>NC_086447.1:667542925-667842925 GCF_028390025.1 Pseudophryne corroboree
GTTAAGGCCCACTCTACTCGTAAGGTGGGTTCTTCCTGGGCGGCTGCCCGGGGTGTCTCGGCTTTACAGCTTAGCCGAGTGGCTACTTGGTCAGGGTCGAACTCATTTTCTAAGTTCTACAAGTTCGATACTTTGGCCTCTGAGGACCTAAAGTTTGGTCAATCAGTTCTGCAGGAGCCTCCGCGCTCTCCCTCCCGTTCTGGGAGCTTTGGTACACCCCCATGGTACTAATATGGACCCCAGCATCGTCTAGGACGTCAGAGAAAATAGGATTTTAATTACCTACCGGTAAATCCTTTTCTTGTAGTCCGTAGATGCTGGGCGCACGCCCAGCGCTTCGTGTACTTGCAGTGGTTATTTGGTTCAGTACTGCTTTGTTCTTGGGTAAGTACTGTTTGTTACTTGGTTAAGTATTCTTGTTCAGCTGTTGTTGAATTTTCAAGCTGGTTAGCTTGGTTTGCCTTGTATGTGTGACCTGGTGTGAATCTCACCACTATCTGTGTAAAATCCTTCTCTCGAAGTTGTCTGTCTCTTCGGGCACAGTTTCTAGACTGAGTCTGGTAGGAGGAGCATAGAGGGAGGAACCAGCCCACACTATTAAAGTCTTAAAGTGCCCATGGCTCCTGGTGGACCCGTCTATACCCCATGGTATTAATATGGACCCCAGCATCCTCTACGGACTACAAGAAAAGGATTTGCCGGTAGATAATTAAAATCCTATTTTTACACCTGTATGCAAGATTCTGTTCCAGCACTGAATGAATAGTGTTTACTTGCAGGCTCCTCATTTAATCCACATGCGAGCTGGTGTGAAAGCTGGAGATGTCTCACTACAGGACAGTATACTGTGTGATGGTCTTAATGATGCATTTTACAAGTATCATATGGGAATAACTGGTGAGTTTAAATCCTCTAAGGAATTTCTATGAAATTATTAATTCTCTACTATATAGATTGTAAATTTGCGAGCAGGGCCTTCCTATCTCTGTCTGTTTTTACCCAGCTTTGTTCTATTACTGTTGTTCTAATTGTAAAGCGCAACGGAATATGCTGCGCTATATAAGAAACTGCTACTAAATAATAAATAAATACTATAAAGCCCCAAATCAGAAATGTGTTTTATTATTGTTCTGTATCTGTACTCCAGCTGAAAATGTGGCCAAGCAATGGAAGATTTCCAGAGAGGAACAGGACCGTCTCGCAGTCCAATCACAGAACAGGACTGAGGCGGCACAGAAAGCTGGCTATTTTGATAAAGAGATAGTACCCGTTGAGGTACCTTCCAGGAAAGGTATATGATATTACGGTATCACTTTCAAATGGCCCAATACATTGATATTTTTTATATACAGCATAAGTGGTGCAAATTATTTTATAACCTTATATCTTTATTATTCTGTGGCAATTGGTAATGGGGAAAGTGACACATATAACAATACAACAGTAGAGCAACAAAGATAACACTAAACTATTGCCTTTTTTTTACTCTCTAAAAAGCATATAATTGAAACAACATAGTTTAATAAAATACTAAATTGTTTAATTTCTTTGTCAAAAAATAAGTACACTGTATAATAAGGAATCCTGCAGACTATACATGATGACATAATCTCACAGTTTATGGCTTGCATCCTCACTGTTTTATATTGTCACAGAACTCTGTGTTTGGGATTGTGTGCGTTATAGCTATAACAAGGTGTGTAAGTGCATTGCGACGTATATACTGTTAAGATAAACAAAAAAGAAACCGTTAATCCCCATGGAGGTCATGGCACTGGATGGAAGTAAATGCTTACTTTAACACATTGTTCTGCTCATGACTAAGGAGGCCAATCCCGGGATCGGCGGGATCCCCGTGATTTAGGCCCAAAAATGGCCATGATTCAATCCTGGAATTGGAAGCTCCAATCCGGGGGATTGAGGGATCAGCGTTGAGCAACCTCAAGACGCTCAGGCGCTGCCTTGCTTCCTCCTAGAAGCTCCCCAGCGCAGCGTGACGTGCAGCGAGATGTCATTCTGCGCCGTCATACGCTGCTGGGAGCCGCTGGGAGAGAGTTGAAGATGTGTCCCATCCGCCCGCCCCGGTGTATGGTGAGTATTTTGGGCGGGTGGGGCGAGGGGGACGGCCACACAGAGAAACAGCAATCCCGGGATTGACCATTTTCCAATCCCGATACCCGGGATTGAAAAAATGGCCCGGGATTGGCCTCCCTACTCATGACCCACCCACATTTTACCTGTCTATTAGATCTAGTAAAATATTCTTAAATCCATTATTGACCATATTGTCCTTTTCACAGGGCCTGTGACAGTGGCAACTGATGAGTTTCCCCGACATGGAAGCAATTTAGAATCAATGGCAAAACTAAAACCTTACTTTCTCAAGGATGGAACCGGCACTGTAACCCCAGCTAATGCGTCCGGTCAGTGGAGTGTTTGGTACAGAATATCAGTGGGGCACTTAGAACAATATACAAAAAAGTACTATATGTGTTGAAACTAATTATCTATAATGCATTCTTATCGCTGTCCTCTTCTAGGTATTAATGATGGAGCTGCAGCAGTTATTCTTATGAAGAAATCAAAGGCACACCACAGACATCTGTCACCCATGGCAGAGATTGTGTGCACTGCCCAGGCTGGTTTGGATCCATCTGTTATGGGGGTTGGACCTATCCCGGCTATTAAAAAAGCTGTAAGTTCCTCCATTTACTTGTTCCCAGTAATCACATGAAGGATGTAAAGAACTATGAACACATAGGGGGAAATTCAGTTGAGGGCGTTAAATGTAGAAAACACAGCAGCAGAGTTTTGCTATTCAATTAGAGGAGAGAACATGAGAAGCGGTGACTTCTATAGATGTCACTGAATCTTTTTTTTTTTTTTTGCACCTCCGAAGCAAGTCTGATTTATTTATTTATTTTTGTTAATTTTAGGTAAAACTACAGTGACTTGCTCTGGCACTCTGGACGCCCCATAGTCACAACAAAAATGTCATGAATAGCAGTTTCGGGGGAAGGGTGCGTGGCTTAAATGATGCAATTCATCCCCTCCCTGTGGACCCCTGATTCCTGGTATTATCTCCTCATCCTTTCCACTTCACTAGGAAGTGGGCAGGATGCCGACTTTCCACCCACTCTTCCGGGGGAAATTAAGATCAATCATCAAACCTGTTTTGACCAAGCATTCAAGCTTGGATTTGTGCAGAGTCCACATAGAGCCAGGGTGGCAAACCACCTCCAATAGTAGAATATAGATGATACGAGAGGGGCAGAGGGACTCTGGTATAGTGGAGATAGAGCACAAAAAACAGACTAAGGGGAGATAACTGTAAAGCCAGCCTACTCAGTGAATGTACTGTAATATATCAATTTACTCATCAGTCATTGGAGCCTGAGGAAGATTACATGCGGCACTAAGCAAGAGCAACCCAGGCTCCTAAGTACTGGCTGGGTAATGGGCAGGAGCCTTGGTTGCCTTATAGGATGATCCATCTCTGGCAATCATTTATATATAATATTGGTGACTATAATATAAGAATGTCTGTCTGTATTTTATACCTCTCATCAGCAGAAAATAAAAAGGATTATATTCTGTTGCGCAGGTTAAAAAAGCCGGATGGAGTCTGGATGATGTGGACGTATTTGAAATTAATGAAGCTTTTGCAGCACAAGCCTTAGCCATTGTTAAAGAGTTAGGACTGAACCCAGATAAGGTTGGTTATAGTTACTCAGGGGAGATATCATTATGGTACAGAGTATACATATGCTGTGCACCAACCACCTTTTTAGCTGGAGACCTCACAGCAGGTAAACTCCAAAAGCAATAATGTGCCTGATTCAGTGGTCGACGCTAATTGTGTCGCTGCTGCGTCTTTGCAGCCGCCATCTCTTGTCTAGTGATGCCTACAGCCAGCTGCTCAGATACACTGCTTGCGTACAAAGAGTCATCAGTTCGCGCCAACTGATCTCTGACCACTCCTATGGTTGCAAGAACCACTGTATAAGAAGATGCAGTGATGCTCCCCCGAAACGGTCATGATGCACCTGCATTACCGCCCACAAATGGTCATTGTCTGTCAAATACTCTGTGTCTAATCCACACTTCCAGGGCTGTTGCAAGCCCATTGCGGCACATGCGCAGTGCAACTCTTACGCGCAGTAGCAAAAACATTGTCCCACTGCGCAAACACTGACTTTGCATCCACCTCAGAATCTGGCCCCAGTGTTTTACAAACTCAATAAGGGCCTTCTCTAAGTCGCTGAGAAGCACTGCTAGCCTACTACACACAGTAAATAACCATCACTAAGAAATAATGAGCAATGTTTGGTTGACTTCAGTACCAATTAGAGGGAAAACAACATATCCAGAATTATTCGGAACAAGTGATTCCATTACCTCTTCAATTCATATGTTGGCAATCATGTATCTAACTCACAGGCATATTTACACAGATTTGTTTCTCTTGGTTTACAGGTGAACATTCAGGGCGGTGCTATAGCCCTCGGACACCCTCTCGGAATGTCTGGTTGCCGCATTTTGGTCACCCTTCTGTATGCTCTGGAGAGAACGGGTGGGAAGAAAGGAGTCGCTGCTCTTTGTATAGGTGGTGGCATGGGAATAGCAATGTGCATTGAAAGAAAACACTAACCTGAAATAATATTCACATTAACACTACGGTTACAGGTGTATGTGATAAAGCTACTTATAGGTGGGCACCGGTTCCTATCTACAAGTGACTGAAGAAGTGCCATTACATTCCGCAAGGATCGTCGCTTTCATCCTCAATTTAATCATGAAATATTTGTTTTTTAAGGTGTGATATGTTTTGTAAACAGTATGTTGCTATGAAATATACAATTTTAATTGCAGGAGTTATGCAAATATGTTAAAAGCAGTATACTAATTTAATTAAATTTTTATTAAAGATTAGTTTGCTAAAGGTGGATTAATTTCACATTTTTGAATTGAGTCCTGTCTTCAAAGTGAGACTGAAATCATAATCCGTTCTCCAAATGTAGCAAAACATTTGTGCATTTCAGAATCATAAGTGGGATTTGTGCTTCACCTTATAGTTGTTCAAATATGGCAGAATCTTATGAAAAAAGGCCTGCCGTAATGTCTTGTGTGGTCATTCACGTCCTGCACTGTTACATCCTATGGGCCTAATTCAGTAAGGATTGCAAATTCTATTACGTAGCAGAATTTGCAATCCTTGTGATCGCCTGCTTAGCTTAGCTGCGCCCGCAGAAAGCACGCCGCCATTTTTGTGATCGCGGCGGCTGCGTGTGACATCATGCAACCGCCCTGATCATGCCACCATTCGCATCTCACCTCCCGCCATTTTGCAGCCACGTCCCTGCAACTCTCCGTCTCTGCTTAGGAAACTGAGTTTTGCCGGCCCCCGCCCCGCGAACACCTCTGCCTGATTAACAGGCAGAGGTGTTCACATTTTATGCGGGTACCCATGGTAAATGCGGGCGCATGCGCAGGATGGGCGCTGCGCATAAGCCCACATTTTTTTTGTAATTTTTGCGGTTGGATCGCGTTTTGCGATCCAACCAGAATCGGCCCCTATGTCTGTGCACTGGGGTGCAGGACCTTCAACAAACACTGCTGGGCCGGACACAGTGGGCCGGATTCAGAGATATACAATAATATATAGTCACAAGGAGGCAGCTGTGCAATACCATACAGCTAAATGTTAATGCAGCAGGAGGCATCTGGTGTAAACCAGACACCTTTTGCATGCTTCCGTGATCCGCTGTTCCGTCTCAAGACGCACTATCACTCTGCGTGACCATTGGTCATCTGAGTGACCTTCAGATTACTCAGATTTCCATCTCAGAGCTGCCGCAGAGGTCAGTATATCTTAGTTGCCAGACACTGACTGGCACTCCCACAAAACGGAGGCGACACACCTTCATTTTGCGGAATGGACCCGGTCGCCGCCCCCAACTGCTCTCAGCCTCTCAGTCAGGCTTGGGCTTGGGGGCACTGCATATCAGGACGCAGGACCCGTTCTGCACATGTACATTGTCCCCACCATCAGAATTGTACACTAACCATCGGATAGTCCTGTGGCTGATCTATTACTCTATGATACAGTTATGCTGGCCATACACCTGGACGACTCGCATTAGATGCAAACCGTCCCCTGATCCCCCCAGCGTGCGATAGCTTGTACAGTACCTCCGCAACTGCCCACTGCCTGGATCGACTGATCATATGTGCAGCACATATGATCAGTTGATGTGACGTGTGACCCACGGCGCCTCGCATTGCATCATATTAACACCCAGAACATGCACGATGTGCATGCGATGGGTTGAATAACGCGTCCATATTGTGTATTCGTACACGATATTGACGTACTGTATGGGCAGCTTAACACTTATACTCCTGTTCAAGATCAGTAAAGACTAGAACCACAAGGCCTGTTTTTTCTATTGAGAACAAAGACACGTATGTAAACAGACAAACAGTAAAGTAAATTGGTTGGAAGAAAGAAAATGTAATGGGAAGAAGGGCAAAGGAATAGGTTAGGTGCTACAGGGAAACATAATTACATAGGGGACATGCGGTTCAGTACCTCCTGAAACAGGGCACCCAGACTTGGGGAAAGTGGTTATAGAGTTGTTGGGGCTCTTACAGAGTTAGTAAGTGTGACATGCCAGATGTGGTTCTTAGCTGTGGATAGGGGATACAGTGATGTGGTTCTTAGCTGTAGATGTGTTTGCAAGTGTAAGCAGTGACTAAGTTGGCTACTGCCAGAATATGTGAAGCCAATTTTATGGAGTGTTTGGACACAAATTTAGGGGGGTGTGAGGAGAAGGAAAATCCACGGGTCTTTAGAAATAGGGGCTTCCAACGTAGAAACTTGTGGCTATCTTGGCACACCATATGTGTTAGAAGATTCTCCTCTGGCCAGTTCCTCCAGCATAATGGATCAGAAGTGGGAAAACTTTTGCTCAATTTGTCAAGTGTGTAATACCAACGGGAGTAGACTTTATAGGCTGTCTCCTTGATCACAGTGGTGATCAAGAAGAGCAAAGTCCTGTCTAAAATTTCCTGCCAATCCTCTAGAGTTATACCCAGATCCATCCCCATTCATGTTCATGCCTACAATGAATCGCTGATGTAATGTCTTAGAGCATATTGTAGATCGTGGAAATCTTGCCGTCTGAGAGGAATGCGCAAACAGAGTATTGTGAGGGATACTTTTGTTGAAATGTGTTCATAGACGCAATAGACGTGTATAAAGAACGTGACTTGTCAGTACCTGATTCACCCATTATCACCAGACACCTCCCGGATGTACAGTGCATCTGGAAAGTATTCACAGCAGGAATGCTGTATCTCTGCCAGAGTGACCATCGGGTTCCTGGTCACCTCCCTGACTAGGGCCCTTCTCCCCTTATCGCTTAGTTTTGACGGACGGCCAGCTCTCGGAAGAGTGATGGTGGTTCCGGACTTCTTCTATTTACGGGTGATGGAGGCCACTGTGCTCATTGGGACAATCCGGTCTCGGAGGTCTACAGACAATTCATTTGACTTCATGCTTGGTTTGTGCTCAGACATGCACTGTCAAGTGTGGAACCTTATATAGACAGGTGTGTGCCTTTCCAAATCATGTCCAGTTAACTGAATTTACCACAGGTGGACTCTAATTATGCTGTAGGAACATCTCAAGGATGATAAGTGGAAACAGGATGCACCTGATCTTAATTTTGAGCTTCATGGCAAAGGCTGTGAATACTTATGTACATGGAATTCCAGTTTGGAATAAGGCTGTAACATCACAAAATGTGGAAAAAGCGAAGCGCTATGAATATTTTCCAGATGCACTGTATTATCTGTTGATTTTCCGAAGAGGCAGTGTTAGTTTACTGTCTATTTTTGAGAAGAAAAAAATAAGAATTTACTCACCGGTAATTCTATTTCTCGTAGTCCGTAGTGGATGCTGGGAACTCCGTAAGGACCATGGGGAATAGCGGGCTCCGAAGGAGACTGGGCACTCTAAGAAAGAATTAGGACTACCTGATGTGCACTGGCTCCTCCCTCTATGCCCCTCCTCCAGACCTCAGTTAGGGAAACTGTGCTAGGAAGAGCTGACACAATAAGGAAGGGATTTGGAATCCCGGGTAAGACTCATACCAGCCACACCAATCACACCGTACAACTCGTGATACTATATCCAGTTAACAGTATGAACAACAACTGAGCCTCACGAACAGATGACTCATAACAATAACCCTTTAGTTAGGCAATAACTATATACAAGTATTGCAGACAATCCGCACTTGGGATGGGCGCCCAGCATCCACTACGGACTACGAGAAATAGAATTACCGGTGAGTAAATTCTTATTTTCTCTGACGTCCTAGTGGATGCTGGGACTTCCGTAAGGACCATCGGGAATAGCGGCTCCGCAGGAGACTGGGCACAAAAGTAAAAGCTTTAGACTAGCTGGTGTGCACTGGCTCCTCCCCCTATGACCCTCCTCCAAGCCTCAGTTAGATTTTTGTGCCCGGCCGAGAAGGGTGCATGCTAGGTAGCTCTCCTGAGCTGCTTAGAGTAAAAGTTTAAATAGGTTTTTTATTTTCAGTGAGACCTGCTGGCAACAGGCTCACTGCATCGTGGGACTAAGGGGAGAAGAAGCGAACTCACCTGCATGCAGAGTGGATTGGGCTTCTTGGCTACTGGACATTAGCTCCAGAGGGACGATCACAGGTTCAGCCTGGATGGGTCCCGGAGCCGCGCCGCCGGCCCCCTTACAGAGCCAGAAGAGCGAAGAGGTCCGGAGAAATCGGCGGCAGAAGACGTTCCTGTCTTCAGATAAGGTAGCGCACAGCACTGCAGCTGTGCGCCATTGCTCTCAGCACACTTCACACTCCGGTCACTGAGGGTGCAGGGCGCTGGGGGGGAGCGCCCTGAGACGCAATAAAACACTATAAAAACCTTATATGGCTAAAGAAATGCATCACATATAGCTCCTGGGCTATATGGATGCATTTAACCCCTGCCAGTTTTCCTAAAAAAAGCGGGAGAAAAGGCCGCCGTGAAGGGGGCGGAGCCTTTCTCCTCAGCACACAAGCGCCATTTTCTTTCACAGCTCCGCTGGAAGGACGGCTCCCTGACTCTCCCCTGCAGTCCTACTACAAGAATCAGGGTAAAACAAGAGAGGGGGGGCACTATTGGCAGCTAATATAAAACAGCAGCTATAAAGGGAGAAACACTTACATAAGGTTATCCCTGTATATATATAGCGCTCTGGTGTGTGCTGGCAAACTCTCCCTCTGTCTCCCCAAAGGGCTCGTGGGGTCCTGTCCTCTTTCAGAGCATTCCCTGTGTGTGTGCTGGGTGTCGGTACGATTGTGTCGACATGTATGAGGAGGAAAATGATGTGGAAGCAGAGCAATTGCCTGTGTTAGTGATGTCACCCCCTAGGGAGTCGACACCTGACTGGATGGTCGTATTTAAAGAATTACGTGACAATGTCAGCACTTTGCAAAAAACTGTTGACGACATGAGACAGCCGGCAAATCAATTAGTGCCTGTTCAGGCGTCTCAGACACCGTCAGGGGCGCTAAAACGCCCGTTACCTCAGATGGTCGACACAGACCCAGACACGGATACTGAATCCAGTGTCGACGGTGAGGAGACAAACGTAATGTCCAGTAGGGCCACACGTTACATGATCACGGCAATGAAGGAGGCATTGAATATTTCTGACACTACAAGTACCACAAAAAAGGGTATTATGTGGGGTGTGAAAAAACTACCAGTAGTTTTTCCTGAATCAGATGAATTAAATGAGGTGTGTGATAAAGCGTGGCTTTCCCCCGATAAAAAACTGCTGATTTCTAATAAATTATTGGCACTATACCCTTTCCCGCCAGAGGTTAGGGCACGTTGGGAAACACCTCCTAGGGTAGATAAGGCGCTCACACGCTTATCAAAACAAGTGGCGTTACCGTCTCCCGATACGGCCGCCCTCAAGGAACCAGCTGATAGGAGGCTGGAAAATATCCTAAAAGGTATATACACACATACTGGTGTTATACTGCGACCAGCAATCGCCTCAGCCTGGATGTGCAGCGCTGGAGTGGCTTGGTCGGATTCCCTGACTGAAAATATTGATACCCTGGATAGGGACAATATATTATTAACTATAGAGCATTTAAAGGATGCATTACTATATATGCGAGATGCACAGAGGGATATTTGCACCCTGGCATCTAGAGTGAGTGCGATGTCCATTTCTGCCAGAAGAGCGTTATGGACGCGACAGTGGTCAGGTGATGCGGATTCCAAACGACATATGGAAGTATTGCCGTATAAAGGGGAGGAGTTATTTGGGGTCGGTCTATCGGACCTGGTGGCCACGGCAACGGCTGGAAAATCCACCTTTTTACCCCAGGTCACCTCTCAGCAGAAAAAGACACCGTCTTTTCAAACTCAGTCCTTTCGTCCCCATAAGGGCAAGCGGGCAAAAGGCCACTCATTTCTGCCCCGGGGCAGAGGAAGGGGAAAAAGACTGCACCAGGCAGCCTCTTCCCAGGAACAGAAGCCCTCCCCCGCTTCTGCCAAGTCTTCAGCATGACGCTGGGGCTCTACAAGCGGACTCAGGCACGGTGGGGGGCCGTCTCAAGAATTTCAGCGCGCAGTGGGCTCACTCGCAAGTGGACCCCTGGATCCTGCAGGTAGTATCACAGGGGTACAAATTGGAATTCGAGACGTCTCCCCCTCGCCGGTTCCTGAAGTCTGCTCTACCAACGTCTCCCTCCGACAGGGAGGCGGTAGTGGACGCTATTCACAAGCTGTATTCCCAGCAGGTGATAATCAAGGTACCCCTCCTACAACAGGGAAAGGGGTATTATTCCACGCTGTTAGTGGTACCGAAGCCGGACGGCTCGGTGAGACCAATTTTAAATCTAAAATCCTTGAACACTTACATAAAAAGGTTCAAATTCAAGATGGAGTCACTCAGAGCAGTGATAGCGAACCTGGAAGAAGGGGACTATATGGTATCTCTAGACATCAAAGATGCTTATCTCCATGTCCCAATCTACCCTTCTCACCAAGGGTACCTCAGGTTTGTGGTACAAAACTGTCATTATCAGTTCAGACGCTGCCGTTTGGATTGTCCACGGCACCACGGGTCTTTACCAAGGTAATGGCCGAAATGATGATTCTTCTTCGAAGAAAAGGCGTCTTAATTATCCCTTACTTGGACGATCTCCTGATAAGGGCAAGGTCCAGGGAACAGTTAGAGGTCGGAGTAGCACTATCTCAGGTAGTGCTACGTCAGCACGGGTGGATCCTAAATATCCCAAAATCACAGCTGATTCCAACAACACGTCTACTGTTCCTGGGGATGATTCTGGACACAGTCCAGAAAAAGGTGTTTCTCCCGGAGGAGAAGGCCAGGGAGTTATCCGAGCTAGTCAGGAAACTCCTAAAACCAGGCCAGGTGTCTGTGCATCAATGCACGAGAGTCCTGGGAAAAATGGTGGCTTCTTACGAAGCGATTCCATTCGGAAGATTCCATGCAAGGACTTTTCAGTGGGATCTGCTGGACAAATGGTCCGGATCGCATCTTCAGATGCATCAGCGGATAACCCTATCTCCAAGGACAAGGGTGTCTCTCCTGTGGTGGTTACAGAGTGCTCATCTTCTAGAGGGCCGCAGATTCGGCATTCAGGATTGGATGCTGGTGACCACCGATGCCAGCCTGAGAGGCTGGGGAGCAGTCACACAGGGAAGAAATTTCCAGGGCTTGTGGTCAAGCATGGAAACGTCTCTTCACATAAATATCCTGGAACTAAGGACCATTTACAATGCCCTAAGTCAAGCAAGGCCTCTGCTTCAGGGTCAGTCGGTATTGATCCAATCGGACAACATCACGGCAGTCGCCCACGTCAACAGACAGGGCGGCACAAGAAGCAGGAGGGCAATGGCAGAAGCTGCAAGGATTCTTCGCTGGGCGGAAAATCATGTGGTGGCACTGTCAGCAGTGTTCATTCCGGGAGTGGACAACTGGGAAGCAGACTTCCTCAGCAGACACGACCTCCACCCGGGGGAGTGGGGACTTCACCCAGAAGTCTTTCAAGTGATTGTGAACCGTTGGGAAAAACCAAAGGTGGACATGATGGCGTCCCGTCTCAACAAAAAACTGGACAGATATTGCGCCAGGTCAAGGGACCCTCAGGCAATAGCGGTGGACGCTCTGGTAACACCGTGGGTGTACCAGTCGGTGTATGTGTTCCCTCCTCTGCCTCTCATACCCAAAGTACTGAGAATCATAAGAAGGAGAGGAGTAAGAACTATACTCGTGGCTCCGGATTGGCCAAGAAGAACTTGGTACCCGGAACTGCAAGAGATGCTCACGGAGGACCCGTGGCCTCTACCTCTAAGAAAGGACCTGCTCCAGCAGGGACCTTGTCTGTTCCAAGACTTACCGCGGCTGCGTTTGACGGCATGGCGGTTGAACGCCGGATCCTGATGGAAAAAGGCATTCCAGATGAAGTCATCCCTACCCTGATCAAAGCCAGGAAGGATGTAACCGCGAAACATTATCACCGCATTTGGCGAAAATATGTTGCGTGGTGTGAGGCCAAGAAGGCCCCCACAGAGGAATTTCAACTGGGTCGTTTCCTGCATTTCCTGCAAGCAGGACTGTCTATGGGCCTAAAATTAGGATTCATTAAGGTTCAAATTTCGGCCCTGTCGATCTTCTTCCAGAAAGAACTGGCTTCAGTGCCTGAAGTTCAGACGTTTGTCAAGGGGGTACTGCATATACAGCCTCCTTTTGTGCCACCAGTGGCACCTTGGGATCTCAATGTAGTTTTAGGGTTCCTAAAATCACATTGGTTTGAACCACTCACTACTGTGGAATTAAAATATCTCACATGGAAGGTGGTCATGCTGTTAGCTCTGGCGTCAGCCAGGCGTGTCTCAGAATTGGCGGCTTTGTCATATAAAAGCCCTTACCTAATTTTTCATTCAGACAGGGCAGAATTGAGGACTCGTCCTCAATTTCTCCCTAAGGTGGTTTCAGCGTTTCACATGAACCAACCTATTGTGGTGCCTGCGGCTACTAGGGACTTGGAGGACTCCAAGTTGTTGGACGTAGTCAGGGCCCTGAAAATATATGTTTCCAGGACGGCTGGAGTCAGAAAATCTGACTCGCTGTTTATCCTGTATGCACCCAACAAGCTGGGTGCTCCTGCTTCTAAGCAGACGATTGCTCGTTGGATTTGTAGTACAATTCAGCTTGCACATTCTGTGGCAGGACTGCCACAGCCAAAATCTGTTAAAGCCCATTCCACAAGGAAAGTGGGCTCATCTTGGGCGGCTGCCCGAGGGGTCTCGGCTTTACAACTTTGCCGAGCAGCTACTTGGTCAGGGGCAAACACGTTTGAAAAATTTTACAAATTCGATACCCTGGCTGAGGAGGACCTGGAGTTCTCTCATTCGGTGCTGCAGAGTCATCCGCATACTCCCGCCCGTTTGGGAGCTTTGGTATAATCCCCATGGTCCTTACGGAAGTCCCAGCATCCACTAGGACGTCAGAGAAAATAAGAATTTACTTACCGATAATTCTATTTCTCATAGTCCGTAGTGGATGCTGGGCGCCCATCCCAAGTGCGGATTGTCTGCAATACTTGTATATAGTTATTGTTACAAAAAAATCGGGTTGTTTATTGTTGTGAGCCATCTTTTCAGAGGCTCCTACGTTTATCATACTGTTAACTGGGTTCGGATCACAGGTTGTACAGTGTGATTGGTGTGGCTGGTATGAGTCTTACCCGGGATTCAAAATCCTTCCTTATTATGTACGCTCGTCCGGGCACAGTATCCTAACTGAGGCTTGGAGGAGGGTCATAGGGGGAGGAGCCAGTGCACACCAGCTAGTCTAAAGCTTTTACTTTTGTGCCCAGTCTCCTGCGGAGCCGCTATTCCCCATGGTCCTTACGGAAGTCCCAGCATCCACTACGGACTATGAGAAATAGAATTATCGGTAAGTAAATTCTTATTTTCTCTGACGTTAATTATAACTCCCATTTTTCAAAGGAGTATCATCATTTCGGCCATTACCTTGGTAAATACCCTCGGTGCCGTGGACAGACCAAACGGCAACGTCTGGAATTGGTAATGACAGTCCTGTACCACAAATCTGAGGTACACCTGGTGAGGAGGGTAAATGGGGACATGCAGGTAAGCATCCTTGATGTCCAGTGATACCATGTAATCCCCTTCGTCCAGGCTTGCAATAACCGCCCTGAGCGATTCCATTTTGAACTTGAACCTTCTTATATAAGTGTTCAAGGATTTCAAATTTAAAATGGGTCTCACCGAACCGTCCGGTTTCGGTACCACAAACATTGTGGAATAGTAACCCCGTCCCTGTTGAAGGAGGGGTACTTTGGTTATCACCTGCTGGGAGTACAGCTTGTGAATCGCCTCCAGCACCGCCTCCCTGTCTGGGGGAGTAGTTGGCAAGGCTGATTTGAGGAAACGGCGAGGGGGAGACGTCTCGAATTCCAGCTGGTACCCCTGAGACACCACTTGTAGAATCCAGGGATCCACCCGTGAGCGAACCCACTGGTCGCTGAAGTTACGGAGACGGGCCCCCACCGCACCTGGCTCCACCTGTGGAGCCCCAGCGTCATGCGGTGGACTTAGAGGAAGCGGGAGAGGACTTTTGTTCCTGGGAACTTGCTGTTTGGTGCAGCTTTTTCCCCCTACCTCTGCCTCTGGGCAGAAAGGACGCGCCTTTAACCCGCTTGCCTTTCTGGGGCCGAAAGGACTGTACCTGATAATACGGTGCTTTCTTTGGCTGTGAGGGAACATGGGGTAAAAATGTCGACTTCCCAGCCGTCGCTGTGGAAACGAGGTCCGAGAGACCATCCCCAAACAATTCCTCACCCTTGTAAGGCAAAACCTCCATGTGCCTTTTAGAATCCGCATCACCTGTCCACTGCCGAGTCCATAATACTCTCCTGGCAGAAATGGACATTGCATTTATTCTAGATGCCAGTTGGCAAATATCCCTCTGTGCATCTCTCATGTATAAGACTACGTCTTTAATATGCTCTACAGTTAGCAATATAGTGTCCCTGTCAAGGGTAACAATGTTATCAGACAGGGAATCTGACCACGCAGCTGCAGCACTGCACATCCATGCTGAAGCAATAGCCGGTCTCAGTATAATACCTGAGTGTGTATATACAGACTTCAGGATAGCCTCCTGCTTTCTATCCGCAGGCTCCTTTAGGGCGGCCGTATCCGGAGACGGCAGTGCCACCTTCTTTGACAAGCGTGTGAGCGCTTTATCCACCCTAGGGGATGTCTCCCAACGTATCCTATCCTCTGGCGGGAAAGGGTACGCCCTTAGTAACTTTTTGGAAATTACCAGTTTCTTATCGGGGGAAACCCACGCTTCATCACACACTTCATTTAATTCTTCAGAAGGGGGAAAAACCACATGTTGCTTTTTCTCCCCAAACATAATACCCTTTTTTGTGGTACCAGGGTTAATGTCAGAAATGTGCAACACATTTTTCATTGCCGTAATCATGTAACGGATGGCCCTATTGGAATGTACACTAGTCTCATCGTCGTCGACACTGGAGTCAGTATCCGTGTCGACATCTGTGTCTGCCATCTGAGGTAGCGGGCGTTTTTGAGCCCCTGATGGCTTTTGAGATGCCTGGGCAGGCACGGACTGAGAAGCCGGCTGTCCCACATCTGCTATGTCATCAAACCTCTTATGTAAGGAGTTGACACTGTCACGTAATTCCTTCCACATATCCATCCACTCAGGTGTCGACCCCGCAGGGGGTGACATCACATTTATCGGCACCTGCTCCGCCTCCACATAAGCCTCCTCATCAAACATGTCGACACAGCCGTACCGACACACCGCACACACACAGGGAATGCTCTGACTGAGGACAGGACCTCACAAAGTCCTTTGGGGAGACAGAGTATGCCAGCACACACCACAGCGCTATAAATCACAGGGATGTACACTATAATGAGTGATTTTACCCTATAGCAGCTATATATATAGTATTTGCGCCTAAATTTAGTGCCCCCCCCCCCCTCTCTTTTTTACCCTATTGAGCCTGGAAACTGCAGGAGAGAGCCTGGGGAGCGTCCTTCCAGCGGAGCTGTGAGAGGAAATGGCGCCAGTGTGCTGAGGGAGATAGCCCCGCCCCCTTCACGGCGGGCTTCTCTTGCTTTTTTTATGGATATATGGCAGGGTATTTTACACATATATAGTCTTAATGACTATATTATGTGTATTTTTGCCAATATAAGGTAATCTTATTGCAGCCCAGGGCGCCCCCCCCAACGCCCTGCACCCATCAGTGACCGGAGTGTGAGGTGTGCATGGGGAGCAATGGCGCACAGCTGCAGTGCTGTGCGCTACCTTAATGAAGACCGGAGTCTTCAGCCGCCGATTTCCTGGACGTTCTTCTTGCTTCTGGCTCTGTAAGGGGGACGGCGGCGCGGCTCCGGGACCGGACGACCGAGGCTGGGCCTGTGTTCGATCCCTCTGGAGCTAATGGTGTCCAGTAGCCTATAAGCCCAAGCTAGCTGCAAGCAGGTAGGTTCGCTTCTCTCCCCTAAGTCCCTCGTAGCAGTGAGTCTGTTGCCAGCAGATCTCACTGAAAATAAAAAACCTAAATATACTTTCTTTTCTAGAAGCTCAGGAGAGCCCCTAGTGTGCATCCAGCTCGAGCCGGGCACAGATTCTAACTGAGGTCTGGAGGAGGGGCATAGAGGGAGGAGCCAGTGCACACCAGGTAGTCCTAATTCTTTCTTAGAGTGCCCAGTCTCCTTCGGAGCCCGCTATTCCCCATGGTCCTTACGGAGTTCCCAGCATCCACTAGGACGTCAGAGAAATAAGATTTTAAACCTACCGGTAAATCTTTTTCTCCTAGTCCGTAGAGGATGCTGGGGACTCCGTAAGGACCATGGGGTATAGACGGGCTCCGCAGGAGACATGGGCACTACAAATAACTTTAGAATGGGTGTGCACTGGCTCCTCTCTCTATGCCCCTCCTCCAGACAGCAGTTAGAGAACTGTGCCCAGAGGAGACGGACAGTACGAGGAAAGGATTTTGTTAATCCAAGGGCAAGATCCATACCAGCCCACACCGTTTACATGGAATATACTCAACCAGTTAACAGTATGCAACAAAACAGTATCCGGCAAAGACCGATTACAACTGTAACATAACCCTTATGTAAGCAATAACTATATACAAGCCTTGCAGAAAATAGTCCGCACTGGGACGGGTGCCCAGCATCCTCTACGGACTAGGAGAAAAAGATTTACCAGTAGGTTTAAAATCTTATTTTCTCTAACGTCCTAGTGGATGCTGGGGACTCCGTAAGGACCATGGGGAATAGACGGGCTCCGCAGGAGACATGGGCACTTTAAGAAAGAATTTAGATTCTGGTGTGCTCTGGCTCCTCCCTCTATGTCCCTCCTCCAGACCTCAGTTTGAATCTGTGCCCGGACGAGCTGGGTGCTGTTCAGTGAGCTCTCCTGAGCTTGCTGTAAGAAAGTATTTTGTAAGGTTTTTTATTTTCAGGGAGCTCTGCTGGCAACAGACTCCCTGCATCGTGGGACAGAGGGGAGAGAAGCAGCCCTACTCTCTGAAGATAGGTCCTGCTTCTTAGGCTACTGGACACCATTAGCTCCAGAGGGATCGTACACAGGATCTCACCCTCGTCGTCCGATCCCAGAGCCGCGCCGCCGTCCCCCTCGCAGAGCCGGAAGACAGAAGCCGGGTGAGTATGAGAAGCAAAGAAGACTTCGAAATCGGCGGCAGAAGACTCCGTTCTTCACATGAGGTAACGCACAGCACTGCAGCTGTGCGCCATTGCTCGATACACACCTCACATACTCTGGTCACTGTAAGGGTGCAGGGCGCAGGGGGAGGCAGCATACGGACCTCTGTTGGCAAAAGTAAGCATATATACAGTTGGGCACTGTATATATGTATGAGCCCCCGCCAAAAAGATATGTATTTTAGCGGGACAGAAGCCCGCCGTCGAGGGGTCGGGGCTTCTCCCTCAGCACTCACCAGCGCCATTTTTTCTCCACAGCTCCGCTGAGAAGAAGCTCCCCAGGCTCTCCCCTGCAGATCACGGTAGAAAAAGGGTAAAAAGAGAGGGGGGGGGGGGGGGGGCACATAATTAGGCGCTAAAAACACAAATACAGCAGCTACTGGGTTAACATTAAGTTACTGTGTTATTCCTGGGTTATATAGCGCTGGGGTGTGTGCTGGCATACTCTCTCTCTGTCTCGCCAAAGGGCCATGTGGGGGAATTGTCTTCAAAAAGGGCATTCCCTGTGTGTGTGGTGTGTCGGTACGCTTGTGTCGACATGTCTGATGAGGAAGGCTATGTGGAAGCAGAGCGGGAGCAAATGAATGTGGTGTCTCCGCCGACGGCGCCGACACCTGATTGGATGGATGTGTGGAAGGTTTTAAATGATAATGTTAATTCCTTGCATAAAAGGTTAGACAAAGCTGAAACCTCAGGACAGTCAGGGTCCCAACCCATGCCTGATCCTATGTCACAGAGGCCGACAGGGTCTCAGAAGCGCCCACTATCCCAAATAATTGATACGGATACCGACATGGATTCTGACTCCAGTGTCGATTACGATGATGCAAAGTTACAGCCAAAATTGGCTAAATCCATCCGTTATATGATTATAGCTATTAAGGATGTGTTGCACATCACAGAGGAAACCCCAGTCCCTGACAGGAGGGTTCATATGTATGGGGAAAAGAAGCCGCAGGTAACACTTCCCCCCTCACACAAGCTCAATGAGTTATGTGAAAAGGCTTGGGAATCTCCAGATAAAAAACTGCAGATTTCCAAAAAGATTCTTATGGCGTATCCTTTCCCGCCAGCGGACAGGTTACGCTGGGACTCCTTCCCTAGGGTGGACAAAGCTTTGACACACTTATCCAAGAAGGTAGCCCTGCCGTCACAGGATACGGCTACCCTCAAAGATGCTGCGGATCGCAAACAGGAGGTTACCCTGAAGTCTATTTATACACATTCAGGTACCTTACTGAGGCCTGCAATCGCGTCGGCTTGGGTGTGTAGTGCTGTAGCAGCTTGGACGGATACCTTATCTGAGGAACTTGATACCTTAGACAAGGATACTATATTTATGACCCTGGGGCATATTAAAGACGCTGTCCTTTATATGAGAGATGCTCAGAGAGACATTAGCCTACTAGGTTCTAGAATAAATGCTATGTCGATTTCTGCCAGAAGGGTCCTGTGGACTCGGCAATGGACAGGTGATGCCGACTCAAAAAGGCACATGGAGGTTTTACCTTACAAGGGTGAGGAATTGTTTGGGGAGGGTCTCTCGGACCTCGTCTCCACAGCTACGGCTGGGAAGTCAAATTTTTTGCCATATGTTTCCTCACAACCTAAGAAAGCACCGTATTACCAAATGCAGTCCTTTTGATCACAGAAAAACAAGAAAGTCCGAGGTGCGTCCTTTCTTGCCAGAGGCAGGGGCAGAGGAAAGAAGCTGCACAACACAGCTAGTTCCCAGGAACAGAAGTCCTCCCCGGCTTCCACTAAATCCACCGCATGACGCTGGGGCTCCACAGGCGGAGCTAGGCCCGGTGGGGGCGCGTCTCCGAAATTTCAGCCACAAGTGGGTTCACTCACAGTTGGATCCCTGGGCAATAGATGTTGTGTCTCAGGGATGCAAGCTGGAATTCGAAGAGATTCCCCCTCACCGATACCTCAAGTCGGCCCTGCCAGCTTCCCCCTTAGAGATGGAAATAGTGTTAACTGCAATTCACAAATTGTATCTTCAACAGGTGGTGGTCAAGGTTCCCCTCCTTCAACAAGGAAAGGGTTATTATTCGACCATGTTTGTGGTACCGAAATCGGACGGTTCGGTCAGACCCATATTGAATTTAAAATCCCTCAACGTGTACCTAAAAAGGTTCCGGTTCAAGATGGAATCGCTGAGAGCGGTCATTGCAAGCCTGGAAGGGGGGGATTTTATGGTGTCTCTGGACATAAAGGATGCATACCTTCATGTCCCCATTTATCCACCTCATCAGGCGTACCTCAGGTTTGTGGTACAGGATTGTCATTACCAATTTCAGACGTTGCCGTTTGGTCTCTCCACGGCTCCGAGAATATTTACCAAGGTAATGGCGGAAATGATGGTACTCCTGCGGAAGCAAGGGGTCACAATTATCCCATACTTGGACGATCTCCTCATAAAAGCGAGATCAAGAGAGCAGTTGCTGATCAGCGTAGCACGTTCTCTGTAAGTGTTACGGCAACACGGCTGGATTCTGAATATTCCAAAGTCGCAGTTGGTTCCTACGACTCGTCTGCCCTTCCTGGGCATGATTCTGGACACAGGCCAGAAAAGGGTTTATCTCCCGATAGAGAAGGTTCAGAAACTCATGACACTGGTCAGGGACCTATTAAAACCAAAACAGGTGTCAGTGCATCACTGCACTCGAGTCCTAGGAAAGATGGTGGCATCGTACGAGGCCTTTCCCTTCGGCAGGTTCCATGCGAGGACCTTTCAATGGGACTTACTGGACAAATGGTCCGGATCACATCTTCAGATGCATCGGTTAATCACCCTATCCCCCAGGGCCAGGGTGTCTCTCCTGTGGTGGCTGCAGAGTGCTCACCTTCTCGAGGGCCGCAGATTCGGCATTCAGGACTGGGTCCTGGTGACCACGGATGCAAGCCTCCGAGGGTGGGGAGCAGTCACACAGGGAAGAAATTTCCAAGGTCTGTGGTCAAGTCAGGAGACTTGCCTTCACATCAACATCCTGGAACTAAGGGCCATTTACAACGCCCTACGTCAAGCAGAGGCCCTGCTTCGCGGTCAACCAGTTCTGATTCAGTCAGACAACATCACCGCTGTGGCTCATGTAAACCGACAGGGCGGCACAAGGAACAGGGTGGCGATGGCGGAATCCACCAGAATTCTTCACTGGGCGGAGAATCATGTAAGCGCACTGTCAGCAGTGTTCATCCCGGGGGAAGACAACTGGGAAGCAGACTTCCTCAGCAGGCACGACCTCCACCCGGGGGAGTGTGGACTTCATCAAGAAGTCTTCGCACAGCTTGCAAGTCGGTGGGAACTGCCACAGGTGGACATGATGGCATCCCGCCTCAACAAGAAACTACAGAGGTATTGCGCCAGGTCAAGAGACCCTCAGGCGATGGCTGTAGACGCCCTGGTGACACCGTGGGTGTTCCAATCGGTCTATGTATTTCCTCCTCTTCCTCTCATACCCAAGCTGTTGAGAATCATAAGAAAAAGAGGAGTGAGAACAATACTCATTGTTCCGGATTGGCCAAGAAGGACTTGGTATCCAGATCTGCAAGAAATGCTCACAGAGGACCCGTGGCATCTTCCTCTAAGACAGGACTTGTTGCAACAAGGGCCCTGTCTGTTCCAAGACTTACCGCGGCTGCGTTTGACGGCATGGCGGATCCTAGCGGAAAAAGGCATTCCAGATGAGGTAATTCCTACGCTGATAAAGGCTAGGAAGGACGTGACAGCTCAACATTATCAGCGTATATGGCGAAAATATGTTGCTTGGTGTGAGGCCAGGAATGCTCCTACGGAGGAATTCCAGCTGGGCAGTTTCCTTCACTTCCTACAGTCAGGAGTGACTTTGGGCCTAAAATTGGGTTCCATTAAGGTCCAGATTTCGGCCCTATCCATTTTCTTTCAAAAAGAGCTGGCTTCTCTACCTGAAGTTCAGACGTTTGTGAAGGGAGTGCTGCGTATTCAGCCTCCTTTTGTGCCCCCGGTGGCACCTTGGGATCTTAACGTGGTGTTGAGTTTCCTGAAATCCCACTGGTTTGAAGCACTCAAATTGGTGGAATTGAAATATCTCACGTGGAAGGTGGTCATGCTACTAGCCATGCTTCGGCTAGGCGTGTGTCAGAATTAGCGGCTTTGTCACATAAAAGCCCCTATCTGGTTTTCCATGCGGATAGAGCAGAATTGCGGACCCGTCCACAATTTCTGCCAAAAGTGGTTTCATCCTTTCATATAAACCAACCTATTGTGGTGCCTGTGGCTACTACTGACTTGGAGGATTCCGAGTTACTTGATGTGGTCAGGGCTTTGAAGGTTTATGTAGCCAGAACGGCTAGGGTCAGGAAAACAGAATCTTTGTTTATCATGTATGCTTCCAACAAGCTTGGTGCTCCTGCTTCAAAGCAAACTATTGCTCGCTGGATCTGTAATACGATTCAGCAGGCTCATTCTGCGGCTGGATTGCCACTGCCAAAATCAGTTAAGGCCCATTCCACTAGGAAGGTGGGCTCTTCTTGGGCGGCTGTCCGAGGGGTCTCGGCATTACAGCTGGGCCGAGCGGCTACTTGGTCAGGTTCAAACACTTTTGCAAAGTTCTACAAGTTTGATACCCTGTGTTGCTGGGGGTGTGCTCTGCGCTCCCTATGGTGGTTACTTGTATATTCAGGTATCCGTGCAGCCCAGGTTGGAGTAGGAAACTCTTTTCGGTTGTTTCCTTGTTTTGCAATCTCTAGGGGGAAGGGACCAACCTTTGGCGCTACTGGTTAATACTCAGAAATGGTAGTTTATTAAAGAGTGAATAAAATGCAGTTTCGTGCACAAATTATTGAATTATTAAATTGTAAAAATTATAAAAATTATATTAAATATAAAAAATTTAAAAAATAGTGGTTAGTAACAAGAGAATGCAGTAAATTTCTGTTATCTCTTCCTATGTCAATTTGAGAATTGTACGCAAAGTATATATAGGTGTAATAAATATAGTATTTTAAAATGAAGGCAATGGGATCTGTCTAGATATGAACTTGTTTAATAGGCTGATAATCGTTAAAATGACAGTGTTAATTTGTATCTTAATACCTGAGCGCGCTCTTTGCGGTATTACCACTAGCAAACAGTATGAGTGACAGTAGCAATAAAATAAAAAAATATAAAAAATAAAACAATTGACACTTTGTATAAGATTATAAAAGGTAATGGAGACCGGTCTCCTGCTCTGTGAGAAAGAATGGTGACTCGTTATGTAAACGTCCTGGCAGGACGTTCTATGTCCGCAAAGGTCCGTAATTAATGAGTTCCTGGTGACCACGCCCCCTTCTCTCATCCGAAACCCGGAGATCCCAACCTCCTGGAAGACGCCGGCGAGAAAGCACCAAGAGGACCGGAGTTACAGGCGCCTGTAACACACCGCGGCTACGGAGAAAGACACCAGCAGCACCAAGGATACAAACGGAGCCCTCAGCCCTGGACAGGGTGAAGACACGTAAGCGTCCTTACAAACTTTTTCACCTGAACGCTGAAGCACTGTGAGTACGCTAGACTGGAATTACCGATCACCAGGAACTCATTAATTACGGACCTTTGCGGACATAGAACGTCCTGCCAGGACGTTTACATAACGAGTCACCATTCTTTCTCACAGAGCAGGAGACCGGTCTCCATTACCTTTTATAATCTTATACAAAGTGTCAATTGTTTTATTTTTTATATTTTTTTATTTTATTGCTACTGTCACTCATACTGTTTGCTAGTGGTAATACCGCAAAGAGCGCGCTCAGGTATTAAGGTACAAATTAACACTGTCATTTTAACGATTATCAGCCTATTAAACAAGTTCATATCTAGACAGATCCCATTGCCTTCATTTTAAAATACTATATTTATTACACCTATATATACTTTGCGTACAATTCTCAAATTGACATAGGAAGAGATAACAGAAATTTACTGCATTCTTTTGTTACTAACCACTATTTTTTTAATTTTTTATATTTAATATAATTTTTATAATTTTTACAATTTAATAAGTTTGATACCCTGGCTGAGGAGGACCTTGTGTTTGCTCATTCGGTGCTGCAGAGTCATCCGCACTCTCCCGCCCGTTTGGGAGCTTTGGTATAATCCCCATGGTCATTAAGGAGTCCCCAGCATCCACTAGGACGTTAGAGAAAATAAGATTTTACTTACCGGTAAATCTATTTCTCGTAGTCCGTAGTGGATGCTGGGCGCCTGTCCCAAGTGCGGACTTCTTCTGCAATACTTGTATATAGTTATTGCTGCAATAAGGGCTATGTTATTGTTGCATCAGGGTTGAACTGATGCTCTGTTGTTGTTCATACTGTTGACTGGGTAAGTTTATCACAAGTTATACGGTGTGATTGGTGTGGCTGGTATGAGTCTTGCCCTGGATTTCCAAAATCCTTTCCTTGTACTGTCAGCTCTTCCGGGCACAGTTTCTCTAACTGAGGTCTGGAGGAGGGACATAGAGGGAGGAGCCAGAGCACACCAGAATCTAAATTCTTTCTTAAAGTGCCCATGTCTCCTGCGGAGCCCGTCTATTCCCCATGGTCCTTACGGAGTCCCCAGCATCCACTACGGACTACGAGAAATAGATTTACCGGTAAGTAAAATCTTATTTTCTCTTACGTCCTAGAGGATGCTGGGGACTCCGTAAGGACCATGGGGTTTATTCCAAAGCTCCAGACCGGGCAGGAGAGTGCGGACGACTCTCCAGCACCGACTGAGCAAACGCAAGGTCCTCATCAGTCAGGGTATCAAACTTAAAGAACTTTGCAAAGGTGTTTGAACCCGACCAGGTAGCTGCTCGGCAAATGGGCCTTTACCGATTTTGGTAACGGCAATCCTGCCGTAGAATGAGCCTGCTGAATCGTTTAACAGATCCAGCGAGCAATAGTCTGCTTCGAAGCAGGAGCGCCAACTTTGTTGGCCGCATACAGGACAAACAGTGCCTCTGTTTTCCTAACCCGAGCCGTCCTGGCTACATAGATTTTTAAGGCCCTGACTACATCCAGGGATTTGAAGTCCTCCAAGTCATCCGTAGCCACAGGCAGCACAATAGGTTGGTTCATATGAAACGATGAAACCACCTTGAGCAAAAATTGAGGACGAGTCCTCAACTCCGCTCTATCCATATGGAAAATCAGATAGGGGCTCTTGTGAGACAAGGCCGCCAATTCGGACACCCGCCTCGCAGATGCCAAGGCCAACAACATGACCACCTTCCAAGTGAGAAACTTTAATTCAACCGTCTGAAGCTGTTCAAACCAGTGAGAGTTTAGGAACCGTAATACCACATTAAGGTGCCACTGGGGGTACAAAAGGAGGCTGGATGTGCAGCACTCCCTTTACAAAAGTCTGTACTTCTGGGAGAGAAGCCAATTCCTTCTGAAAGAATATAGATAAGGCCGAAATCCGTACCTTAATGGAGCCTAACTTCAGGCCCATATCCACCCCTGTCTGTAGAAAGTGGAGAAAATGGCCCAGATGGAAATCCTCCGTAGGAGCATGTTTGGCTTCACACCAAGAAACATATTTCCTCCAGATACGGTGATAATGTTTAGCCGTCACCTCCTTCCTAGCCTTTATCAGCGTAGGGATGACTTCATCCGGAATACCTTTCCCAGCTAGGATTCGGTGTTCAACCGCCATGCCGTCAAACGTAACTGCGGTAAGTCTTGGAACACGCAGGGCCCCTGCTGTAACAGGTCCTCCCTGAGAGGAAGAGGCCACGGATCTTCTGTGAGCATTTCCTGAAGATCTGAATACCAGGCCCTTCGAGGCCAATCTGGAACAATGAGTATTGTCCGCACTCTCTTTTGTCTTATGATCCTCAATACTTTTGAGATGAGAGGAAGAGGAGGGAACACATAGACCGACTGAAACACCCATGGTGTCACCAGGGCGTCCACCGCTACTGATATACAAAAAAAGCAATTTAGGCTGCGCTAGATTGTTTATATGAAATAACAATAATATCTGATAATTCAATATTTAATTAAAAAAGAGTATATTTAATATAGGAATATAAACCACATGACCGGGCTTTGACACACATGTCCCTGATAGGGAAAATTATGTGCGTTTCCTATATCGTCCCCATCCAATCAGAGTGCCTAAAGAAAGGTTTCCATAGTAATCTAAGCCCCAACAAAATCCCTGATTGGTTACTAATCTCTGTACTTCCTGGTCTCTTTCAGTGATTATAAACAGATGTAATTTTTAATATCTTATAAAATGTGATAAAAACTACAACCTAACCTGTGTTTTCCCACTATGAGAGAAGTAGGTCTGTCTTCCTTATAAATATGTTTCATTATTTGTTGATTATCTGATAAATGTTGCCACATTAGTTCCAGGTGCTAATCAGCCACCATATTGAAATGGGTATATAAACCCCACATGTCTTATCCATGAACACCTTTGAAAAAGCTGCCACCCTAGTGCAGCGAAACGCGTCAGGCTACAGGGACCCACGCCAGGAACTTTGCTTGATACGTCCGGACCATCCCCTACCACATTCCAGCACAAAGATCCATACCGGAAGGTGTCTGCTATTTGGCTGAAGTGCCGAACTTTGCCTACCGCACTGCATGAGGAGCTCATCATTTACCATCTTGGAGCAACACATCCTCTAGCGGTAAAAGCCATAAATTTGGATATATACACCTCCTAAAATCTGCAGTTGCTGGACATATTAACTACTAGGGGAACAAATTTGGAACGGACTTTCCTAATTCAATACTATCCAAACTCCTGGCCCATGGGTAACCCTGGTTTTATTGATTCTATCATGTGTACTTTTTAAATGTTATATTTGGAACTACCATTGATGGTTTATATTCCTATATTAAATATACTCTTTTTTAATTAAATATTGAATTATCAGATATTATTGTTATTTCATATAAACAATCTAGCGCAGCCTAAATTGCTTTTTTTGTATATCTCTTGTGGGAGTGACTTCCCGTTTTTTATGGTTGCTGCTTGACAGAGCACCCCATATCCAAGCGCCCGAGAACTTTGGATTATTCCTCTCTTCCACACGTCCACCGCTACTGCCTGAGGGTCCCTTGACCTGGCACAATACCTCCGAAGCTTCTTGTTGAGGCGTGACGCCATCATGTCTATTTAAGGATTCCCCAAAGACTTGTTATCTCTGCAAAAACTTCTTGATGAAGTCCCCACTCTCCTGGATGGAGATCGTGCCTGCTGAGGAAGTCTGCTTCCCAGTTGTCCACTCCTGGAATGAAGACTGCTGACAGAGCGCTTACGTGATTTTCCGCCCAGCGAAGAATCCTGGTGGCTTCCGCTATTGCCACTCTGCTCCTTGTCCCGCTTTGGCGGTTTACATGAGCCACTGCTGTGACGTTGTCTGATTGAACCAGAACCGGTAGGTCGCGAAGAAGATTCTCCGCTTGTCGTAGGCCGTTGTATATGGCCCTCAATTCCAGTACGTTGATGTGCAGACAAGCCTCCTGACTTGACCATAGTCCCTGAAAATTTCTTCCTTGTGTGACTGCTCCCCATCCTCGGAGGCTCGCGTCTGTAGTCATCAGAACCCAGTCTTGAATGCCGAACCTGCGACCCTCTAAAAGGTGAGCACTCTGCAGCCACCACAGGAGAGACACCCTGGCCCTGGGGGACAGGCTTATCTTCTGATGATTTTGTAGATGGGACCCGGACCATTTGTCCAGAAGGTCCCACTGAAATGTCCTCGCATGAAACCTGCCGAAAGGGATGGCCTCGTAGGCTGCCACCATTTTTCCCAGAACTCGAGTGCATTGATGAACAGACACTCTTTTTGGTTTTAGCAGGTCTCTGACCATGTTCTGGAGGTCCTGGGCTTTTTCCATTGGGAGAAAAACCCTCTTCCGTTCCGTGTCCAGAATCATGCCTAGGAATGATAGTCGAGTCGTTGGAATCAACTGTGACTTTGGCAGATTTAGAATCCAACCGCGCTGTTGTAGCACTCTCAGGGAGAGCGATACGCTCTTCAGCAATTGTTCTCTCGATCTCGCTTTTATCAGGAGATCGTCCAAGTACGGGATAATTGTGACTCCCTGCCTGCGCAGGAGCACCACCATCTCCGCCATCACCTTGGTGAAAATTCTTGGGGACGTGGAAAGCCCAAACGGCAACGTCTGAAACTGGTAATGACAGTCCTGTACAGCGAATCTCAGGTACTCCTGATGAGGAGGATATATGGGCACATGAAGGTATGCATCCTTTATGTCTAGTGACACCATAAAATCCCCCCCTTCCAGACTGGAGATCACTGCCCGGAGCGATTCCATCTTGAATTTGAACTTTTTCAAGTACAGGTTTAGGGATTTTAAATTTAAAATGGGTCTGGCCGAGCCATCCGGCTTCGGGACCACGAACAGGGTCGAATAGTACCCTTTTCCCTGTTAGACTAGGGGAACCTTGATAATCACCTGCTGTTGACACAGCTTTTGAATCGCAGCTAACACTACTGCCCTCACTGGGGGAGAAGCTGGCAAGGCCGACTTGAAAAATCGGCGAGGGGGCACCTCTTCGAAATCCAGTTTGTAGCCTTGGGATACAACTTCCATCGCCCAAGGATCCACGTCTGACCGAACCCAGACCTGGCTGAAGAGTCGAAGACGTGCCCCCACCGGCGCGGACTCCCTCAGTGGAGCCCCAGCCTCATGCGGTGGATTTAGTAGAAGCCGGGGAGGACTTCTGTTCCTGGGAACTAGTCGAAGCAGGCGTTCTTTTCCCTCTACCCTTACCTCTGGTGAGGAAGGATGAGCCCCGACCTCTTCTGGACTTGTGCGACCGAAAGGACTGCATCTGATATTGCGGAGTTTTCTTTTGCTGCGGGGGAACAAATGGCAAAAAGGTAGATTACCCGCGGTAGCTGTTAAAACCAGGTCCGCAAGACCTTCCCCGAATAAAACTTCACCCTTGTAAGGTAAGACCTCCATATGCTTCTTTGAGTCGGCATCACCCGTCCATGAGCGGGTCCACAGGGCACGCCTAGCAGAAATCGCCATGGAGTTGGCTCTCGA
Source organism: Pseudophryne corroboree (assembly GCF_028390025.1). Taxonomy (NCBI): domain Eukaryota; kingdom Metazoa; phylum Chordata; class Amphibia; order Anura; family Myobatrachidae; genus Pseudophryne; species Pseudophryne corroboree. Next base: position 667,571,849 of record NC_086447.1, read on the forward strand.
ACCTAGCAGCCCAACGTCTCTTTGAGCATCTCTCATATATAAGACTGCGTCTTTAATATGACCTAAAGTCAATAAGATGGTATCCCTATCTAGGGTATCCAAGTCAGCTGACAAGGTATCTGTCCAAGCTGCAACTGCGCTACATACCCATGCCGATGCTATTGCCGGTCTGAGTAAAGCACCCGTATGCGTATAAATAGATTTTAAGGTAGCTTCCTGTCTGCGATCAGCAGGATCCTTGAGGGCTGCCGTGTCAGGAGCCTGTAGCGCCACCTTCTTGGACAAGCGTGTTAAAGCCTTGTCTACCCTGGGCGAGGATTCCCACCGTACCCTGTCCTGTGCAGGGAAAGGATATGCCATAAGAATCCTCTTGGGAATCTGCAGTTTTTTGTCTGGAGTTTCCCAAGCTTTTTCAAATAACTCGTTCAGCTCATGAGAAGGGTGAAAGGTTACCTCAGGTTTCTTTTCCTTATACATGCGCACCCTCGTGTCAGGGACAGAGGGGTCATCTGTGATATGCAAAACATCTTTTATTGCAATGATCATATAATGAATACTTTTGGCCACCCCTGGGTGTAACCTTGCATCATCGTAGTCGACACTGGAGTCAGAATCCGTGTCTGTATCAGTGTCTGCTATTTGGGATAGAGAACGTTTTTGAGACCCTGAAGGGCCCTGTGACACAGTCAAAGCCATGGATTGACTCCCTGCTTTTTCCCTGGACTCTACTTTGTCCAATCTCTTATGTAATAAGGTCACATTTGCATTTAAAACATTCCACATGTCCAACCAATCAGGAGTCAGCGTTGCCGACGGAGACATCACAATCATCTGCTCCACCTCCTCCTTAGATGAGCCTTCTGCTTCAGACATGTCGACACACTCGTACCAACACCCCCCCACACACAGGGATATATTTATATGGAGACATTTCCCCACTAGGGCCCTGTGGAGAGACAGAGAGAGAGTATGCCAGCACACACCCAGCGCCAACTGACCCTGGAAACAAATTCCCAGATAATATAGCGCTTTTTATATATAATTATCTGTGTAATACACTCACTGCGCCTTACAAGTGCCCCCCCCCCCCTCTTTTCAGCCCTGTGTCACCGTGTTCAGCAGGGGAGAGTCCGGGGAGCCAGCTTCTCTGCAATACACTGGAGAAAATGGCGCTGGTTAGTGTTGTGGGACCAAGCTCCGCCCCCTCCGCTCAATTTTGAATGACTGGCAGGGGATTTTTATAACTACTGCCTCCGCAGCCTATATATACTTATATGCCAGTCCTAGAGGTTTATATTGCTGCCCAGGGCGCCCCCCCTGTGCCCTGCACCCATCAGTGCCCGCTCCTGTGTGTTGTGTATGGGAGCAATGGCCTTACCTCAGTGAAGATCAGAAGTCTTCTGCCGCCTTTGAAGTCTTCTTTCTTCTTATACTCACCCGGCTTCTATCTTCCGGCTCTGTGAGGAGGACGGCGGCGCAGCTCTGGGACGAACGGCGAGGGGAGACCTGCGTTCCAACTCCCTCTGGAGCTAATGGTGTCCAGTAGCCTAAGAAGCAGAGCCTATCACTTAAGTAGGTCTGCTTCTCTCTCCTCAGTCCCACGATGCAGGGAGCCTGTTGCCAGCAGTGCTCCCTAAAAATAAAAAACCTAACAAAATTATTTTTTCAGCGAAACTCAGTAGAGTTCCCCTGCAGTGCACCCAGTCTCCTCTGGGCACAGGAATCAACTGAGGTCTGGAGGAGGGGCATAGAGGGAGGAGCCAGTGCACACCCATTCTAAAGTTCTTTGTAGTGCCCATGTCTCCTGCGGAGCCCGTCTATACCCCATGGTCCTTACGGAGTCCCCAGCATCCTCTAGGACGTAAGAGAAACTATATTATTCTTTCTAAGCACAATCGTTTCCAACAGTGCTTTGTGAGTGCAGCTACGACCGCTGTCAAAATCGATACTGCCACTGATTGTTCATAACTGGCCATACCAGACTGGTGCCCTATCTAGGTATAGCAGTGCTGATAATGACCCTGTAAATCTGTTCACTTCCCTGCAACGTTACATGGAAGCACTAACTGCAGCACACTATGGGCCTAATTCATGTTTGAATGGAATTGCAGCTGTGCAATTCCACGTAACTAAATTTCAAATGGAGCAGGAGACGTCTAGGAGATAGAAACAGGGTGACTATTTGCGAGATCACTATTGCGGTGCCAGGTGCTGCCCAAGCTCCTCCCCAAATGCCGCAGCATATCAGTTATGCTGTGGCTGATAGGGGACTGCAAGCAATATCGCAAGATCCATTCTGCATATGCGCAGAACGGGTCTTGCGCGGCTGTGCAGACCCCACACCACCGGTTTGGAAGGTAAACCATTAGGTTTGCATACAATGCTCTGGCTCAATGTGCGCAGTTACCGCATATACAAATACTTCTTACATCTCCACCAAAGTGAGCTCTGTTGGTGAGATGAGTTATTCTGTATACTGACACCCGTGCTGAACCAAAGTTCTGACAACCCAGAAGAGCGCCCCAGACAGAAGTTGAAGTTACCCAAATGGGCGTATTAAGGCATACGACAGTCGGGAGATGAAATTTAGGTATGCAAACATCCCAAATTTCTCATACGTCCTAGAGGATGCTGGGGACTCCAAAAGGACCATGGGGTATAGACGGGATCCACAGGAGACATGGGCACACTATAAGACTTTGGGTGTGAACTGGCTCCTCCCTCTATGCCCCGCCTCCAGATCTCAGTTAGATTCTGTGCCCAGAGAGACTGGACACACACTAGGGGAGCTCTCCTGAGTTTCTCTGAAAAGACTTTACGTTTGCCTTATTATTTTCAGGGAGACCTGTTGGTTACAGGCTCCCTGCATCGTGGGAATGAGGGGAGAGAAGCAGACCTACTTCTTCTGAGTTCAAGGGCTCTGCTTCTTAGGCTACTGGACACCATTAGCTCCAGAGGGTCTGATCACTTGGTTCACCTAGCTGCTCGTTCCCAGAGCTGCGCCGTCACCCCCCTCACAAAGCCAGAAGAAGCCGGGTGAGTATTAGAAGAACAAGAAGGCTTCAGTGACGGCAGAAGACATCAGATCTCTGAGGTACCGCGCTGCGCACCGTTGCTCCCACACACACAGGCAGCACTACATGGGTGCGGGGGGGGCGCCCTGGGCAGCAATATACCTCTTGGATGTGACCTGGCAAAGTAATATACAGTGCTTAGGCACTGTATAATGACCCCCGCCAGTATAAAAATATACAAGAATATCGGGACTGAAGCGTGCAGAGAAGGGGCGTGGCTTAGCCCACACAACTCTATACAGCGCCATTTTCTCCTCACAGAGATGCTGGGCCCTCCAAAACACTGCTAAACAGTTACCAGTGTAAAATGAGGGGGGGCGGGGGAGGCACAGTTATTTAGTGCAATAATAGGTCAACATGAAGCACTATAGATATGTATATATAATGGGCGTGTGTAAAGTAAGTTGGTTAAAGTTTCTGTGTTTTCCCTGTCAGAAATCTGCCTTTTTTTAACAATGTTGGTGGGTGTTTAGTACATGCGTGTCGACATGTGTGAGTGCTCTACCACAAACAGATATGGGAATCCCTCTGTCGGCATTGCCGACGTCAGATGGTACTTGATTCATGAGATTAAGTGTCAGTAGGTCAGTAGTGTAAGCTTTTCTAAAGTACACACTGTTTGGGAGACACAGACGTATGTGGGTGACCCTGTCGGCACCAACTATTAGGACTGGGTGTATAATAATGTAAAAAACCTATACCTGTATGTTTATATATGTATGGTACGTTTGCATTGAGCTGTAGCTCGAGTACAGACGTAATAGTATTTGTGGGGGCGTCCTAGTGAAATTAGGTATATGTTTCCCTCAGACCCCTCGGGGTCACGGAAATGTTATTTTGCCCAGTTACTACTCCCTGTTGTCGACACGAATACTATGTTCTGTCGGCTATAATGTTTCCTGATTAGATCCGCAACATTGGCATTCAGTACATGTTCATACACATTCAGAACACAATGTCACTAGGGACCCTGATGTTCCTGACCGAAAATAAATAAAATAAGATTTTACTTACCGGTAAATCTATTTCTCGTAGTCCGTAGTGGATGCTGGGACTCCGTAAGGACCATGGGGAATAGACGGGCTCCGCAGGGGACAGGGCACTCTAAGAAAGAATTAGGAATACTGGTGTGCACTGGCTCCTCCCTCTATGTCCCTCCTCCAGACCTCAGTTAAGGAAACTGTGCCCGGAAGAGCTGACAGTACAAGGAAAGGATTTTGGAATCCAGGGTAAGACTCATACCAGCCACACCAATCACACCGTATAACTCGTGATAAACTTACCCAGTTAACAGTATGAACAACAACAGAACATCAGACAAACCTGATGCAACCATAACATAACCCTTATTTAAGCAATAACTATATACAAGTATTGCAGAAGAAGTCCGCACTTGGGACGGGCGCCCAGTATCCACTACGGACTACGAGAAATAGATTTACCGGTAAGTAAAATCTTATTTTCTCTAACGTCCTAGTGGATGCTGGGGACTCCGTAAGGACCATGGGGATTATACCAAAGCTCCCAAACGGGCGGGAGAGTGCGGATAACTCTGCAGCACCGAATGAGCAAACACAAGGTCCTCCTCAGCCAGGGTATCAAACTTGTAGAATTTTGCAAAAGTGTTTGAACCCGACCAAGTAGCTGCTCGGCAAAGTTGTAAAGCCAAGACCCCTCGGGCAGCCGCCCAAGAAGAGCCCACCTTCCTTGTGGAATGGGCTTTTACTGATTTTGGATGCGGCAATCCAGCCGCAGAATGAGCCTGCTGAATCGTGTTACAGATCCAGCGAGCAATAGTTTGCTTTGAAGCAGGAGCACCCAGCTTGTTGGATGCATACAGGATAAACAGCGAGTCAGTTTTCCTGACTCCATCCGTTCTGGCTACGTAAATCTTCAAAGCCCTGACTACATCTAGTAACTTGGAATCCTCCAAGTCACGAGTAGCCGCAGGCACCACAATAGGTTGGTTCAAATGAAAAGATGACACCACCTTCGGCAGAAATTGCGGACGAGTCCGTAATTCTGCCCTGTCCATATGGAAAACCAGATAGGGGCTTTTACATAACAAAGCCGCCAATTCTGACACACGCCTAGCCGAAGCTAAGGCCAACAGCATGACCACTTTCCACGTGAGATATTTTAACTCCACGGTCTTAAGTGGCTCAAACCAGTGAGATTTCAGGAAACTCAACACCACGTTAAGATCCCAAGGCGCCACTGGTGGCACAAAAGGGGGCTGAATATGCAGCACTCCCTTTACAAACGTCTGAACTTCAGGAAGAGAAGCCAGTTCCTTTTGAAAGAAAATGGATAGGGCTGAAATCTGGACCTTAATGGACCCTAATTTTAAGCCCATAGTCACTCCCGACTGTAGGAAGTGAAGGAAACGGCCCAGCTGGAATTCCTCTGTAGGGGCCTTCCTGGCCTCACACCAAGCAACATATTTTCGCCATATACGGTGATAATGTTTTGCTGTCACGTCCTTCCTAGCCTTTATCAGCGTAGGAATAACCTCATCCGGAAAGCATTTCTCTGCTAGGATCCGGCGTTCAACCGCCATGCCGTCAAACGCAGCGCAGCCGCGGTAAGTCTTGGAACAGACAGGCCCCTGTTGCAACAGATCCTGTCTGAGAGGCAGAGGCCATGGGTCCTCTGTGAGCATTTCTTGCAGTTCCGGATACCAAGTCCTTCTTGGCCAATCCGGAACAATGAGTATTGTTCTCACTCCTCTTTTTCTTACGATTCTCAGCACCTTGGGTATGAGAGGAAGAGGAGGAAACACATAAACCGACTGGAACACCCACGGTGTCACTAGTGCTTCCACAGCTATCGCCTGAGGGTCTCTTGACCTGGCGCAATACCTTTGTAGCTTTTTGTTGAGGTGGGATGCCATCATGTCCACCTGTGGCAGTTCCCATCGATTTGTAATCTGCGTGAAGACTTCTTGATGAAGTCCCCACTCTCCCGGGTGGAGGTCGTGCCCGCTGAGGAAGTCTGCTTCCCAGTTGTCCACTCCCGGAATGAACACTGCTGACAGTGCTAGCACGTGATTCTCCGCCCAGCGAAGAATTCTGGTGGCTTCTGCCATCGCTACCCTGCTTCTTGTGCTGCCCTGGCGGTTTACATGAGCCACTGCGGTGATGTCTGACTGAATCAGCACCGGTTGGTTGCGAAGGAGAGGCTCCGCTTGACTCAGGGCGTTGTATATGGCCCTTAGTTCCAGGATATTGATGTGCAGACAAGTCTCCTGACTTGACCACAGCCCCTGGAAGTTTCTTCCCTGAGTGACTGCCCCCCACCCTCGGAGGCTTGCATCCGTGGTCACCTGGACCCAGTCCTGTATGCCGAACCTGCGGCCCTTGCGAAGGTGAGCACTCTGCAGCCACCACAGAAGAGACACCCTGGCCCTGGGGGATAGGGTGATCAGCCGATGCATCTGAAGATGCGATCCGGACCACTTGTCCAACAGATCCCACTGAAAGGTCCTCGCATGGAACCTGCCGAAGGGAATGGCTTCGTATGACGCCACCATCTTTCCCAGGACTCGCGTGCATTGATGCACCGACACCTGTTTTGGTTTTAAGAGGTCTCTGACCAGAGCCACGAGCTCCTGGGCCTTCTCCTCCGGGAGAAACACCTTCTTCTGGTCTGTGTCCAGAATCATGCCCAGGAAGGGCAGACTCGTCGTAGGAATCAGCTGCGACTTTGGAATATTCAGGATCCAGCCGTGCTGTTGTAACACCTCCCGAGAGTGTGCTACGCTGATCAGCAACTGCTCTCTGGACCTCGCCTTTATGAGGAGATCGTCCAAGTATGGGATAATTGTGACTCCTTGCTTTCGCAGAAGCACCATCATTTCTGCCATTACCTTGGTAAATATTCTCGGTGCCGTGGAGAGACCAAACGGCAACGTCTGGAATTGGTAATGACAGTCCTGTACCACAAATCTGAGGTACTCCTGATGAGGTGGATAAATGGGTACATGCAGGTAAGCATCCTTTATGTCCAGAGACACCATAAAATCCCCCTCTTCCAGGCTTGCAATGACCGCCCTGAGCGATTCCATCTTGAACTTGAACCTTTTCAGGTAAATGTTCAGGGATTTTAAATTCAATATGGGTCTGACCGAACCGTCCGGTTTCGGAACCACAAACATCGTGGAATAGTAACCCCTTCCCTGTTGAGGGAGGGGAACCTTTACCACCACCTGCTGGAGATATAATTTGTGAATTGCCGCTAACACTACTTCCCTCTCTATGGGGGAAGCTGGCAGGGCCGATTTGAGGTAACGGTGAGGGGGCATCACTTCGAATTCCAGCTTGTATCCCTGAGACACAATCTGTATAGCCCAGGGATCCACCCGTGAGCGAACCCACTGGTAGCTGAAATTTCGGAGACGCGCCCCCACCGCTCCTGACTCCACCTGTGGAGCCCCAGCGTCATGCGGTGGATTTAGTGGAAGCCGGGGAGGACTTCTGTTCCTGGGAACTAGCTGTATTGTGAAGCTTCTTTCCTCTACCCCTGCCTCTGGTAAGAAAAGACGCACCTTGGACTTTCTTGCCTCTTTGTGATCGAAAGGACTGCATTTGGTAATACGGTGCTTTCTTAGGTTGTGAAGGAATATATGGCAAAAAATTTGACTTCCCAGCCGTAGCTGTGGAAACTAGGTCAGAGAGACCGTTCCCAAGCAATTCCTCACCCTTATAAGGTAAAACCTCCATGTGCTTTTTAGAGTCGGCATCACCTGTCCATTGCCGAGTCCACAGGACCCTTCTGGCAGAAATTGACATTGCATTTATTCTAGAGCCCAGTAGGCAAATGTCTCTCTGGGCATCCCTCATATATAGGACAGCGTCTTTTATATGCCCCAGGGTCAGTAATATAGTATCCTTGTCCAAGGTATCAAGTTCCTCAGACAGAGTATCTGTCCATGCTGCTACAGCATTACACATCCAAGCCGACGCAATTGCCAGCCTTAGTAGGGTACCTGAATGTGCATAAACGGACTTCAGGATACCTTCCTGCTTTCTATCCGCAGGATCTTTTAGGGTGGCCGTATCCTGTGACGGCAGGGCTACCTTCTTAGATAAGCGTGTCAAAGCTTTGTCTACCCTAGGGGAGGATTCCCAGCGTAACCTGTCCGTTGGCGAGAAAGGACACGCCATAAGTAACCGTTTGGAAATCTGCATTTTCCTATCAGGAGAATCCCAAGCTTTTTCACATAACTCATTTAACTCATGTGAAGGGGGAAAAGTCACCTCTTGCCTTTTTTCCCCAAACTTATAAACCCTCTTGTCAGGGACAGGGTTTTCCTCTGAGATGTGCAATACATCCTTCATTGCTATAATCATGTAGCGGATGGCTTTAGCCATTTTAGGCTGCAACTTTGCATCATCGCTATCGACACTGGAGTCCGAATCCGTGTCGATATCTGTGTCAACAATTTGGGATAGTGGGTGCTTCTGAGACCCTGACGGCCTCTGCGCTGTAGGATCAGGCATGGGTTGAGACCCTGACTGTCCCAAGGCTTCAGCTTTATCCAACCTTTTATGCAAGGAGTTTACATTATCATTTAACACCTTCCACATATCCATCCAATCAGGTGTCGGCGGAGACACCACATTCATCTGCACCTGCTCTGCTTCCACATAGCCTTCCTCGTCAAACATGTTGACACAAGCGTACCGACACACCACACACACAGGGGATGCTCTATTTGAGGACAGAACCCCCACAAGGCCTTTTGGAGAGACAGAGAGAGAGTATGCCAGCACACACCCCAGCGCTATATGACCCAGGAATTACACAGTAACTTAGTGTTTACCCAGTAGCTGCTGTATATAATGATTTTGCGCTAAATTTATGTGCCCCCCCCCTCTCTTTTTACCCTTTCTACCGTGATTCTGCAGGGGAGAGCCTGGGGAGCTTCCTCTCAGCGGAGCTGTGGAGAGAAAATGGCGCTGGTGAGTGCTGAGGAAGAAGTCCCACCCCCTCAGCGGCGGGCTTCTGTCCCGCGATTTTGTGTAAAATAATGGCAGGGGCTCATGCATATATACAGTGCCCAACTGTATATATGCTCTTTTATGCCAAGAGGTACTTAATTGCTGCCCAGGGCGCCCCACCCTGCACCCTACAGTGACCGGAGTGTGCGGGTTTAATGTGGGAGCAATGGCGCACAGCTGCAGTGCTGTGCGCTACCTCATATGAAGACCGGAGTCTTCTGCCACTGATTTTGAAGTCTTCTTGCTTCTCGCGCCGGCTTCTGTCTTCTGGCTCTGCGAGGGGGGCGGCGGCGCGGCTCCGGGATCGGACGACCAAGGGTGCGTTCCTGTGTTCGATCCCTCTGGAGCTAATGGTGTCCAGTAGCCTAAGAAGCATGACCTATCCGCAGTTAGTAGGTCTGCTTCTCTTCCCTCAGTCCCACGTAGCAGAGAGTCTGTTGCCAGCAGATCTCTCTGAAAATAAAAAATCCTAACAAAATACTTTCTTATTAGCAAGCTCAGGAGAGCTCACTTAAGTGCACCCAGCTCTGTCCAGGCACAGATTCTAACTGAGGTCTGGAGGAGGGACATAGAGGGAGGAGCCAGTGCACACCAGTATTCCTAATTCTTTCTTAAAGTGCCCTGTCTCCTGCAGAGCCCGTCTATTCCCCATGGTCCTTACGGAGTCCCCAGCATCCACTAGGACGTTAAATAAATATCTATATATATATATATATATATATATATATATATAATAAGATTTTACTCACCGGTAAATCTATTTCTCGTAGTCCGTAGTGGATGCTGGGGACTCCGTAAGGACCATGAGGATTAGCGGCTCCGCAGGAGACTGGGCACAACTAAAGAAAGCTTTAGGACTACCTGGTGTGCACTGGTTCCTCCCACTAAGACCCTCCTCCAGACCTCAGTTAGGATACTGTGCCCGGAAGAGCTGACACAATAAGGATTTTGAATCCCGGGTAAGACTCATACCAGCCACACCAATCACACCGTATAACTCGTGATACTATACCCAGTTAACAGTATGATAACAACTGAGCCTCTCAACAGATGGCTCAACAATAACCCTTTAGTTAAGCAATAACTATATACAAGTATTGCAGACAATCCGCACTTGGGATGGGCGCCCAGCATCCACTACGGACTACGAGAAATAGATTTACCGGTGAGTAAAATCTTATTTTCTCTAACGTCCTAAGTGGATGCTGGGGACTCCGTAAGGACCATGGGGATTATACCAAAGCTCCCAAACGGGCGGGAGAGTGCGGGTGACTCTGCAGCACCGAATGAGCAAACTCAAGGTCCTCCTCAGCCAGGGTATCAAACTTGTAGACTCTTGCAAGAGTGTTTTAACCCGACCAAGTAACAGCTCGGCAAATTTGTAAAGCCAAGACCCCTCGGGCAGCCGCCCAAGAAGAGCCCACTTTCCTCGTGGAATGGGCTTTCACAGATTTAGGGTGCGGCAGTCCAGCCGGAGAATGTGCAAGGTGAATCGTGCTACAGATCCAGCGAGCAATGGTTTGCTTTGAAGCAGGAGCACCCAGCTTGTTGGGTGCATACAGGATAAATAGCGAGTGTTTTCCTGACTCCAGCCGTCCTGGAAACATATACTTTTCAGGGCCCTGACTACGTCCAGAAACTTGGAATCCTCCAAGTCCCAAGTAGCCGCAGGCACCACAATAGGTTGGTTCACATGAAAAACTGCTACCACCTTAGGAAGGAATTGGGAACGAGTCCTCAATTCCGCCTTATCCATATAAAATACAGATAAGGGCTTTTGACAAAGCCGCCAATTCTGATACACGCCTGGCCGACGCCAAGGCCCACAGCATGACCACTTTCCACGTGAGGTATTGTAGCTCCACGGATTTAAGTGGCTCAACTCAATGCGACTTCAGGAAATCCAACACTACGTTGAGATCCCACGGTGCCACTGGAGGCACAAACGGGGGCTGACTATGCAGCACTCCCTTAACAAAAGTCTGAACTTCAGGCAGTGTAGCCAGTTCTATTTTGGAAGAAAATCGATAGAGCCGAAATCTGGGCCTTAATGGAACCCAATTTTAGGCCCATAGTCACCTCTGACTTGTAGGAAGTGCAGAAAGCGACCTAGCTGAAATTCCTCCTTTGGGGCCTTACTGGCCTCACAGCACGCAACCTATTTCCGCCATATGCGGTGATAATGGTTTGCGTTCACTTCTTTCCTAGCTATAAATAGCGTAGGGATAACTTCCTCCGGAATGCCCTTTTCCTTCAGGATCCGGCGTTCAACCGCCATGCCGTCAAACGCAGCTGCGGTACGTCTTGGAACAGACAGGCCCCCTGCTGCAGCAGGTCCTGTCTGAGCGGCAGAGGCCATGGGTCCTCTGAGATCATTTCTTGGAGTTCTGGGTATCAAGCTCTTCTTGGCCACCCGGAACTTCTTTCCTCTCCTTCTTATTATTCTCATTACCCTGGGTATGAGAGGCAGAGAAGGGAACACATACACCGACTGGTACACCCACGGTGTTGCCAGAGCGTCCACAGCTATCGCCTGAGGGTCCCTTGACCTGGCGCAATATCTTTGTAGCTTTTTGTTGAGGCGGGACGCCATCCTGTCCCCCTGTGGCCTTTCCCCACGGTGTACAATCATTTAGAAGACTTCTGGATGAAGTCCCCATTCTCTCGGGTGGAGGTCGTGTCTGCTGAGAAAGTCTGCTTCTCAGTTCTCCACTCCGGGAATGAACACTGCTGACAGTGCTAACACATGATTTTTCGCCCATCGGAGAATCCTTGTGGCTTCTGCCATCACCATCCTGCTTCTTGTGCCGCCCTGTCGGTTTACATGAGCGACCGCCGTGATGTTGTCTGACTGGATCAGCACCGGCCGGTGTTGAAGCAGGGGTCTAGCCTGACTTAGGGCATTGTAAATGGCCCATAGTTCCAGAACATTTATGTGTAGGGAAGTCTCCTGACTTTGGAAGTTTCTTCCCTGTGTGACTGCTCCCCAGCCTTGAAGGCTGGCATCCATGGTCACCAGGACCCAGTCCTGTATGCCGAATCTGCGGCCCCCTAGAAGATGAGCACTCTGCAGTCACCACCACAGCGACACCCTGGCCCTTGGAGACAGGGTTATCCGCCGATGCATCTGAGGATGCGACCCGGACCACTTGTCCAACAGATCCCACTGGAAGATCCTTGCATGGGACTTGGCGAATGGAAATTCTTCGTAAGAAGCTACCATCTTTCCCAAGGCTCGCGTGCATAGATGCACCGATACCTGTATTTGTATTAGGAGGCCGTCTAGAGACGCCAACTCCTTGGACTTCTCCTCCGGGAGAAACCCTTTTTATCCTGTTCTGTGTCCAGAACCATACCCAGGAACAGTAGACGCGTCGTAGGAACCAGCTGCGACTTTAGAATATTCAGAATCCAGCCGTGCTGTTGTAGCACTTCTCGAGATAGTGCTACTCCGACGAACAACTGCTCCCTGGACCTCGCCTTTATAAGGAGATCGTCCAAGTACGGGATAAGTACTTCGGCCATTACCTTGGTAAATACCCTCGGTGCCGGGGACAGATCCACGGCAACGTCTGGAATTGGTAATGACAATCCTGTACCACAATTTTGAGGTACACCTGGTGACGAGGGTAAATAGGGACATGCAGGTAAGTATCCTTGATGTCCAGTGATACCCTGAAATTTTCCAGGCTTGCAATAATCGCCCTGAGCGATTCCATTTTGAACTTGAACCTTCATATATAAGTGTTCAAGGATTTCAATTTTAGAATGGGTCTCACCGAACCGTCTGGTTTCGGTACCACAACATTTTGGAATAGTAACCCCGGCCTTGTTGAAGGAGGGGTACCTTGATTTCACCTGCTGGAAGTCCAGCTTGTGAATTGCCGCCAGTACTACCTTTCTCCGAGGGCAGCAGGCAAGGCTGATGTGAGGCAACGGCGCGGGGGAGTCGTCTCGAACTCCAGCCTGTATCCCTGTGATACTACTTGCAGAACCTAGGGATCCACCTGTGGGCAAGCACACTGATCCCTGCAGTTTCCGAGACGCGCACCCACCGCACCTGTCTCCACCTGTGGAGCCCCAGCGTCATGCGGTGGACTCAGAGGAAGCGAGGGAAGATATTTGATCCTGGAACTGGCTGACTGGTGCAGCTTTTTCCTTCTACCCTTGTCTCTGTGCAGAAAGAAAGCGCCTTTGACCCGCTTGCTTTTCTGAAGCCGAAAGGACTGTACCTGAAAATACGGTGCTTTCTTTAGGCTTTTGTGAGGAAACCTGAGGTAAAAAATTTTCTTCCCAGCTGTTGCTGTGGATACGAGGTCCCTTATCGGGGGAAACCACGCTTCTTTACACACTTCATTCATTCATCTGATGGGGGAACAAAACACTGGCTGTTTTTTCTCCCCAAAAATAAAACCCCTTTTATGTGGTACTTGGGTTCATGTCAGAAAATGCGTAACACATTTTTTCATTGCCGAGATCATGTAACGGATGTTCCTAGTGGATTGTGTATATGTCTCAACCTCGTCGACACTGGAGTCAGACTCCGTGTCGACATCTGTGTCTGCCATCTGAGGTAACGGGCGTTGTTTGAGCCCCTGATGGCCTTTGAGACGCCTGGGCAGACGCAGGCTGAGAAGCCGGCTGTCCCACAGCTGTTACGTCATCCAGCCTTTTATGTAAGGAGTTGACACTGTCGGTTAATACCTTCCACCTATCCATCCACTCTGGTGTCGGCCCCACAGGGGGCGACATCCCATTTATCGGCCTCTGCTCCGCCTCCACGTAACCTTCCTCATCCAACATGTCGACACAGCCGTACCGACACACCGCACACACACACAGGGAATGCTCTGATTGAGGACAGGACCCCACAAAGTCCTTTGGGGAGACCGAGAGTATGCCAGCACACACCAGAGCGCTATATAATGCAGGGATTAACACTATAACTGAGTGATTTTTCCCCAAATAGCTGCTTGTATACATATATTGCGCCTAAATTTAGTCCCCCCCCCCCCCCCCCTCTCCTTTTAACCCTTTGAGCCTGAAAACTATAGGGGAGAGTCTGGGGAGCTGTCTTCCAGATGCACTGTGAAGAGAAAATGGCGCCAGTGTGCTGAGGGAGAAGCACCGCCCCCTTTTCGGCGGACTTTCTCCCGCTTTTTCTGTGATACTGGCAGGGGTAATTTTACATCTATATAGCCTCTGGGACTATATATGATGTATATTTTGCCAGCCAAGGTGTTATTTATTGCCCTCAGGGCGCCCCCCCCCCAGCGCCCTGCACCCATCAGTGACCGAAGTGTGAGGTGTACATGAGGAGCAATGGCGCACAGCTGCAGTGCTGTGCGCTACCTTGGTGAAGACCGAAGTCTTCTGCCGCCGATTTTCCGGACCTTCTTCGTGCTTCTGGCTCTGTAAGGGGGACGGCGGCGCGGCTCCGGGAACGAACACCAAGGTTGGGTCCTGCGGTCGATCCCTCTGGAGCTAATGGTGTCCAGTAGCCTAAGAAGCCCAAACTACCACCTGTTAGGTAGGTTCGCTTCTTCTCCCCTTAGTCCCTCGCTGCAGTGAGTCTGTTGCCAGCAGATCTCACTGAAAATAAAAAACCTAAATATACTTTCTTTCTAGGTGCTCAGGAGAGCCCCTAGTGTGCATCCAGCTCGGCCGGGCACAAGAATCTGAGGTCTGGAGGAGTGTCTTAGTGGGAGGAGCCAGTGCACACCAGTAGTCTAAAAGCTTTCTTTAGTTGTGCCCAGTCTCATGCGGAGCCGCTAATCCCCATGGTCCTTACGGAGTCCCCAGCATCCACTTAGGACGTTAGAGAAATATAGATATGAGATGTATATGTATATATGTGTATTTAAATCTGTACATTTATATTACAATTTATTATGAATGCTGAAGTAAAGTTATTCCTTTCTCATGTGCTGGTCGCTCTGTTGATGAAGCTCTAGGAAACCGTGACAAGATGGTCTCGAATCCTCACGAGGTGTCTGAGTGTTTATTCTTCTCCCGCCGTGGATAGAATAAAGTGAATGTCAACCCCTGGTCTGCACGGGGCCCTGTCACAAAGATAATGAAAAACCACTCAGAGAAGCGCTGTCGTTAAACAGTATTAATAAAATGTATTAAAAATATTTAATGTGTGTATATAACACAATACAATACATAAATACATAAACCAAATATCCTGTAATTTTGCAATAATCACTATAATAGCAATGATACATTGTAAAAACTCCCTTATAAATGTAACCTCTTATATTCCGGATCAAGGTACAGCATTTGTACTTATCAGATGCTCCTTATAATAAGCTCCATGCATGGGCTAATTGATCTCAAGGACTTATTTGAATATTCCTTTAAATTTGAGAGTCCATCCACACTGAAAATGATGTATTTGAGCTATCTAGCGCTTGATGAAAAGCTTAAATGCTCACACTCTTATCCACCAATGAAGAAAGGCTCTTTACGGGTAGCTTATATGGACTTAATACCATGTATGACACAATGACTTTTAAGCTGGAACCGCTATTTGTACAGTCTCGTCTGAAACAGCCCCAGTTGGAGAGGCTGAGAAACGCGTCAAGCATTCCACCTGACACGCTATCCGGTATCCTGGACATCACTAAAAACCTGACACACAGCAACGGGCTGTGGCGGCTCCCGCTACGTAACCACGAGCGAACGGCTTTGGTGGACAAGCCGCGCTCCAACATCATCCTGCGAGTCCTGTCCCCATACACTGCACTTGACAGCCTCCTCCTGCATAGCAGTGTGGGCAGCCGGCGCCCACTACCAAGAAGGAGACATCGTTCAATTCCTCCACTTCTAAGGCCAGGGTAAGCTTTGCACGAGACTGTACAAATAGCGATTCCAGCTTAAAAGTCATTGTGTCATACATGGTATTAAGTCCAAATAAGCTACCCATAAAGAGCCTTTCTTCATTGGTGGATAAGAGCGTGAACATTTAAGCTTTTCATCAAGCGCTAGCCAGCTCAAATACATCATTTTCAGTGAGGATGGACTCTCAAATTTAAAGGAATATTCAAATAAATCCTTGAGATCAATTAGCCCATGCATGGAGCTTATTATAAGGAGCATCTGATAAATACAAATGCTGTACCTTGATCCGGAATATAAGAGGTTACATTTATAAGGGAGTTTTTACAATGTATCTTACATTTCATTGCTATTTATAGTGATTATTGCAAAATTACAGGATACTTGGTTTATGTATTGTATTGTGATATATACACACATTAAATATTTTTAATAATAAATTTTATTAATACTGTTAAACAACAGCACTTCTCTGAGTGGTTTTTCATTATTTTTATGAGTTTTTGGTTGAGGATCAGCACCTCAATTTGGGAAGCTGCGGTCATAGAACAGTATTGGTATTTTTGGTGTCTTATAGCCGATTACTAGCGCCCACCTACCATTTGATTCCCCTGTCACAAAGGATCGTATACAGGAAGCGAAGTGATAATAAGAATTTACTTACCGATAATTCTATTTCTCACAGTCCGTAGTGGATGCTGGGGACTCCGAAAGGACCATGGGGAATAGCGGCTCCGCAGGAGACTGGGCACAAAAGTAAAAGCTTTAGGACTACCTGGTGTGCACTGGCTCCGCCCCCTATGACCCTCCTCCAAGCCTCAGTTAGGATACTGTGCCCGGACGAGCGTACACAATAAGGAAGGATTTTGAATCCCGGGTAAGACTCATACCAGCCACACCAATCACACCGTACAACTTGTGATCTGAACCCAGTTAACAGCATGATAACAGAGGAGCCTCTGAAAGATGGCTCACAACAATAATAACCCGATTTTTGTAACAATAACTATGTACAAGTATTGCAGACAATCCGCACTTGGGATGGGCGCCCAGCATCCACTACGGACTATGAAAAATAGAATTATCGGTAAGTAAATTCTTATTTTCTCTAACGTCCTAAGTGGATGCTGGGGACTCCGAAAGGACCATGGGGATTATACCAAAGCTCCCAAACGGGCGGGAGAGTGCGGATGACTCTGCAGCACCGAATGAGAGAACTCCAGGTCCTCCTCAGCCAGGGTATCAAATTTGTAGAATTTAGCAAAGTAGCTGCTCGGCAAAGTTGTAAAGCCGAGACCCCTCGGGCAGCCGCCCAAGATGAGCCCACCTTCCTTGTGGAATGGGCTTTTACAGATTTTGGCTGTGGCAGGCCTGCCACAGAATGTGCAAGCTGAATTGTACTACAAATCCAACGAGCAATAGTCTGCTTAGAAGCAGGAGCACCCAGCTTGTTGGGTGCATACAGGATAAACAGTGAGTCAGATTTTCTGACTCCAGCCGTCCTGGAAACATATTTTCAGGGCCCTGACTACGTCCAGCAACTTGGAATCCTCCAAGTCCCTAGTAGCCGCAGGTACCACAATAAGGCTGGTTTAAGTGAAACGCTGAAACCACCTTAGGGAGAAATTGAGGACGAGTCCTCAATTCTGCCCTGTCCGTATGAAAAATTAGGTAAGGGCTTTTATAGGATAAAGCCGCCAATTCTGAGACACGCCTGGCTGAAGCCAGGGCTAACAGCATTACCACTTTCCATGTGAGATATTTTAAGTCCACAGTGGTGAGTGGTTCAAACCAATGTGATTTTAGGAACCCCAAAACTACATTGAGATCCCAAGGTGCCACTGGAGGCACAAAAGGAGGCTGTATATGCAGTACCCCCTTGACAAACGTCTGAACTTCAGGAACTGAAGCTAGTTCTTTCTGGAAGAATATCGACAGGGCCGAAATTTGAACCTTAATGGACCCTAATTTTAGGCCCATAGACAGTCCTGTTTGCAGGAAATGCAGGAAACGACCCAGTTGAAATTCCTCTGTAGGGGCCTTCCTGGCCTCACACCACGCAACATATTTACGCCAAATACGGTGATAATGTTGCACAGTTACATCCTTCCTGGCTTTGATCAGGGTAGGGATGACTTCATCCGGAATGCCTTTTTCCTTCAGGATCCGGCGTTCAACCGCCATGCCGTCAAACGCTGCCGCGGTAAGTCTTGGAACAGACAGGGTCCCTGCTGGAGCAGGTCCTTTCTTAGAGGTAGAGGCCACGGGTCCTCCGTGAGCATCTCTTGAAGTTCCGGGTACCAAGTCCTTCTTGGCCAATCCGGAGCTACGAGTATAGTCCTTACTCCTCTCCTTCTTATGATTCTCAGTCCCTTGGGTATGAGAGGCAGAGGGGGGAACACATACACTGACTGGTACACCCACGGTGTTACCAGAGCGTCCACAGCTATTGCCTGAGGGTCCCTTGACCTGGCGCAATATCTGTCCAGTTTTTTGTTGAGGCGGGACGCCATCATGTCCACCTTTGGTTTTTCCCAACGGTTCACAATCATGTGGAAGACTTCTGGGTGAAGTCCCCACTCTCCCGGGTGGAGGTCGTGTCTGCTGAGGAAGTCTGCTTCCCAGTTGTCCACTCCCGGAATGAACACTGCTGACAGTGCTATCACATGATTTTCCGCCCAGCGAAGAATCCTTGCAACTTCCGTCAATGCCCTCCTGCTTCTTGTGCCGCCCTGTCTGTTTACGTGGGCGACTGCCGTGATGTTGTCCGACTGGATCAACACCGGCTGACCCTGAAGCCTTGCCTGACTTAGGGCATTGTAAATGGCCCTTAGTTCCAGGATATTTATGTGAAGTGACGTTTCCATGCTTGACCACAAGCCCTGGAAATTTTTTCCCTGTGTGACTGCTCCCCAGCCTCTCAGGCTGGCATCCGTGGTCACCAGGACCCAGTCCTGAATGCCGAATCTGCGGCCCTCTAGAAGATGAGCACTCTGCAACCACCACAGGAGAGACACCCTTGTCCTTGGAGACAGGGTTATCCGCTGATGCATTTGAAGATGCGATCCGGACCATTTGTCCAGCAGATCCCACTGAAAAGTTCTTGCGTGGAATCTGCCGAATGGAATCGCTTCGTAAGAAGCCACCATTTTTCCCAGGACCCTTGTGCATTGATGCACTGACACTTGGCCTGGTTTTAGGAGGTTCCTGACTAGGTCGGATAACTCCCTGGCTTTCTCCTCCGGGAGAAACACCTTTTTCTGGACTGTGTCCAGAATCATCCCTAGGAACAGCAGACGTGTCGTCGGAATCAGCTGCGATTTTGGAATATTTAGAATCCACCCGTGCTGTCGTAGTACTACTTGAGATAGTGCTACTCTGACCTCTAACTGTTCTCTGGACCTTGCCCTTATCAGGAGATCGTCCAAGTAAGGGATAATTAAGACGCCTTTTCTTCGAAGAAGAATCATCATTTCGGCCATTACCTTGGTAAAGACCCGGGGTGCCGTGGACAATCCAAACGGCAGCGTCTGAAACTGATAGTGACAGTTCTGTACCACAAACCTGAGGTACCCTTGGTGAGAAGTGCAAATTGGGACATGGAGGTAAGCATCCTTGATGTCCAGAGACACCATATAGTCCCCTTCTTCCAGGTTCGCTATCACTGCTCTGAGTGACTCCATCTTGAATTTGAACCTTTGTATGTAAGTGTTCAAGGATTTCAGATTTAAAATAGGTCTCACCGAGCCGTCCGGCTTCGGTACCACAAACAGCGTGGAATAATACCCCTTTCCCTGTTGTAGGAGGGGTACCTTGAGTATCACCTGCTGGGAATACAGCTTGTGAATGGCTTCCAATACCGCCTCCCTGTCGGAGGGAGACGTTGGTAAAGCAGACTTCAGGAACCGGCGAGGGGGAGACGTCTCGAATTCCAATTTGTACCCCTGAGATACTACCTGCAGGATCCAGGGGTCCACTTGCGAGTGAGCCCACTGCGCGCTGAAATTCTTGAGACAGGCCCCCACCGTGCCTGAGTCCGCTTGTAAGGCCCCAGCGTCATGCTGAGGACTTGGCAGAAGCGGGGGAGGGCTTCTGTTCCTGGGAAGATGCTGCCTGCTGCAGTCTTTTTCCCCTTCCTCTGCCCCGGGGCAGATACGAGTGGCCTTTTCCCCTTATGGGGACGAAAGGACTGAGCCTGAAAAGACGGTGTCTTTTTCTGCTGAGAGGTGCCCTGGGGTAAAAAGGTGGATTTCCCAGCCGTTGCCGTGGCCACCAGGTCCGATAGACCGACCCCAAATAACTCCTCCCCTTTATACGGCAATACTTCCATATGCCGTTTGGAATCCGCATCACCTGACCACTGTCGCGTCCATAACCCTCTTCTGGCGGAAATGGACAGCGCACTTACTCTTGATGCCAGAGTGCAAATATCCCTCTGTGCATCTCGCATATATAGAAATGCATCCTTTAAATGCTCTATAGTCAATAATATATTGTCCCTGTCCAGGGTATCAATATTTTCAGTCAGGAAATCCGACCAAGCCACCCCAGCACTGCACATCCAGGCTGAGGCGATTGCTGGTCGCAGTATAATACCAGTATGTGTGTATATACTTTTTAGGATATTTTCCAGCTTCCTATCAGCTGTTTCCCAACGCGCCCTAACCTCTGGCGGGAAAGGGTATAAAGCCAATAATTTTTTAGAAATTAGCAGTTTTTTATCGGGGGAAACCCACGCTTCATCACACACCTCATTTAATTCATCTGATTCAGGAAAAACTACAGGTAGTTTTTTCACACCCCACATAATACCCTTTTTTGTGGTACTTGCAGTATCAGAAATGTTTAACACCTCTCTCATTGCCGTGATCATGTAACGTGTGGCCCTACTGGAAAATACGTTTGTTTCCTCACCGTCGACACTGGAGTCAGTGTCCGTGTCGACCATCTGAGGTAACGGGCGCTTTAGAGCCCCTGACGGTGTTTGAGACGCCTGTACAGGTAATAACGGATTTGCCGGCTGTCTCATGTCGTCAACAGTCTTTTGTAAAGTGCTGACACTATCACGTAATTCCTTCCATAAGACCATCCAGTCAGGTGTCGACTCCCTAGGGGGTGACATCACTATTACAGGCAATTGCTCCGCCTCCATACCATTTTCCTCCTCATACATGTCGACACAACGTACCGACACACAGCACACACACAGGGAATGCTCTGATAGAGGACAGGACCCCACTAGCCCTTTGGGGAGACAGAGGGAGAGTTTGCCAGCACACACCAGAGCGCTATATATATATAAAGGGATAACCTTATATAAGTGTTTTTCCCTTATATAGCTGCTGTATAGATTTATCTGCCAAATTAGTGCCCCCCCTCTCTTGTTTTACCCTGTTTCTGTAGTGCAGGACTGCAGGGGAGAGTCAGGAAGCTTCCCTCCAACGGAGCTGTGAGGGAAAATGGCGCCAGTGTGCTGAGGAGATAGGCTCCGCCCCCTTCTCGGCGGCCTTTCTCCCGCTTTTTTAAGGAAAAATTGGCAGGGGTTAAATGCATCCATATAGCCCAGGCGCTATATGTGATGTATTTTTTGCCATCTAAGGTGTTTTTATTGCGTCTCAGGGCGCCCCCCCCCCAGCGCCCTGCACCCTCAGTGACCGGAGTGTGAAGTGTGCTGAGAGCAATGGCGCACAGCTGCGGTGCTGTGCACTACCTTATTGAAGACAGGACGTCTTCTGCCGCCGATTTTCCGGACCTCTTCAGTCTTCTGGCTCTGTAAGGGGGCCGGCGGCGCGGCTCTGGGACCCATCCATGGCTGGGCCTGTGATCGTCCCTCTGGAGCTAATGTCCAGTAGCCTAAGAAGCCCAATCCACTCTGCACGCAGGTGAGTTCGCTTCTTCTCCCCTTAGTCCCTCGGTGCAGTGAGCCTGTTGCCAGCAGGTCTCACTGAAAATAAAAAACCTACTTTAAACTTTTCACTAAGCAGCTCAGGAGAGCCACCTAGTGTGCACCCTTCTCGTTCGGGCACAAAAATCTAACTGAGGCTTGGAGGAGGGTCATAGGGGGAGGAGCCAGTGCACACCAGGTAGTCCTAAAGCTTTTACTTTTGTGCCCAGTCTCCTGCGGAGCCGCTATTCCCCATGGTCCTTTCGGAGTCCCCAGCATCCACTTAGGACGTTAAAATTTCTCTAATTATATGCTTTGATGATATTTGCATTACATACGCATGGGGGAGTGCTTGTATTCAGAAATGGTCGGTTACCTTGTTATCCAATATAATTACCCTGGAGAGAAAATAAGATTTTACTCACCGGTAAATCTATTTCTCGTAGTCCGTAGTGGATGCTGGGAACTCCGTAAGGACCATGGGGAATAGCGGCTCCGCAGGAGACTGGGCACAACTAAAGAAAGCTTTAGGACTACCTGGTGTGCACTGGCTCCTCCCTCTATGACCCTCCTCCAGACCTCAGTTAGGATACTGTGCCCGGAAGAGCTGACACAATAAAGAAGGATTTTGAATCCCGGGTAAGACTCATACCAGCCACACCAATCACACCGTATAACTCGTGATACTATACCCAGTTAACAGTATGAAATAGAACTGAGCCTCTCAACAGATGGCTCAACAATAACCCTTTAGTTAAACAATAACTATATTCAAGTATTGCAGACAATCCGCACTTGGGACGGGCGCCCAGCATCCACTACGGACTACGAGAAATAGATTTACCGGTGAGTAAAATCTTTTTTTCTCTGACGTCCTAGTGGATGCTGGGAACTCCGTAAGGACCATGGGGATTATACCAAAGCTCCCAAACGGGCGGGAGAGTGCGGATGACTCTGCAGCACCGAATGAGCGAACTCTAGGTCCTCCTCAGCCAGGGTATCAAACTTGTAGAATTTAGCAAATGTGTTTGACCCCGACCAAGTAGCTGCTCCGCAAAGTTGAAAAGCCGAGACCCCTCGGGCAGCCGCCCAAGAAGAGCCCACCTTCCTCGTGGAATGGGCTTTCACAAATTTAGGATGCGGCAGTCCAGCCGCAGAATGTGCAAGTTGAATCGTACTACAGATCCAGCGAGCAATAGTCTGCTTTGAAGCAGGTGCACCCAAGTTGTTGGGCGCATGCAGGATAAATAGCGAGTCAGTCTTTCTGACTCCAGCTGTCCTGGAAAGATAGATTTTTAGGGCCCGGACTACGTCCAGCAACTTGGAGTCCTCCAAGTCACGAGTAGCCGCAGGCACCACAAAAGGCTGGTTCAAATGAAACGCTGAAACCACCTTTGGGAGAAATTGGGGACGAGTCCTCAATTCCGCCCTATCCATATGGAAAATCAGATAAGGGCTTTTACAAGACAAAGCCGCCAATTCTGACACACGCCTGGCCAACAGCATGACCACTTTCCACGTGAGATATTTTAGTTCCACGGTTTTAAGTGGTTCAAACCAATGCGACTTTAGGAAATCCAACACCACGTTGAGATCCCAAGGTGCCACTGGGGGCACAAAAGGGGGCTGAATATGCAGCACTTCCTTAACAAATGTCTGAACTTCAGGTAGTGAAGCCAGTTCTTTTTGGAAGAAAATCGATAGAGCCGAAATCTGGACCTTAATGGAACCCAATTTTAGGCCCATAGTCACCCCTGACTGAAGGAAGTGCAGAAATCGACCTAGTTGAAATTCCTCCGTTGGGGCCTTACTGGCCTCACACCACGCAACATATTTCCGCCATATGCGGTGATAATGGTTTGCGGTCACTTCTTTCCTAGCTTTAATTAGCGTAGGGATAACTTCCTCCGGAATGCCCTTTTCCTTCAGGATCCAGCGTTCAACCGCCATGCCGTCAAACGCAGCCGCGGTAAGTCTTGGAACAGACAGGGCCCCTGCTGCAGCAGGTCCTGTCTGAGCGGCAGAGGCCATGGGTCCTCTGAGATCATTTCTTGTAGTTCTGGGTACCAAGCTCTTCTTGGCCAATCCGGAACAATGAGTATAGTTCTTACTCCTCTCCTTATTATTCTCAGTACCTTGGGTATGAGAGGCAGAGGAGGGAACACATACACCGACTGGTACACCCACGGTGTTACCAGAGCGTCCACAGCTATCGCCTGAGGGTCCCTTGACCTGGCGCAATATCTTTTTAGCTTTTTGTTGAGGCGGGACGCCATCATGTCCACAAGTGGCCTTTCCCAATGTTGTACAATCATTTGGAAGACTTCTGGATTAAGTCCCCACTCTCCCGGGTAGAGGTCGTGTCTGCTGAGAAAGTCTGCTTCCCAGTTGTCCACTCCAGGAATGAACACTGCTGACAGTGCTAACACATGATTTTCCGCCCATCGGAGAATCCTTGTGGCTTCTGCCATCGCCATCCTGCTTCTTGTGCCGCCCTGTCGGTTTACATGGGCGACCGCCGTGATGTTGTCTGACTGGATCAGCACCGGCTGGTGTTGAAGCAGGGGTCTTGCCTGACTTAGGGCATTGTAAATGGCCCTTAGTTCCAGAATATTTATGTGTAGGGAAGTCTCCTGACTTGACCATTGTCCTTGGAAATTTCTTCCCTGTGTGACTGCCCCCCAACCTCGAAGGCTGGCATCCGTGGTCACCAGGACCCAGTCCTGTATG
Source organism: Pseudophryne corroboree (assembly GCF_028390025.1). Classification (NCBI taxonomy): domain Eukaryota; kingdom Metazoa; phylum Chordata; class Amphibia; order Anura; family Myobatrachidae; genus Pseudophryne; species Pseudophryne corroboree. The sequence continues at coordinate 667,596,382 of NC_086447.1, forward strand.
CCGAATCTGCGGCCCTCTAGAAGATGAGCACTTTGCAGCCACCACAGCAGCGACACCCTGGCCCTCGGAGACAGGGTTATCAGCCGATGCATCTGAAGATGCGATCCGGACCACTTGTCCAACAGATCCCACTGAAAGATCCTTGCATGGAACCTTCCGAATGGAATTGCTTCGTAAGAAGCCACCATCTTTCCCAGGACTCGCGTGCAGTGGTGCACCGACACCGGTTTTGGTTTTAGGAGGTCTCTGACTAGAGATGACAACTCCTTGGCCTTCTCCTCCGGGAGAAACACTTTTTTCTGTTCTGTGTCGAGAACCATCCCCAGGAACAGTAGACGCGTTGTAGGAACCAGCTGCGACTTCGGAATGTTCAGGATCCAGCCGTGCTGTTGTAGCACTGCCCGAGCTAGTGCTACTCCGATCAACAACTGTTCCCTGGACCTCGCCTTTATAAGGAGATCGTCCAAGTACGGGATAATTATAACTCCCATTTTTTGAAGGAGTATCATCATCTCTGCCATTACCTTGATAAATACCCTCGGTGCCGTGGACAGACCAAACGGCAACGTCTGGAATTGGTAATGACAGTCCTGTACCACAAATCTGAGGTACTCCTGGTGAGGGGGGTAAATGGGGACATGCAGGTAAGCATCCTTGATGTCCAGTGATACCATGAAATCCCCTTCGTCCAGGCTTGCAATAACCGCCCTGAGCGATTCCATTTTGAACTTGAACCTTCGTATATAAGTGTTCAAGGATTTCAAATTTAAGATGGGTCTCACCGAACCGTCCGGTTTCGGTACCACAAACATTGTGGCATAGTAACCCCGTCCCTGTTGAAGGAGGGGTACCTTGACTATCACCTGCTGCGAATACAGCTTGTGAATTGCCTCCAGCACTGCCTCCCTGTCCGAGGGAGCCGTCGGCAAGGCAGATTTGAGGAAACGGCGAGGGGGAGACGTCTCGAATTCCAGCTTGTACCCCTGAGATACTACCTGTAGAATCCAGGGATACACCCGTGAGCGAGCCCACTGGTCGCTGAAGTTCTTGAGACGGGCCCCCACCGTACCTGGCTCCGCCTGTGGAGCCCCAGCGTCATGCGGTGGACTTAGAGGAAGCGGGGGAGGACTTTTGTTCCTGGGAACTGGCTGTATGCTGCATCTTTTCCCCCCTACCTCTGGGCAGAAAGGACGCGCCTTTAACCCGCTTACCTTTCTGGGGCCGAAAGGACTGTACCTGATAATACGGTGCTTTCTTTGGCTGTGAGGGAACATGGGGTAAAAATGCTGATTTCCCAGCTGTAGCTGTGGAAACGAGATCCGAGAGACCATCCCCAAACAACTCCTCACCCTTGTAAGGCAAAACTTCCATGTGCCTTTTAGAATCCGCATCACCTGTCCACTGCCGAGTCCACAATCCTCTCCTGGCAGAAATGGACATTGCGTTTATTTTAGATGCCAGCCGGCAAATATCCCTCTGTGCATCTCTCATGTATAAGACTGCGTCTTTAATGTGCTCTACGGTTAGCAATATAGAGTCCCTGTCTAAGGTATCAATGTTTTCTGACAGGGAATCTGACCACGCAGCTGCAGCACTGCACATCCATGCAGAAGCAATAGCTGGTCTCAGTATAATGCCTGAGTGTGTATATACAGACTTCAGGATAGCCTCCTGCTTTCTATCTGCAAGTTCCTTTAAGGCGGCCGTGTCCGGAGACGGTAGTGCCACCTTCTTTGACAGACGTGTGAGCGCTTTATCCACCCTAGGGGATGTCTCCCAACGTGACCTGTCCTCTGGCGGGAAAGGGTACGCCATTAGTAACTTTTTAGAAATTACCAGTTTCTTATCGGGGGAAGCCCACGCTTCTTCACACACTTCATTTAATTCATCAGAAGGGGGAAAAACCACTGGTAGTTTTTTCTCCCCAAACATAATACCCTTTTTTGTGGTACCTGGGGTAATATCAGAAATATGCAACACATTTTTCATTGCCGTAATCATGTAACGGGTGGCTCTATTGGAATGTACACTAGTCTCATCATCGTCGACACTGGAGGAGCCAGTGCACACCAGGTAGTCCTAAAGCTTTCTTTAGTTGTGTCCAGTCTCCTGCGGAGCCGCTATTCCCCATGGTCCTTACGGAGTTCCCAGCATCCACTAGGACATCAGAGAAAATAGGATTTTGGTACTTACCAGGTAAATCCTTTTCTTTGAATCCATAGCCGGCACTGGAGTACTCTTGGGAAATGGACAGCTTCCACAGGAACAGGGCACTGAATATTTAAATTTAGAACACTCCACATCCCAGAGTACCTCAGTGTTTTTTACTGAGCCAAACAGGAGCTATAGAGAGGTTGACAATGGAGTATTACATATAACATAACGGACAACAATGAAGTTGATACATAACGTTACTGACAATTAAACAGTTGACACCATAACCAGAACTAAATAATTTAAACCAGTCGGTGAGAATGTGTTACCATAAGATCCCCTGAACTTATCACAAACCAGGTAAAACTGCTCTGAAAGCATCCAGTGCCCCCTATGGATTCAAAGAAAAGGATTTACATGGTAAGTACCAAAATCCTATTTTCTTTTTCATCCACTAGGGGTCACTGGAGTACTCTTGGGACGTACCAAAGCTTCCCCCTTGGGCGGGAGAGCTGTTTGGCACCTGTAACACTAGGCGGCCAAAGCTAGATGCTGATGCCGCAAAACGTATCAAACTTGTAAAAGCGCACAAACGTGTGCACTGATGACCATGTAGCCGCACGACAAAGCTGCGTCGTAGAAGCTCCGCGACCAGCTGCCCATGAAGTTCCCACAGAACGTGTGGAATGAGCCGTTACTGATGTAGGCGGCTGTAACCTAGCATGAAGGTATGCCTGACGTATAGTCAGTTTTATCCATCTGGATAAGGTCTGCTTAGACGCTGGCCAACCCATCTTGGCAGCATCATAGAGAACAAACAACGTATCTGTCTTACGAACTGTAGCCATTCGGGATACATAAACGCGTAATGAGCGTACCACATCCAGAGTTCCAGAATGTCCTGTTAACACAGGAACTACTATTGGTTGATTGATGTGAAACGATGACACTACCTTTGGTAAGAAAGCGGGATTCGTCCGAAGTTCTGCTCTGTCATCATGAAACACCAAATACGGTGGCTTGCATGACAAGGCACCCAAATCTGAAACACGCCTTGCCGAAGCTAAGGCTAGAAGAAAAATTGTTTTCCAAGTGAGAAACTTTATATCCACTTGCTGTAAGGGTTCAAAATATGAAGACTGTAAGAAATCTAAAACCAGATTCAAGTCCCATAGCGCTGTAGGTGGAATGAATGGAGGCTGTACTCTAAGGACACCTTGCAGAAAAGTGTGTACCGACGGCAATAGAGCCAATAGTCTTTGAAAATAAATTGACAACGCAGATACCTGCACCTTTAGTGTAGATAAACGCAGTCCTCCATCTAACCCCGTCTGTAGAAATAACAAAAGACGGTATAACTTGAAAGATGTCGGAAACTTCCGAGCTTCACACCAACCTATATAAGCACGCCAAATTCTGTAATAATGAGCTGCCGTAACTGGCTTCCTAGCTCGTAACATGGTTGGTATAACAGATTCTGGAATGCCCTCTCTTCTTAAGAGTGCGGTCTCAATAGCCACCCCATCAAACGCAGCCGCGCTAAATCGGGGTAAAGGAACGGACCCTGTTGTAACAAGTCCGGACGTAGTGGGAGCGGCCAAGGATCGTCTGCGAGTAGTCCACGGAGATCCGAGAACCAAGCTCTCCGAGGCCAATGAGGCGCCACTAGTATGACTGTGACAGACTCTCTTTTGATCCGTGTTAGCACCAGAGGGAGCAGCGGAAATGGTGGAAACAGATACACTAGGCTGTACGGCCAAGCGATTGTGAGAGCATCCACCGCCACTGCCTTTGGACCTCTCGTTCTGGACACATACTGGTGCGTTTGGTGATTGTGGCGAGACGCCATCAGGTCCACTTGAGGGTAACCCCACCTCTGGACCAACATGTGAAACACTTCTGGATTTAATGCCCATTCTCATGGATGAAAATCCCGACGGCTGAGATAATCCGCCTCCCAGTTGTCCACTCCCGGAATGAACACTGCCGACAATATCACCTGGTGGTATTCTGCCCAATTGAGGATTCGAGCTACTTCCCGCATTGCCATGCGGCTTCTCGTTCCTCCTTGTTTGTTGATGTATGCGACTGCTGTTGCGTTGTCTGACTGCACCTGGACAGTCTGAGACCGAAGCATGTGTACTGCTTGTCGTAGCGCATTGTAAATTGCGCGGAGTTCCAGGACATTTATAGACCGCAATCTTTCGTGATCCGCCCAGAGACCCTGGAGCTGACAATTTTGAACTACAGCTCCCCAACCTCTGAGACTCGCGTCCGTCATTAGAATTATCCAATTCCAGCCGCCGAACAGTTTCCCTGCGGTTAAATTGTGTACCTTGAGCCACCAGAGTAGAGACACCCTTGCCCGTTGCGACAACCTCACCCTGTGGTTAATCTGCAGATGTGAGCCCGACCACTGTGCGAGCACATCCAGTTGAAATGGACGCGAGTGAAATCTTCCGAACTGAAGCGCTTCGAAAGCCGCCACCATTGTTCCTAAGAGGCGAATGCACAAATGTACCGAGACTGTGCGTGGCTTGAGCACTAATTGTACCAGATGGCGAATAATCTGTACTTTGTTGTGGTAGGTAAATTCTTTGATTTACCGTATCGAGAATCATACCTAGGAATTGAAGTCGTTGAGACGGAATTAGATGTGATTTCTTGAAGTTGACAATCCAACCGTGGTGAACTAGTACATTGTATGTTAGCAACGCATGTTGGAGGAGCATCTGTTGAGACGGAGCTTTGATGAGCAGATCGTCTAAGTACGGAACTATTGTCACTCCCAGGGATCTGAGATGAGCTATCATCACAGACATCACTTTGGCCTTTCGTCAGCGCCTCGGGTATTCACCAAACGGGAGAGCCTGAAACTGGTAATTGTTCTGGCGTATTGCAAAACGCAAGAACCTCTGATGAGGTTGCCAAATCGGAATGTGTAAGTACGCATCCTTGAGATCTAGTGCAATCATGAATTCCTTTGGCTCTAAACCTGCAATTACTGACCGCAGAGATTCCATCTTGAATCTGTAGTAAGTGATGTACCGATTGAGACCCTTTAAGTTCAATATTGGCCTGACTGAGCCATCCGGCTTCGGTACCACAAACAGACTGGAATAATAACCCTGACCTTGTTGTTGTACCGGGACCTGAATCAAAACTGCTGAATCCAGTAGGGACTGAATGGCAATTTGCAGAACCGCCCTCTTGTCGTCCGAGAGAGGTAGTCCTGTCTTGAAAAACCACAGTGGCGGAAGACAGTCGAACTCTATTTTGTAACCTCTTAACACTAAATTGCGGATCCACCCATCTGTGGATGTCTGGAACCACGCCAAATGGAACGTCTGAAGGCGTGTTCCCACAATTGGAGATCCGAGATGGGCTGGTAGCCCGTCATGCCACTGGCTTGTCGGTGACCTTAGCGTCTTGACGACTTGTGTTGGTTTGTTGGAAACCACGTCCTCGACCCCGTCTACCAGGCGTGGCTGTTCCTCTGCCACGCCCGCGAAAGGGCTGAGGTCTAAAAGGATTTGAACGTGGGTCCAGAGTATCTCCGTCTTGGTACCGTTGGAGGCAACGGTAAGAAAACAGACTTTCCTCCCGTGGCCTCAAAAATCCATTTGTCCAATTCAGGACCAAACAACTTCTCGCCACCGTAAGGTAACGCCTCTATACCTCTTTTGACCTCTGCCTCCGCTTGCCAAGAGCTCGTCGTACTGTAACCAGTGACGATGAAATGCGAGAAGTGAGCTGACAGACGTCAGTAGAAGCTGTGCATAGATACTCGCAGCCTCACACATTTGATCAGCAAGACGTATAAGGTGATCGTCATGTAGGGCAGACTTGAGTTCTGTTATCCATACTATGAGCGCCTTAGTGACCCAAATCCCAACCAACCCAGGTCTCAGCAGCACTCCTGCTGCTATATACATGGACTTTAGCATAGTTTCTATTTTGCGGTCTGAAGGGTCTTTAAGCGTAGTAGCAGTTGGTACTGGTATGGTTAATTTCTTTGTAAGTTTCAACACCGACGAATCAACCATTGGTTGATTCTCCCATGTACATGTCAGAGTCTGGAAACGGGTAACTAGACTTAAATCTGTGAGGTATAGAAAACCGTTTATCTGGATTCTGTTGTGTTTCTACTAACATCTTATTAAGAGACTCCGAAACAGGAAAACACATTGGAGATCTCGGTCGTTTAGTAAATACGACTTCATAATTTGTCAGAGGCTCCTCAGTTTCTGTAAACTTCAGAGACTGACGCACCGCTCTGATGAGATTATCAATGTCTGGGCTGTTAAAATCATCACTATCTGACTCCACTCCGCCCTCCTCACCCTCATCTTGTGCCGTGAGGTCTGGCATGGAATAATCAGACTGCAACATAGCCGAAGCAGGTAAATCATAAAACATATGAAATTTATCCCGTCTACCCAAAATGGATTTGGACCTTTCGCAAGGCTGAGACGCCTCCGGTAGTTCTGGCGGTCTCACCCTAGACTCAGATCTTGCCGCTTCCCGCTCTTGTCGAGCGGCGGTCAATTCTGATTTCAACCCAGCCAGTACATTGGCTAGCATTTCCCATGGAGGGTCCGGGTAGAAAACTGGCTTTAAAACCAGAGCAGAAATCGTATTCGTAACTGAATCAACAAAACATACTTTACATGTGGTAGATCCATCCGGTAACACACTGCTACAGACCTTGCAATGAACCTGCTTTTTAATTTTGCTGGTGCCTTACTCATTATGGAGACAGACAATACAATATACAAAGACAGATAATTGCACGACTCAGTAAAATAGTACTAAGGTGTGTGTGATATATATATCTGGCTAAGTGCAGTACACGTGGCCAGTACTATATGAAATCTGATTCCAAATTCCCACTAACACCCCTGCGCCTTCGGTGGAGTAGAGATGTAGTACTGGAACGTTCTGGAATCACAACAGGAAGCATGGTTAAAATGGCCCTCATGCCATGCTTACAGTATAATCACAGTACAGGTCATAATCTTTTAAACTGATGTATAACCTTGGATCAAAAATCCTATGTATATTATCCATGCAGCCTAGCATACTGCTGCTGCTTGTCCCCCCTCGTGCAGCTGCTCGTCGCATATAATGGTGCTGTGATTCTCCCCCCCCCCCCCCCCCCCTGTATGCTCCGTTGAGCATTTAAAAAAAGGCCGGGCGCGGTAGAGGCAACCAAGCAGCCAGCGGTAGTGTGGGGCCGGCCAGCGGTAGTGCAGGACGGACAGCGGTAGTGTGGGGCGGCCAGCGGGAGCCGGGTAGCACGGTGCCTTGAAGCGGCTTTGAGCAGCGGAGGCAGTATGCTGTAAGAAACATTGTCCCCACACAGCGAGGCGGCAGCGCGAGCTGACCGCCCCGTCCCCCAACATACCTGGACTCCTGTGATGAGGCTCCGACGGGGCTTCTTTGTAAGCACCGGCCAGCCTTTCTGCAGGATGTCTGCTCTGGCTGTGAGGGTGCTCTTTTGGTGAGGACCGACACGCCACAGCTGCTTGTAGCAGCTTCCACTATCCCTGACCCTGGCCTTTTGGAAGGGGGAAAGGGATGTGGTAAGAAAAAAAATAAAATAAAAAATATTCATAATAATTGTGGACTAAGCCACACAATCCTGTTGCTACTTGAGCACAGAAAAAACACCGAGGTACTCTGGGATATGGAGGGGTGGAGTGTTCTAAATTTAAATATTCAGTGCCCTGTTCCTGTGGAAGCCATCCATAGCCTAAGAGTACTCCAGTGACCCCTAGTGGATGAAAAAGAAATGGGATATTCCTTGGGTCTTATCTAGTACATTGCAGCTTGCTGCTGTGCGACTACAAGAGGTATGCACTGACTCAGAGAAATACTTGGGTATCTTCCCTATGAAGGGATAATCTGGTTTGGGGATGACTTGGTTAAGTTGATCTCGGCAGATACCACTGGTAGGTCTACCTTCTTGTGCCATGTTCCATCACATCGGTTGGTGACGCATTTGTTGTGGGATGCAATCATTTTGACCGGTTGGATAGCGTTGTTATTCCCCTTCTTTGTAGGTATGGGGAGGTGAAAAGGTAAGAAGCCTTTTCAACTTCACAGAACCTGATATCAGCCTCTCTGTCTACCACATCCACCGCAGGTCACTGGGTCCATCTTGCTGGAGCCCACACCGGTGTGAACTTATCTCACACTCTTCAGTCAGTCCTAGAATGGACTTGACACAGTGAGTTAAGAATAGAGTCCAAAGAGGGACATACTCGAGTTGTCCAAATGATTCCCCTCACTGGGTTTTCAAATAGATCTTACCGATTCTCCTCAGAAGAGGTAGTATGCGACGCCATACAAGAGTTGGGTCAGGATCAGGACATTGTCCTGCTGTCCCGGTCACAAAAAATAAATAAAAAAGATATATTATTCAAGCTTTTTCGTGCTTCTGAACCAGGACAGCTCGGTCAGAACAATCCCAAAAAAGATTTCTACTCCAGAAAATGAACTACAAAATGGAATCTCTCAAGGCAGGGATCTCCAACCTGTAAAAGAATAAAGAGGGTTTAAATGCGGTCATCCGCATTAAGCTTACCTAGTTTTGCTATCCAGGATTGTCATTGCCATTTCACCGGAGTGATAGCGGTATGATGGTTTTCCTTCTATAGTAAGAGCCATTATTATCCTGTACTGGGACGCTCTCCTGACTACGGCGAGGTCAAGAAACAAGTGGTACAATTCATTGTTTCTCTGACAGTCCTTCAACACAAAGAATCGCTGTTGATCCCTCAAACGCAGAGGTCGGAGTTGGGAATAAGATTAGATACTGATCTGTTCAGAGTTTGTTTTTTCCTGTGGAAAGATCTACTGATCCAGAGTCGGATCAGATTTGCAACAGGGTAAACCCGTCAATACGTTCCGTTGATGCGGAAGATGGTTGCGGCCTACGAGGCCATTCGGTGAGCGGGTCAAATGCCAGAGTTGTTTTTGCGGGACCAGTTGGACAGGTGGTCCGGGTCTTACCTGCACATGCACCGGAAAATAATCCTATTTTCCAGGACCAGGATATCTCTCCTGTGGTGGCTTCACAGTTCTCACCTTCTAGAGGGACGAAGGTTCGGTATCCAGGATTAGATCCTGGTGTCCTTAGATACAAGTCTCCGAGGCTGGGGAGCAGTCTTTCCAGGTGGAAAAGATCAAGCCGGGAAGCTTGTTTGCAATAACCATTCTTGGATTAAGAGCTATTTACAACGGAACATCTTCATGTTCTGCCCGTCTTATTTCTGTCGGACGACTAAACAGCTGTGGCGTAAGTAAGCCGCCAGGGTGGAACGAGCTGTAAAGCGGAAATGGTAGAAGCCGCAAAAGTTTCAGAGGAGGGGAAAGGCATGTAAACGCTCTATTAGAGGTAGTCATTCCGGGTGAGAACAACGGAGAAATAGACTTCCTCAGCAGACATGATCTCCATCCAGGAGAGTGGGGTCTTCGTCAAGAAGTTTTCACAGAAGTGACAAGTCTTTGGGGAATTCCTCGATTAGACACGGCATCTCGCCTCAACATGAAACTTCAGGGATATTGTTCCAGGTCAAGGGACACTCAAGCTATAGCAGTGGACGCTCTCGTGACATTTTACAATAGCACTACTCACCCATGCAGACGCCACGGTAGGTCTGAGCAGTGTACCTGTAGCGACATTGAAATCGATCTATGTGCTTTCCAGTCGACAATCCGCAGGATCCTTCAGGGCTGCTGTGTCCGGACTCGGAAGGGCCACCTTCTTGGACAGTCGGGACAAGGCCTTGTCCACAGAGGGGGTTGACTCCCACATTTTCCTGTCCAGAGGGAAATGGATGTGTCCGCAGAATTCTCTTGGGAATCAAAAACTGTCAGGATTTTCCCAAACCTTTTCAAAAAGAGCATTCAGTTCATGAGAGGGAGGGAGTTACCTCAGGTTTCTTACCCTTATACATGCAGACCCTCCTATCAGGAACCTCAGGGTCCTCCGTGATATTTAACACATCCTTTATCGCCACAATCATGTACTGAATATTTTTAGCCAGTTTAGGATTCAATCTGGTATCATTATAGTCGACACAGGAATCAGAATCTGTGTCGGTATCTGTGTCCACTAACTTGGCAAATGAACGTTTCTGTGACCCCTAAGGGTTTTGTGACAATGCATCCTCCATGGACCTTCTCCATGCTCGGTGCTGTGACTCAGATTTATCAAACATCTTATTTAACAAAGCCACATCAGCATTCAAAACTCAACATATTCACCCAATCCGGAGGCGGCGGTGCAGACGGGGTCACTCCCACAGCCTGTACCGTCTCAACACCTACCTCCTCCTGGGAAGAGCATTCAGCCTCAGACATGCCGACACACGTGCACAGACACCACCAAACACACTGGGCTATATGGAACAGACCCACACTAAGCCTGTCAGGGAGACACAAAGGGAGTTTGCCAGCTTACACCCCAGCGACTAACTTTGATCTGAAGTGTGCAGTACACAGCCCTAGAAATGTCAGCGCTTTTCTTATCCAAAATAATCACAATAGTAAGCACCCCTGTTTTTCCCGTTACTTGTTACAGTGGAGGAGGAAGGCTCAGCGTCTCTGTGGAGAGAAAAATAAGAATTTACTTACCGATAATTCTATTTCTCGTAGTCCGTAGTGGATGCTGGGGACTCCGTCAGGACCATGGGGAATAGCGGGCTCCGCAGGAGACAGGGCACATCTAAAAAGCTTTTTAGGTCACATGGTGTGTACTGGCTCCTCCCCCTATGACCCTCCTCCAAGCCTCAGTTAGGTACTGTGCCCGGACGAACGTACACAATAAGGAAGGATCTTGAATCCCGGGTAAGACTCATACCAGCCACACCAATCACACCGTGCAACTTGTGATCTGAACCCAGTTAACAGTATGATAACAAAACGAAGTAGCCTCTGAAAAAATGGCTCACAACAATAGTAATAACCCGATTTTTGTAACAATAACTATGTACAAGCATTGCAGACAATCCGCACTTGGGATGGGCGCCCAGCATCCACTACGGACTACGAGAAATAGAATTATCGTTAAGTAAATTCTTATTTTCTCTAACGTCCTAGTGGATGCTGGGGACTCCGTCAGGACCATGGGGATTATACCAAAGCTCCCAAACGGGCGGGAGAGTGCGGATGACTGTGCAGCACCGAATGAGAGAACTCCAGGTCCTCTTTAGCCAGAGTATCAAATTTGTAAAATTTTACAAACGTGTTCTCCCCTGACCACGTAGCTGCTCGGCAAAGTTATAATGCCGAGACTCCTCGGGCAGCCGCCCAGGATGAGGCCACCTTCCTTGTGGAATGGGCATCTACATATTTCGGCTGTGGCAGGCCTGCCACAGAATGTGCAAGCTGAATTGTACTACAAATCTAGCGTGCAATAGACTGCTTAGAAGCAGGAGCACCCAGCTTGTTGGGTGCATACAATATAAACAGCAAGTCAGACTTTCTGACTCCAGCCGTCCTAACTATATATATATATATATTTTTAGGGCCCTGACAACGTCTAGTAACTTGGAGTCCTCCAAGTCCCCAGTAGCCGCAGGCACCACAATAGGTTGTTTCAGGTGAGAACGCTGACACCCCTTTAGGAAGAAACTGGAGACGAGTCCCAGTTCTGCCCTGTTCAAATGGAAAATTCTAATATGGGCTTTTGTAAAACAAAACCGCCCATTCTTTTTGACAATCGCCTGGCCGAGGCCAGGACTAACAACATGGTCACTTTCCATGTGAGATATTGGTCAACAGCATGGTCACTTTCCATGTGAGATATTTCAAATCCACAGATTTGAGCGGTTCAAACCAATATGATTTTAAGGAATCCCAACACTATGTTGAGATCTCACGGTGCCCCTAGAGGCACAAAAGAACTGTATATGGAATACACCCTTTACAATCTGGACTTCAGGAACTGAAGTCAATTTTTTTCTGGAAGAAAATCTACAGGGCCGAAATTTAAATCTTAATGAACCCCAATTTGAGGCTCAAAACACTCCTGTTTTCAGGAAGTGCAGAATCGACCTAGTTGAATTTCCTTCGTGGAGCCTTCCTGGCCTTACCCACGCAACATATTTTCACCACATGTGGTGATGACGTTGTGCGGTCACCTCCTTCCTGGCTTTGACCAAGGTAGGTATGACCCCTTATGGAATGCCTTTTTCCCTTCAGAATCCGGTATTCAACCGCCATGCCGTCAAACGCAGCCGCGGTAATTCTTGGAAAAGACATGGTACTTGCTGAAGCAAGTCCCTTCTTAGCTCCCCAGGCCCTTAGTCCTCTGTGAGCATCTCTTGAAGCTCCGGGTACCAAGTCCCTCTTGGCCCATCCGGAGCCACTAGTATAGTTCATACTCCTCTATGTCTTATAATTCTCAATACCTTGGTTATGAGAAACAGAGGAGGGAACCCATACACTGACTGGTACACCCACGGTGTTACCAGAACATCCACAGCTATCGCCTGAAGGTCTCATGACCTGGCGGAATACCTGTCCCGTTTTTCGGGCGGGACGCTATCATGTCCACCTTTGGTCTTTGCCAACGGTCCACAATCATGCTGAAAAACTTCCCTATGAAGTTTCCACTCTCCCGGGTGGAGGTCATGCCTGCTGAGGAAGTCTGCTTCCCAGTCGTCCACTCCCGGAAAGAACACTGCTGACAGTGCTATCACATGATTTTCCGCCTAGCGAAAAATCCTTGCAGTTTTGTCACTGCCCTCCTGCTTCTTGTGCCGCCCTTTCTGTTTACGTGGGCGACTGCCGTGATGTTATCCCACTGGATCAATACCGGCTGACCTTGAAGCAGAGGTCTTGCTAAGTTTAGAGCCTTATAAATTTGCTCTAAGCTTATTTATGCAGAGAGAATTCTCCAGACTTAATCACACTTCCCTGGAAATTTTTTCCCTGTGTGACTGTTCTCCAGCCTCTCAGGCTGGCCTCCGTGGTCACCGGCATCCAATCCTGAATGCCAAATCTGCGGCCCTCTAGAAGATGAGCACTCTGTAATCACCACAGGAGAGACACCCTTGTCCTTGGATATAGGGTTATCCGCTGATGCATCTGAGGATGCGATCCGGACCATTTGTCCAGCAGATCCCACCGAAGAGTTCTTGCGGGAAATCTGCCGAATGGAATTGCTTCGTAATAAGCCACCATTTTTACCAGGACTCTTGTGCAATGATGCACTGACACTTTTCCTGGTTTTAGGAGGATCCCGATTAGCTCGGAGAACTCCCTGGCTTTCTCCACTGGGAGAAACACGTTTTTCTGGACTGTGTCCAGAATCATCCCTATGAACAGTAGACGTGTCATCGGAAAAAGCTGCGATTTTGGAATATTTAGAATCCACTCGTGCTGACGTAGAACTACTTAAGATAGTGCTACTCCGACCTCCAACTGTTCTCTGGACCTTGCCCTTATCAGGAAAGCGTCCATGTTTCCTTTTAAGAAAAATCATCATTCCGGCCATTACCTTGGTAAAGACCCGGGGCGCCGTGGACAACCCAAACGGCAGCGTCTGAACTGATAGTGACAGTTCTGTACCAGGAACCTGAAGTACCCTTGGTGAGAAGGGCAAATTTGGACCTGTAGGTAAGCGTCCCTGATATCCAGCGACACCATATCGTCCCCTTCTTCCTGGTTCGCTATCACTGCTCTGAGTGACTCCATCTTGATTTGAACGCTTGTATGTAAGTGTTCAAATATTTCAGATCTCACCGAGCCGGTTGGCTTCAGTACCACAATATAGTGTGGGATACTACCCCCTTCCATGTTGTAAGAGGGGTACTTTGATTATCACCTGCTGGGAATACAGCCTGTGAATTGTGTGAGGGGGAGATGTCTCGAATTTCCAATGTACACCTGGGATACTACATGTAGGATCCCGGAGTTCCCTTGCGAGTGAGCCCCCTGCGTACTGAAACTCTTGAGATGACCCCCTACCGCACCTGAGTCCGCTTGTACGGCCCCAGCGTTATGCTGCGGACTTGGCAGAAGCTGTGAGGGGCTTCTGTTCCTGGGAATGGGCTGCTTGCTGCAGTCTTCTTCCCTTTCCTCTACCCCTGGGCAGATATGACTGGCCTTTGCCCGCCTGCCCCTATGGGGACGAAAGGACTGAGACTGAAAAGACTGTGTCCTTTTTTGCCGATATGTGATTCGGGGTAACAAAAAGTGGATTTTTCAGCTGTTGCCATGGCCACCAGGTCCGATGGACCGCCCCTTTATACGGCAATACTTCCACATGCCGTCTGGAATCTGCCTCACCTGACCACTGTCGTGTCTTCGTCTGGCAGATATGTAAATCACATTTACTCTTGATGCCAGAATGCAAATATCCCTCTGCGCATCACGCATATATAGAAATGCATCCTTAAAATGCTCTATAGTCAATAAAATCTTGTCCCTGTCAAGGGTATCAAAATTTTCAGTCAGGAAATCCGACCAAGCCCCCTCAGCGCTGCACATCCAGGCTGAGGCGATTGCTGGTCGTAGTATAACACCAGTATGTGTGTATATACTGTCATGATATTTTTCAGCTTCCTATCAGCTGGCTTCTTGAGGGCGGCCGTATCTAGAGACGGTAACGCCATGTTTTTATAAGCGTGTGAGCGCCTTATCCACCCTAAGGTGTGTTTCCCAACTCGCCCTTACTTCTGGCGGGAAAGGGTATACCGCCCATAACTTTCTATCGGAGGAACCCCACGTATCATCACACACTTCATTTAATTTATCTGATTCAGGCAAAACTACAAGTAGTTTATTCACACCCTACAAAATACCCTTATTTGTGGTACTTGTAGTATCAGAAATATGTAACAGCTCCTTCATTGCCCTTAACATGTAACTCGTGGCCCTAAAGGAAAATTACGTATGTTTCTTCACCGTCGACACTGGGGTCAGTGTCCATGTCTGTGTCTGTCGACCGACTGAGGTAAATGGGCGTTTTTACAAGCCCCTGACGGTGTCTGAGACGCCTGGACCGGTACTAATTTGTCCGCCGGCCATCTCATGTCGTCAACCGTCTTGCAGCGTGTTGACATTATCACGTAATTCCATAAGTAGACCATCCATTCCGGTGTCGACTCCCTAGAGAGTGACATCAACATTACAGGCAATTTGCTCCGCCTCCTCACCAACATTTTCCTCATACATGTCGACACACACGTACCGACATACAGCACACACAGAGGGAATGCTCTGATAGAGGACAGGACCCACTAGCCCTTTGGGGAGACAGAGGGAGAGTTTGCCAGCACACACCAAAAGCGCTATAATGTATATAACAACCCTAGAAGGTGTTGTTTCTATATATGCGCTCTTAATATATCATTATATCGCCAATTTATGCCCCCCTTCTCTTTTAACCCTGTTTCTGTAGTGCAGTGCAGGGGAGAGTGGGAGCCTTCCTCACCAGCGGAGCTGATCAGGAAAATGGCGCCGAGTGCTGAGGAGAATAAGCTCCGCCCCCTTTTCGGCGGGCTTTTCCTCCCGGTTTTTTAATAACTGGCCTGGGTTAAAATACATACATATAGCCTTAATGGCTATATGTGATGTATTTATTTGCCAAATAGGTATTTATATTGCTGCCCAGGGCGCCCCCAGCAGCGCCCTGCACCCTCCGTGACCGTGTCAGTGAGCCGTGTGACAACAATGGCGCACAGCTGCAGTGCTGTGCGCTACCTCTCTGAAGACTGTGAAGTCTTCTGCCGCCTGTTTCCGGACCTCCGTTCCGCCGTCTTTCTTCAGCGTCTGTAAGGGGGATCGGCGGCGCGGCTCCGGGACGAACCCCAGGCTGACCTGTGTTCCGACTCCCTCTGGAGCTCAGTGTCCAGTAGCCTAAGACTTCAATCCTCCTGCACGCAGGTGAGTTGCCAGTCTCTCCCCTAAGTCCCTCGTTGCAGTGATCCTGTCGCCAGCAGGAATCACTGATTAGAAACCTAAAAAAAAAAACTTTACTAAATAGCTCCTTAAGAGAGCCATCCAGTTTGCACCCTTCTCGGACGGGCACAAAAACCTAACTGAGGCTTGGAGGAGGGTCATAGGGGGAGGAGCCAGTACACACCATGTGACCTAAAAAATAAGAATTTACTTACCGATAATTCTATTTCTCGGAGTCCGTAGTGGATGCTGGGGTTCCTGAAAGGACCATGGGGAATAGCGGCTCCGCAGGAGACAGGGCACAAAAAAGTAAAGCTTTTACCAGATCAGGTGGTGTGCACTGGCTCCTCCCCCTATGACCCTCCTCCAGACTCCAGTTAGGTACTGTGCCCGGACGAGCGTACACAATAAGGGAGGCAATTTGAATCCCGGGTAAGACTCATACCAGCCACACCAATCACACCGTACAACTTGTGATCTAAACCCAGTTAACAGTATGATAACAGAAAGAGCCTCTTAAAGATGGCTCCTTAACAATATAACCCGAATTTGTTAACAATAACTATGTACAGTATTGCAGATAATCCGCACTTGGGATGGGCGCCCAGCATCCACTACGGACTCCGAGAAATAGAATTATCGGTAAGTAAATTCTTATTTTCTCTATCGTCCTAAGTGGATGCTGGGGTTCCTGAAAGGACCATGGGGATTATACCAAAGCTCCCAAACGGGCGGGAGAGTGCGGATGACTCTGCAGCACCGAATGAGAGAATTCCAAGTCCTCTTTTGCCAGGGTATCAAATTTGTAGAATTTTACAAACGTGTTTTCCCCCGACCACGTAGCTGCTCGGCAGAATTGTAATGCCGAGACCCCTCGGGCAGCCGCCCAAGATGAGCCCACCTTCCTTGTGGAATGGGCCTTAACAGATTTAGGCTGTGGCAGGCCTGCCACAGAATGAGCAAGTTGGATTGTGTTACAAATCCAACGAGCAATCGTCTGCTTAGAAGCAGGGGCACCCAACTTGTTGGGTGCATATAGTATCAACAGCGAGTCAGATTTTCTGACTTCAGCCGTCCTTGAAATGTATATTTTTAAGGCTCTGACAACGTCCAACAACTTGGAGTCCTCCAAGTCGCCAGTGGCCGCAGGCACCACAATAGGTTGGTTCAGGTGAAACGCTGATACCACCTTAGGGAGAAAATGCGGACGAGTCCTCAGTTCTGCCCTATCCGAATGGAAGATTAGATAAGGGCTTTTATAAGATAAAGCCGCCAATTCAGATACTCTCCTGGCGGAAGCCAGGGCCAGTAACATAGTCACTTTCCATGTGAGATATTTAAAATCCACCTTTTTCAATGGTTCAAACCAATGGGATTTGAGGAAATCTAAAACTACATTTAGATCCCACGGTGCCACCGGAGGCACCACAGGAGGCTGTATATGCAGTACTCCTTTAACAAAAGTCTGTACCTCAGGAACTGAGGCCAATTCTTTTTGGAAGAATATTGACAGGGCCGAAATTTGAACCTTAATAGATCTCAATTTGAGACCCATAGACAATCCTGATTGTAGGAAATGTAGGAAACGACCCAGTTGAAATTCCTCCGTCGGAACACTCCGATCCTCGCACCACGCGACATATTTTCGCCAAATGCGGTGATAATGTTTCGCAGTGACTTCCTTCCTTGCCTTAATCAAGGTAGGAATGACTTCTTCTGGAATGCCTTTCCCCTTTAGGATCTGGCGTTCAACCGCCATGCCGTCAAACGCAGCCGCGGTAAGTCTTGAAAGAGACAGGGACCCTGTTGTAGCAGGTCCCTTCTCAGAAGTAGAGGGCACGGGTCGTCCGTGACCAACTCTTGAAGTTCCGGGTACCAAGTCCTTCTTGGCCAATCCGGAGCCACTAGTATTGTTCTTACTCCTCCTCACCGTATAATCTTCAATACCTTTGGTATGAGAGGCAGAGGAGGAAACACATATACTGATTTGTACACCCAAGGTGTTACCAGTGCGTCCACAGCTATTGCCTGTGGATCTCTTGACCTGGCGCAATACTTGTCCAGTTTCTTGTTGAGGCGAGACGCCATCATGTCTACCATTGGTCTTTCCCAACAGTTTATTAGCATGCGGAAGACTTCTGGATGAAGACCCCCCTCTCCCGGGTGAATATCGTGTCTGCTGAGGAAGTCTGCTTCCCAGTTGTCCACGCCCGGGAAGAACACTGCTGACAGTGCTATTACGTGATTCTCCGCCCAGCGAAGAATCTTGGCAGCTTCTGCCATTGCACTCCTGCTTCTTGTGCCGCCCTGTCTGTTTACATGGGCGACCGCCGTGATGTTGTCCGACTGAATCAACACCGGTTTTCCTTGCAGGAGTGGTTCCGCCTGGCTTAGAGCATTTTAGATTGCTCTTAGTACCAGAATGTTTATGTGAAGAGACTTTTCCAGGTTCGTCCATACCCCCTGGAAGTTTCTTCCTTGTGTGACTGCTCCCCAACCTCTCAGGCTGGCGTCCGTGGTCACCAGGATCAAATCCTGTATGCCGAATCTGCGGCCCTCCAATAGATGAGCCTTTTGCAACCACCACAGAAGATATACCCTTGTCCTTGGCGACAGGGTTATTCGCAGGTGCATCTGAGGATGCGACCCTGACCATTTGTCCAACAGATCCCTTTGGAAAAATCTTGCATGGAATCTGCCGAATGGAATTGCTTCGTAAAAAGCCACCATCTTTCCCAGGACTCTTGTGCATTGATGTACAGACACCTTTCCTGGTTTTAGGAGGTTCCTGACAGGTCGGATAACTCCTTGGCTTTTTCCTCGGGAAGAAAAACCTTTTTCTGAACCGTGTCCAGAATCATCCCTAGGAACAGCAGACGTATCGTCGGAAAACAGCTGCGATTCTTGGAATATTTAGAATCCAGTCGTGCCGTCGAAGAACTACTTTAGATAGTGCTCTTCCGACCTCCAACTGTTCTCTGGAACTTGCCCTTTTTAGGTCGTGCAAGTAAGGGATAATTTAGATGCCTTTTTTCTTTGAAGAAACATCTTTTCGGCCATTACCTTGGTAAAAAGGCCCGGGGTGCCGTGGATAATTCAAACGGCATCGTCTGAAACTGATATTGACAGTTCTGTACCACGAACCAGAGGTACCCTTGATGAGAAGGACAAAATTTGGACATGGAGGTAATCCTTGATGTCCAGGGACACCATATAGTCCCCTTTTTTCCGGTTCGCTATCACTGCTCTGAGTGACTTTATCTCGATTTGAACCTTTTATGTAAGTGTTCAAAACATTTTAGATTTAGACTATGTGTCACCAAGCCGTCTGGCTTCAGTACCACAATATAGTGTGGAAAAATAATACCCTTTTCCTTGTCGTAGGAGGGGTACTTTGATTATCACCTGCTGGATATACAGCTTGTGAATTGTTTCCAATGCTGCCTCCCTGTCGGAGGGAGCCGTTGGTAAAGCAGACTTCAGGAACCTGCGAGGAGAAGATGTCTCGACTCTCCAATCTTTACCCCTGGGATAATACTCGTACGATCTAGGGGTCAACTTGCGAGTGATCCCACTGCGCCCTGAGACTCTTGAGACTACCCCCCCACCTTGAGTCCGCTTGCACGGCCCCAGCGTCATGCTGAGGACTTGGCAGACGCGGTGGAGGGCTTCTTTTCCTGGGAAAGGGCTGCCTGCTGCAGTCTACTTCCCGTACCTCTATGTCTGGGCAGATATGACTGGCCTTTTGCCTGCATGCCCTCATGGGAAAGGAAAGATTGAGGCTGAAAAGACGGTGTCTTTTTTAGCTGAGATGTAACTTGGGGTAAAAAAGGTTGGATTTCCCAGCTGTTGCTGTGGTCCCCAGGTCCGATGGACCGACCCCCCAAATAACTCCTTCCCTTTATACAGCAATACTTCCATCTGCCGTATGGGATCTGTATCACCTGACCACTGTCGTGTCCCTGACATCTTCTGGGAGATATGGACAACGCACTTATCTTGATGCCAGAGAGCAAATATCCCTCTGTGCATCTCACATACATATATATAGAATGCATCCTATTAAATGCTCTACATGAATAAAATATTTTCAGTCAGGGAATCCGACCAAGCCAACCCAGCACTGCATCTCCAAGCTGATGGCGATCGCTGGTCGCAGTATAACCACCGTATGTGTGTATATACTTTTTAGGATATTTTTCCAGCTTCCTATCAGCTGGCTCCTTGAGGGCGGCCGTATCTGGAGACGGTAACGCCACTTGATAAGCGTGTGAGCGCCTTATCACCCTAAGGGGTGTTTCCCAACGTACCCTAATTTCTGGCGGGAAAGGGTATAACGCCAATATTTGCTATCGGGGTAACCCTACGCATCATCACACACTTCATTTTATTTTATCTGATTCAGGAAAAACTACAGGTAGTTTTTTCACTCCCACATAATACCCTTTCTTGTGGTACTTGTAGTATCAGAAACACGTAACACCTCCTTCATTGCCCTTAACGTGTGGCCCTAATGAGAAATACGTTTGTTTATTCACCGTCGACACTGTATTCAGTGTCCGTGTCTGTGTCTGTGTCGACCGACTGAGGTAAATGGGCGTTTTTAAAACCCCTGACGGTGTTTCTGAGACGCCTGGACCGGTCCTAATAGATTGTCGGCCGTCTCATGTCGTCAACCGACCTTGCAGCGTGTTGACATTCTCACGTAATTCTCTAAATAAGCCATCCATTCCGGTGTCGACTCCCTAGAGAGTGACATCACCATTACAGGCAATTTCTCCGCCTCCTCACCAACATCGTCCTCATACATGTCGACACACACGTACCGACACACAGCACACACACCGGGAATGCTCTGACAGAGGACAGGACCCACTAGCCCTTTGGGGAGACAGAGGGAGAGTCTGCCAGCACACACCAAAAACGCTATAATTATATAGGGACAACCTTATATAAGTGTTTCTCCCTTATAGCATCTTTTATATATATACACAATATCGCCAAAATCAGTGCCCCCCCTCTCTGTTTTAACCCTGTTTCTGTAGTGCAGTGCAGGGGAGAGCCTGGGAGCCTTCTCTCCAGCTTTTCTGTGAGAGAAAATGGCGCTGTGTGCTGAGGAGATAGGCCCCGCCCCTTTTTCGGCGGGCTCGTCTCCCGCTATTTTTGAAGTTAGGCAGGGGTTAAATATCTCCATATAGCCTCTGTGGGCTATATGTGAGGTATTTTTTGCCTCTAATAAGGTTTTTATTTTGCCTCTCAGAGCGCCCCCCCCCAGCGCTCTGCACCCTCAGTGACTGTTGTGTGAAGTGTGCTGAGAGGAAAATGGCGCACAGCTGCAGTGCTGTGCGCTACCTTTATGAAGACTCAGGAGTCTTCAGCCGCCGATTTTGGACCTCTTCTCTCTTCAGCGTCTGCAAGGGGGCCGGCGGCGCGGCTCCGGTGACCATCCAGGCTGTACCTGTGATCGTCCCTCTGGAGCTAGTGTCCAGTAGCCAAGCAGCAAATCCACTCTGCACGCAGGTGAGTTCACTACTTCTCCCCTAAGTCCCTCGTTGCAGTGATCCTGTTGCCAGCAGGACTCACTGTAAAGTAAAAAACCTAAGCTAAACTTTCTCTAAGCAGCTCTTTAGGAGAGCCACCTAGATTGCACCCTTCTCGTTCGGGCACAAAATCTAACTGGAGTCTGGAGGAGGGTCATAGGGGGAGGAGCCAGTGCACACCACCTGATCTGGTAAAAGCTTTACTTTTTTGTGCCCTGTCTCCTGCGGAGCCGCTATTCCCCATGGTCCTTTCAGGAACCCCAGCATCCACTTAGGACGATAGAGAAAGCTTTTTAGATGTGCCCTGTCTCCTGCGGAGCCCGCTATTCCCCATGGTCCTGACGGAGTCCCCAGCATCCACTAGGACGTTAGAGAAATGGCGCTGGTTAGAGCTATGAGGGATTAAGCCACACCCCCTCAATGGCGCGCTTCAGTCCCGCTTCTTTTTCAAATATATTTATACTGGCGGGGGTATAATATGTGCCCAGGCACCATCTGTCTTTGCCAGTGTCTGATCTGAGGATTCCAGCTGCTCAGGTTGCCCTCCCCCTGCGCCCAACAGTGCCGCTTGTGTGTGCAAGCATGGCGCGCAGTGCACCCGCCGCGCGGTACCTCAGTCAGCTTCTGCCGTCTCTGAAGTCTTTTCTTCTGAATACTCACCCGGCTTCTTTCTTCTGGCTCTGCAAGGGGGGTTGACGGCGCGGCTCCGGGAACGAGCATCTAGCACGGCTAGTGATCAGACCCTCTGGAGCTAATGGTGTCCAGTAGCCTAAGAAGCAGAGCCTTTAACTCATTAGAAGTAGGTCTGCTTCTCTCCCCCTCAGTCCCACGAAGCAGGGAGCCTGTTGCCAGCAGTGCTCCCTGAAAATAAAAACCTAACTAAGTCTTTTTCAGAGAAACTCAGGAGAGCTCCCCTGTTAGTGTCCAGTCTCTCTGGGCACAGAATCTAACTGAGGTCTGGAGGAGGGGCATAGAGGGCGGAGCCAGTTCACACCCAGTAAAAGTCTTAGAGTGTGCCCATGTCTCTTGCGGATCCCATCTATACCCCATGGTCTATGAAGTGTCCCCAGCATCCTCTAGGACGTTTGAGAAATTAAAGTTATATGCACAGAAATACTTAAAATTCCGTAGCAAAGCACGCGTATTCAGCTATTATCCATTATAAATATGTATGTTGCTGTAAGAAGAGACTGAAAAATATGTTGACAGTTTGCTTTTATTAAGTGTATGCCTGATGGGTTTTGGCATGTGTGCAAATGCAAAATGAACAAACAGTTACTATTCATAAATTACAGTAATACAAAATGACAAGTGCTAGGACATATTATCCTTCGATTGATCCAGACTGCACTGCTTCATGGTACTTCCCCTTTTCCTCCTTAGGTTCTGCGTGCAATTTTATCAGGTCATCAATTCGCAGGATTGTAATTGCAGCTTCTGTAGCAAATTTGAGACTCTTTGTCTTGACTACAGTGGGTTCAAAGACACCAGCTTGTTTGTTATCCCGTGGCTTTCCATTAAGTAAGTCAAGCCCAATCCTGGGGAAAAAGGAGTCCTGAGGTAATGCATGGTCTCTAATACAGTGCAATTACAGTACAGTCAGCAAAACACCTACCTTAGAAGTACATCACTGAATAAAACTTCCAAATGTATAGAAAATTTGATAATTGCTGCATATTCTGTTCTGGCACCAGCAAGCTATTAATGTTATGTCAGCAATGTTATGTCATCCACTCCAACAGTTATGTATATTAAAGAGCATGCAATGCTTATATCCAATTATGGCAGCCATTCTGTGAAATGTACTGTACACATCAACCATACAGGCAATGGGGTTAGGATCATTCTATGGAGGTATTTAATGATGTCTAAGACATGAACAGCAGCAGACTACTGAAGTTCATGTTTTGAAAACACTTAGGATAAATGGGTTTCTGGAGAAAACACCCTTACTGGTAGAAACTGCTCTCCTAACAATAGTTGTATTTCATTTGCACAACTTACAAATAAGTTTAAGCTCTTACCATTTAAGATTTTTGCGCTCAGGGTTGACTTGAGCCTCATTATGAAACGCTCGGAGCTTAGCAACCAGGTCACTAGAATCTTGTGCAGCATTAACTGCAAGGGTTTTTGGGATAACCAGTAGTGCTCTTGCAAATTCAGCAATCGCCAATTGCTCTCTGGAACCCTGGTAATAATATACATGACAACACAATCATGTTACCTTAAAGCAACGTGTTTCAGGTCATAATTTATAAAAGCTATGGTGATGATCAAACTTATGTCACTTCCAAAATGTACCAAACATTTACAGTATTTTATTGCACAAAATGCTCATGTGTATTCTATAGCTTTACATTACATATACACACACACTTTAGAATAAATCTTACCATGCTAGTAGCATAGTTCTCAAGATAAATGGAAAGTGCTGCTTCCACAGCGCCACCTCCAGGCACAACAGACTTTGACTCTAGCACTCTCTTCACTACACAAAGAGCATCGTGCACAGATCGCTCCATTTCGTCACACATGAAGTCATTGGCCCCACGAAGAATGATGGATGCACAGGTTCGGGACTTTGTACTGTAACACAATAAAAAAAGTGTTTGTGTGTATGCGCAAGGCTGCTTAGATGTTTTCAAGCTATATGCATAGCAAGAACACAATAGTGTCAATTGATTTGTTTTGCACCCCCTCTCCCCCTGAGTATCTATATGAAAAGGCACCCAATGGAATTGTTAATTTGTTACCTCCATTGGGGTACCTATTAGTACAAAACATCGAAAAGCACTTTGCATGGCTAAACCTTAATTGATTAAGGCACCCAAACCACTGACTTACGCACATTTCTTCTCGCACCTCAGGAAGCTGTGAGAAGAAATGCGTGTCCCTCCAGCTACAGGAGTCCGAACAAAGCAACAGCTGTATTGCTTATTAGGTGGCCATTTGTATAGATTCCCAGCAGGAGGCACGCAGAACAACTGTAACACCCCCAAGAGACGTTAACAAGCTGTCCGCATCACTGGAGAACTCCAAACATGAGTAAGTCTGTAACCAATGTGTGTAGTCTCTAAAAACAGTTTTTATTTAACTTGACTCAAAGACTTACTTTATCCCACGCATGTAACAGACCATGAGACAGACCTGCATGGCAGTAATGTAATGGGAAAGACCTATAAGCCAAAGTAGGAGACTCACTTTTTAACAAGAATCAGCTCATCATCACATATTCTCTCTTGTACAACTTCTTCAGCCTGTCCCAACATTGATACCTCAAAGGTCTCTTCACCTTCCAGGTTTGCAAGGGTTGAACAAACAGTAGCTGTGTAATCAATTTCAAGATATAAATATTAGGCAAAGGATTAATTTTAAGATTTGCAGTTCTCATCGAAGTCAAGTAACCATAGCAGTCTTAAAGCTAGACTATAAACCTGAATGTTACTCGATATACCACGCTAACCAAAATATGACTAGATTCATTAGATTAACAGCAATACATGGTAAAACCAGGGTAAGGGGGGGTTTCAACATTTCTTAACGGCAATGCACTAAAAAAAAAAAGTATTAAAAAAAAACCTACAAGAAAGAATACATGTGTTCTGCATTTAAGTCAGATCTGATGCAACATGAATTACCAAATATGGAACTCCTTCATAAACACTATAATTAGTATTATGTGCTGCTCATTTACTCTTCATATGGCATATAAATTAAAGGTGAAAAGGGACATAGCTAAGCACATATGAAAACGGATTCACAGAACGCAATCACATGGTGCATGTTAGGCATGGATTAGTCAGTAGCTTGTGATCAATGGACAATTTGATGATCTTATTGGTTTCATAATGAGTTGTTCAAAATATTTTAAAAACAGCCATTTCCCTATAGGAGCATAAATATAATAAAATAAAGTGTGCTGCATTTAAAACAAAAATAACTTCAAAACAGTGAGATAACAGGATTATTAAGCAGATCAAAAATTGGATTTTAAACAAAACCAAACTGATTTATAGAAGGTTGAGCCCAAGCGCTGCATTGACCATTTCACTTTAATGACAAAGATCGGCCTAGGACAGATTCCCAAACGTGGTCCTCAAGGCACACCCAACAGTCCAGTTTTTAGGTATATCCATGGCTCAGCAAAGGTGGTTAAATCAAATTGACTGAGGTGCTAATTAATTCACCTGTGGCCAAGCATGGATACATTTAAAACCTGAACCATTGGGGTGCCTTGAGGACCATGTTTGGGAACATCTGGCCTAGGAGAAAGGCTAGTGCCGTTCTGGTCTAGAGCCTCTCCCATTCTAACTATTACACTTACACAGAATGAACAATCTCTGCAACAGATTACTATAAAATACAAAATGAAATGATAAATCATATGCAGGCATTCAGTAATACTATGCTCAATTACACAGTACAGGGGTTAAAATAAACAGGATAAAAAAGAAATTATTTCTTTATTTACCGCCAGTTGCTTTAGCAATGCGTTTCAGATCCTTTTTAAGGACTCTCCGTACAGCCATGGCACCTGCATCTACAAAATACTTGAGGCACATGTCATCAATTCCGCCAGTATTAAGTATGACATTAGCACCAGTTGCCAAAATTTTCTGGATCCGCTCTTTGGTAATATCAGACTCCCTAAAAAAAACACAGATAACTTAAGAACAGGCTCTACAAAATGTGCCCTTCTTTTGGAGAGGTTATAATGCTTTGGAAATGTTGCAACCCCCTCACATGGTAACTCTAAATTACTAAAAACACTGAATGCAATTCTAAGAGGCAAAAGAATCCGTATATGTGGAACAATTAAAATATAACTTCATCGAAAGGTGGTAGAAATTAGGGCATATAATTAGTAAAATTAGTGAAATATGGGTTAAAATAAAGGGATGTGTGCAGAAAAAGAGAAAATATCAGTTGTGTATTTTTTGTTTATGCCTTCTTTATGATAGTGCTGAATGTCTGAATAGCTTTAGTTGCACTATTATGCCAGACTCATTACTTTGGTATCCGTCCAAAGGCCGACACTGCTTAAAAAAAAGGGTCAAAAATCCATATTGACCTTTTCATGTGTCGACCATTTGTCCATGGCGACCATGTCAATGTCAACCAATAGTGGTCGACCTTAACATTGTAGACCATTCATACCGGAACCCATTACTTTATAGCCAGTTATAGGTACTGCTGTCATGCATTTGTAATTGCAGTAGTCAGGGCCTGTAACTCTTACTATTGTACCAAGATAAAAAAATGTCTAAGTTACAGTGCCCTCTAGAATTCCTTGTTTCACTTGGGGGCAAGCTGTTCTTCATAAGATTTGTATCACAAGGAAAAATGTATAGATTGATACTAAAGAGCAAAAGGATTCCAGTTTCAGAACACTGGTATGCTAATATTACATACTAATGCTGTAGGTGAATAATGCCGGTCACTTGGCAGTACACAAATGAGTTTCACGTTAAACTAATAATTTTATAGAGCTACTTGTTATGTCGCAGTAAATAAAATAGGATTTTAATACCTACCGGTAAATCCTTTTCTCTAAAGGTGGGTACACACTGGACGATATATCGTCCATACTCTTGAACGGCCGATATATCGCGGGTCCGTCGGCCAGTGTGTACGGCCGATACGTCTGAACTCAGTCAGTCACAGACATATCGTGTCGGCCCCACAGCACAGCCGACGGCAAATCTACCGATATATTGGCACGTCGCTGTGTACGGGCGGCCGGCCGCCTGTACACATGCGACGGCGGCCGGCAGTGACTGACAGCTGAACTGGGTGGGCATGTGTACACGCCCACCCAGTCCCCAACGGATCGGCCAGTGTGTATGCTCAACACACTGCCCGATCCGTCCATAGATATATCTGCCGATCAATTGATCGGCAGATATATCTACCAGTGTGCACCCACCTTTAGTCAATAAGGGAGACAGGGTCCAAAGGAGCCAGTGCACTTTAAATTTCTTCAACTGGGTGTGCTGGCTCCTCCCCTCTATGCCCCCCCCCCCCCCTCTATGCCCCCCCCCCTCTATGCCCCCCCCGCCCCCCCCCCCCCCTCCTATGCCCCCCCCGCCCCCCCCCCCCCCCCCCCCACACAGGCAGTTATAGGTAAAAACTTGCCCGAAGGAGAATGGACAAAGGACATCTATGAGAGAAGGAAATATGACAGAGGGGAGATTTACATACCAGCACACCACTAAACACAACAACCAGCAACAGGTGGTAACAGCTACAGCTGAACAGGTAAACACAAAGAACCTGCAGAAAGTCAATGCACTGAGGCAAGCGCCCAATATCCTTTATGTACTACGAGAAAAGGATTTACCGGTAGGTAATCAAAATCCTATTTTCTCTAGCATCCATAAGGGATATTGGGGAGACTTAGGGGGTCATTCTGACCTGTTCGCAAGCTGCCGTTCATCGCAGCACACATCGATCAGGTCAGAAGTGCAGGCGGCGGGCGCAAGCGGCTGCGCGACATCACACGCAGCCGCTGCGACCCGGGCAGCCACGAGTAGCTCCCGGTCAGCACACAAAACCTGCACTGGCTGGGAGTTACTCCTGAAGTGCAAAACAATCGCAGGTGTGTGTTGCTTTTGTACTTCTGCAGGGGTGGGGGAAAGCGGCCGGACATGCGGGCGGACTAGCCCTGTGCTGAATTAGGCCCTTAGTACGATGGGGACGTCCCAAAGCTTCCAGAACGGACGGGAACATGCGGAGACTTCTGCAGCACCGCCTGCCCAAACTGGGTATCCTCTTTGGCCAGGGTATCAAACTGGTAGAACTTCACAAAAGTGTTCTTCACCAACCAGGTAGCAGCTCGGCAAAGTTGCATGGCCGAGACTCCACGGGCAGCTGCCAAGGAAGAGCCCACCGATCTTGTAGAATGGGCCTTCAGAGACTTGGCAGCCTTACATGTTCCTGACACATAGGCTTGTTGGATAGTAAGCCTAAGCCAACGAGCAATGGACTGCTTTGAAGCAGGACAATCCTTTTTCTGTGCATCACAGAGCACGAACAAAGAATCCATCTTTCTGATCTGAGCCGGTCTCTTGACCTAGATCTTCAAGGCTCGCACAGCATCCAATGCCTCCGGAGGAGCAGAAGCGCCAGAACTGGACAGAATCACAATAGGCTGATTCAAGTGAAACGCAGAGACAAACTTCGGCAGGAACTGCTGCCTAGTGCAGAGCTCCGTTCTGTCCTCGTAAAAGACCAAGTAGGGACTTTTACACGACAAGGGCCTCAGTTCTAAGACACGTCGAGCAGAAGTCAGGGCCAGTAACATCACAGTCTTCCACAGTCAGAGGTTCAAACCAAGAGGACTGTAGAAAATCCACCACTACACTCGAGTAAGTCTGAGCACCATGCGGACCATCGCCTGAAGTGTTTTCGCCTTGTCCTCTGGTAGAAACACCTTTTGGGCCATAGTATCCAGCAACATCCCCAAGTACAGGAGCCTCCGAGTTGGCTCCAGGTGGGACTTCTGTAATTTGAGGATCCACCCATGGTCTGACAGAAGATGGATAGTGCGGTGGATATGGAGCAACAAAATCTCCTTGGATCGTGCTTTTATCAGAAGATCGTCCAGTTAAGGGACAACATTGTTCCCCTGGACCCGGAGTTGAAGCATCAACTCCGCCATCACCTTCGTGAATACCCTCGGGGCTGTGGACAGGCCGAAGAGCAGTGCCTGGAATTTAAAGTGATTGGCCAGAAGGGCAAACCGTAGGTATGCCTGATGAGGCGGCCAAATCGAATATGTAGGTAGGCGTCCTTGATGTCCAAGGAGACCATAAATTCCTGTTCTTCCAGGCCCGCAATCACTGCTCACAGGAATTCCATCGTGAACACCTTCAAATAAGGATTCAAGGATTTTAGATTCAAAATGGGTCTGACTGGGGGGGCGTGGCCTGGACGGGCATGGAGTAGCACTTGCATAGTGCAGCTCTCCAGCCAATTCATCCTAATATATATCCTGTATTCCCCCCCTGGGTCTGATACTGGGGCCATAGGTGTGTGAATACCTCCTGCCCCCCCTGGGAAGAGTTGAACCTGCTGCCTTTGTCTGTGGGGGTGCTGGAGCCTGTTGTACCGGCGGGCCCTGGTCTACGCTGGGACTGCTGCTGCCCCGTGTTCTAACCGGAAGTTCGGCTTCTTCTCTCCCCTCCGCGCCGCCGCCCGCTGTGACCAGCCGAACACTGAAGAGACGGGGGCGCCGCGCTCTCCCTGCTGCTTCGTCTGCCACCTGCTGTGACCAGGGGAAGTCCTGCTGGGCTTCCTGCATCGCCGTGCCGGGGAGGACTCGCGCTGTGCGGGGGACCGGAAGTGCGGCTCCCGCTACCCACCACCGCCCGCTGCAGCCAGCCGAGACCTCCAGGACGCGGATCACGGGACTGGGCTGCCTCCTGTGTGAAGTCTGGAGGGGAGAGAGGCCATCCTGCGCACCACCGACTGCTTACCAGCCCCTGTCGCCATTTCATGGACCTCATGCTGCTATGTGGCCCCAGTCGCGCTGGAATCAGGTACATAGGGCGCACATTGATTAAGGTGGGGAGAGCTACCACCTGAAGTCTTGGCTGGACTGGCTGGGAAATCACTGGGCTGCATATACCCCTTTTTGCCTGCATCCCTCCTCTGGCTCATTAACCTGGACCAACTCATTTGTGGTGAGAGTTTCCCTGCTGCATCTGGAGGCTCCTGCCGGGGGATTGATTATATACACCCCACAGAGCTGTCTGGAGGTGGCAACCCCTGTATTCCTTCTTAGGTGGACACTGCATTAACTCTGGGGACTTTTGCTCTGTTGTTTATTCTACATATATATATCTACATACACTCTTGCACCCACTGGCCGGTGTATAAGGTGGTGGTGAGGGCGCCCCTCCTCGCCTGCAATTGTTGTAAATTATCCTGCAGACTAGAGGGACCACCAACCTGTTGTCCAAAATGGTGAAGGGCCGCCAGACTGGCGCTAATACGGGAGCAATGGATAAATTTGTTCGTGACCCTGGCCCTCAGCAGCGAAGGGGAGAGACTAAGACCTGAGGCATCACCCCCATCCCCTGCATACAGTTCCGCCTCTTCTGACCCTCCAGATGCCGCACTGCAGAGAATACTGGATGCGGTGACTGCCAGTGAAGCGCGCCTATCTGATAAAATTGGGCAAGTACAATCTGATCTCTCCATTATTCATCAGGATCTTCAGCGGGTGAGAGAGAGAGTGGGAGAGGCTGAGACCCGTATATCTAATGTTGAAGACTCTGTTGGCCCGCTGGGTCGTCGCACCGGTGCTTTAGAATCTCAGATGACAGATGTGCGCAAAAAGCTGACAGACATGGAGGGACGTCTGCGGCGTAATAATGTCCGATTCATTGGTCTGCCCGAGAAAGAAGAGGGATCAGCTCCTGAAGAATTCCTCGTAAAATGGCTCCGGGATGCCTTTGGATCTGAGGAGTTTTCGCCCTACTTCACCGTCGAACGGGCCCATAGAGTTCCGATGCGCCCACTGCCTCCAGGGGCCCCACCACGCACTTTTATTGCTAAGTTCCTCCACTTCCGTGATCGGGACGCCGTGCTGAGGCTGGCTCGTACCAAGGGCCCGCTGAAATGGAATGGGTCACCTATATCAGTATTCCCGGATTTCGCAGTGGATGTGCAAAAGGAAAGGGCTCAATTCCTGCCGGTCAAGAGGAGACTCCGTGAACTTGACCTATCATATGCCATGCTCTTCCCGTCCAAGCTGCGGGTGGTGGCCGATGGGGAAACAAGATTCTTCACAACTCCTCGTGAGGCCATGGTCTGGCTGGACAGGCGGTTCCCAGCGAGGCGTGCCCTTGCAGACCCGTGAATCTCCGGTCTGACTCTAATGCGGACTATCTCATGTGTTGTCATTTATTATGGTAGCTTTATATAAGTCAGCTACTCTGGGATGCGGAGGTGGGTGATAGATGAGGGGGCCCACTGTATCCCTGCTATTATGTACCCACGGTTAAGACAGGGTATGTGATTATTAATTTGCCTACTCTGATATCCTGGGTATGCTCTTGAACTTATCCTAGTTTTGGCGGGTGTTTTTTCGTTGGGGGGGGGGTTTATATTTCAGGCTTGATATGCCTGGCTTTTGATATCCGTGGTTGTTTTACTCTGGGTATTGAAAGACCTAGGGGGTGGATTTTATGATTTCCCCTCCTTTTTTCGGGGGGGTGATGGTTGGTGGCTGGAGGCTCTCTCTATTTCTCCCGAGAGTCATTATATTCTTGGCCCCGATTAAGGAGTGTTTGCACCAGTGAATGGTGCTACAAGGTCTGTTTCTTTTTGATTTTTAAGTGTTCGTATTGAGTTTTGGGATCCAAGTATGCTGCATGTTGGGGGTGGTATACAGGGAGGGGGGTGGGGGAAGGCTCTGGGTAGTAGTTATTGTTTGCATGGAAGTGTACGATGTGAATGGATAAGGTATGTGGCTGTACTACTGAGGTGTTGGTGTCTAGTAACTGAATCTGCGCGTGGCAGAAATGGCTGGCCGCGAGGTGTTACATTTATTTTATCTAGAATGCAATATGACGGGGATTAAAGTGCTAGCGTGGAATGTACGGGGGCTCAATGATAGAGTTAAGAGGTCCCTGGTACTCCGACAGCTCAAAAGCTATGCCGCTGATGTTATTTGCCTTATGGAAACACACCTGGTGGGGAGTAAGATTCTTTCACTAAAAAGACCATGGGTGGGATGGGCATACCACTCCATGCACACTTCAGCCTCTCGGGGGGTATCAGTCCTTATTAAGCGGACCGTCCCCTTTGTGCTGGAGTCTATGCAGACGGACCCATGGGGGAGATATGTGTTTTTGAAATGTAGACTCTCTTATGTCCCAGTCCTCCTTCTAGCTGTGTATGTGCCTCCCCCCTACTCTCCTGATGTTCTTAAGAAAGCTGCTGGGTTTATGGCCTCATACCCTGGGATATCGGTTATTTGCCTCGGGGATTTCAATAATGTGCTAGATGCAGAGATGGATAGGCTCTCTGTGTCTTCACCTGCTATACGTCCTGGGAAATCCACTTTTGCAAATGTGGTGTCGGGGCTGGGCCTGGTCGATCCTTGGAGACTGAGACACCCGTCTCTCAAACAATACTCCTGTTTCTCTCACTCCCATTCTTCGTTCTCCAGGATTGACCTGGCCCTCCTCTCGATTGACATGGTTCCCCGGGTTGGTAGTATTAGATATGAGACTAGGGGTATATCAGACCACTCCCCTGTGACTCTTACCTTGGACCTTAATTGTTCTAGGGGCCAAGCTGTATGGAAATTTAACCCATTTTGGCTCGTTCATATGGGGGATGGTTCTGACCTAGTGGCCGCATGGCGGGAATTCTTTGATTTGAACAGTGCCGAAACGGCTATCTCTACTTTATGGGACACGTTTAAAGCCTTTATGCGGGGGGAGTTTGATTAAGCGAGTATCTAGTTTGAAGTCCTTCTATAAGCGACGGGAGGCGGAGTTGGAGGCCCAGAGTGTCGCTGCAGAATTGCAGTACTTACAGGATTCCTTGGATAGCTCTAAGTTGGCCTGGTTAACGGCTCAGAGAGACTGGAGGGATTATCTAATGGAGAAGACTCAGCATAGACTTCTTTTCTCAGCACATGCTTTTTACGCTACTGGGGATAGGCCGGGGTCATACCTGGCCTCCTTGGCCCGGGGGGACAGACCTAATAATGTGGTGGTTGAGATAGTGAACTCTGATGGCGAATCCCTGACTCAGACTCCACAGATAGCGGCTGAATTTGTATCCTATTATAGCCGTCTGTACGAATCTAAAATGGAATGCACTCAGTCGCATCTAAATGAGTATCTAGACAGTATTTGTTTTCCCACTCTTTCTAGCGAGGCCTGTGGCCTATTGGAGGCGCCTATATCTTCCGATGAAATTATGGCTGCTATTAACGCCTCCCCTAGTGGTAAAGCCTCGGGCTTAGATGGAATACCTTCTGAGGTATATAGGCAACACCTGGATTTCTTTGTCCCCCGACTACTTGAGTTATATGGCCAGATTTTTGCGCAGGAGTCCCTCCCCCCATCTATGGCGGAGGCAGTGATAGTGGTCCTGCCCAAGCCTGACAAGGATCTTAAGAAAGT
The DNA here is from genome assembly GCF_028390025.1 of Pseudophryne corroboree. Classification (NCBI taxonomy): domain Eukaryota; kingdom Metazoa; phylum Chordata; class Amphibia; order Anura; family Myobatrachidae; genus Pseudophryne; species Pseudophryne corroboree. The sequence goes on from NC_086447.1 coordinate 667,630,139, forward strand.
TGAGTCCTATCGCCCTATATCCCTCCTGCCCACGGATATAAAAATATTGGCTAAAGTGCTGGCGGGCAGATTAAACTCCGTTATCTCTCACATTATACACCCGGACCAGACGGGGTTTATGCCCAATAAATCGACCTCCATTAACCTTAGACGTCTGTTTACCCATCTACAACTCCCCCACAAGGACCCCGCCTCCTCCATAGTCGTCTCATTAGATGCCGCTAAGGCTTTTGACTCGGTGGAGTGGGCCTATCTGTTTGAAGTTATGAGTAGATTCGGTATAGGCCCAAATTTCATTAAATATGTTCAATTGATGTATTCCTCTCCCTCGGCGAGGGTGGCGGTTAATGGTTTCATATCTCACTCCTTCCCCTTATCTAGAGGTACACGTCAGGGCTGCCCACTGTCCCCTACTCTGTTTGCTATGGCCATTGAACCCCTTGCGTGCCTTCTGAGGGCGGATGCTGGGATATCTGGTTTTAAGGTGGGTGCCCGTGAGGACAGGGTGGCCTTATACGCTGATGACGTCTTGCTGTTTATGAGTCGCTATGCTGAGTCTATGCCTAGGATTCTGGAAATTATTGCTGGGTTCGGGCGATACTCTGGGCTCCTGATTAATTGGGAGAAATCCTCCATTATCCCACTCCAGGGCGCGGTTCCTGCCTCCCCGTTGGTGGCTCTTCCGCTGCGTTGGGTCGACTCCTTCAAATATCTGGGCATTTGGGTGTCTAATGACCCTCAAACATTCTCCTCCCTAAATATTGACCCACAAATAACATATCTTCGTAGTCGGGTGAAGGCATGGGGAAAATTACCTCTAACGGTCACGGGGAGGGTTAATATGGTAAAAATGGTTTTCCAGCCCAAACTTCTATATGTCCTGCAGCACTCTCCCGTTTATATTCCGCAGAAGATTTTTAAACAAATAAATGGGTTACTCTCCTCCCTGGTGTGGGCTAGTAAGCGGGCACGTTTGAAATTAGATACTCTGACCAGGGCACGTGAAATGGGGGGTTTGGCTCTACCCAATTTCCGTTTCTACTATTATGCGGCGCAGCTGACGTATGTTTGGGAGTGGGTTACCGATCTTGATGCCCTGGCCTTGCACTCGCTGATGCTGCACCATGATTATCCTGGGGGCTCCCCATTACAGCTACTCCTCTGTGGTAGCGTCAAAATGTCCACAATGCCACTGATTAAAACAATCCATCCTAATATGGAGGCTGGTGCACTCTGCGATGCGCGGCCACGGTGTCGATCCTGATACCCCACTGGATAATGCTTACGGGTTGCCGGAACTGTGTCAGCTCCAGGTCCGGGAGGTTTGGGGTAATTGGGGTGTGCATTCCCTAGGACAACTGTATAGTGATGGGACCCTTACCTCATTCCAACAACTTCAACAGGCACATAATGTCCCCTCGGGGTTCTTTTTTAGATTCCTTCAGCTGAGACACGCTTTGGCTGCCCAATTTCCAAATGGCCCTCCGGCCCTCATTGACTCCCCGGTCAAATTAATGTTGCAAACGCTGGACTCGGGACACCAGGTCTCTAAGATATATGGCCGTATTCTCCGGATGCATCATATGGACCCTCTAGCTGTTCTCCGGGGCAAGTGGGAGACTGATGTGGGTGTGTTATCAGACGATGCATGGAGTGCTGCTATGGGAGCCCATCGGATCTCCACTTCCTCTGTTAGATACCAGCAAATACAATTATACATTCTGCATAGAGTGTATATGACCCCGGTGAGGCTGGCACATATTGGGGGGTCTCATGACTCACGGTGCCCCAAATGCGGAGCTGTGGGTGCCGACTTCTGGCATCTCCTATGGGTATGCCCTGGCGTGTCTCGGTTCTGGACGGCTGTTATACGCACCATATGTGATACGGGTGTTCCCGCCTCCGTATGTACGCCTGCACTGTGTACGCTGCTGATTGTGGATGAAGAGGCTTTAGACTCACCTAGCAGGCAATATGTTACCAATCTATGTGCTTTAGCTAGGGTCTGTATAGCCCGGTTGTGGCTAGCAGGGGAGGCCCCGGCACTGAAGGCCTGGATATCCCTGGTCAACGAAACTATCGCACACGAAAAATTTGTGTTCCTGGCGAGGAAGGTAGAAAGGAAATTGTCCATGATCTGGGGCAGGTGGATAGATTCTAGATATTTCAAGGATAGATAAAGTATAGATGAGTATTTCTCTCCTTATTTTATGGAAGAACTGTGTGGGGGTGGACACCCTCGCGGCCGGCCATGCTGTGTTATATTAGGTATTGTTGTGCCTCTTCTGCAATACTTCTGTCTATATCGGAAGTGATATGTTTATGGATTGTTACTTTCAGACACCGATAATCTGTGACTGTGTGATTTACGAGACAATATATTCACTCAATGCCTTATCAATATCATATATGTACAGCTGTTCACACGCTTTATGTGCGTGTATGTAATTGTTCGTTATGTTTGTGTAAATTGTCAATGTTTACTTTGAAAATCCAATAAAAAATATTGAATTTAAAAAAAAAAAAAATGGGTCTGACCGAACCGTCCAGTTTCGGCACCACAAACAGGTTTGAGTAAAACCCCTTGCCTCATTGCGGTAACGGTACTGGAACAACTTTCAGATGGCCTGTTGCAACATAACTTGCATATCCTCCAAAGCTGGTAAGCTTGATTTGAAAAATCGTTGGGGAGGAGTACTGTTGAACTCCAGCTTGTAGCTCTGAGAAACGAGATCTCCGACCGAGGTATCCTGGCAGGAAGTCTCCCAGATGCGGCTGAAGTGACGCAAACGAGCTCCCACCTCAAGATACCCTCGGGGTGGGTGGGCACTGTCATGCTGAGACCTTAGTGGACGCAGAACCGGTCGACTGTTCCCGAGAGCTGGTGTTGCAGGTTTTCTGGACTTACCTCTGGTGCCACTAGTCGCATTGGAGACACCTCTGGCCTTAGATCGAAATCTGAGACCGAAAGGACTGGACAGAAGGCCCCGGATAGAAGCGCCTCACCGATGGGGCCCCAGAGAGGAGAAATGTGGATTTACCAGCCGTAAACTTTGGAAATCCAGGTATCCAATTCCACCCCAAAGAGCCATTCCCCAGAAAAGGGGAGGGATTCCACATCCGCTATCCACTGACGCAACCACAAGGCCCTGAGCGCTGAAACTGCCATGGCAGAAGTCCGAGCATTTATGTTCCCCATCTCCTTGAGTGAATCAGAGGACACGTGTAGTGTCCTGAATGTGTTTTAGGAGGGTTACCATACTAAGGGCATATCCCGCGAGAGGCCCAGGAATGAATGGCATGGGTCATCCAGCAACCCGCAATGACCGGCCTTTGATATATCGGCTGCTGTGTTTATAGACTTTAGGATAGTCTCTCTTCCTACCCCCAGGATCCTTCATGGTAAAGGAGCCCAGGGCAGGCAGCACCGCCTTTTTAGACAGGCGAGAGACCGATACATCCACCCCAAGGGGTTCCTCCCAAAATTTTCGACCTTCAGGAGCAAATGGGAAAATGCGCAAAAACTTTTTGGACACTTGGAATTTTTTGTTTTCCAGGCTTGTTTGAATAGGTCATCTAACTTTGAAGAATCAGGGAAAGTGACATTAGGCTTGTTTTGTACAAAGAAAAACGACTGCTGTGACGCAGCATCCTCTAGAGGGAGCTTTAACACGTCCCTTATAGCAAGAACTAGGAGTTCAATACCCTGAGCAGAATCGGGATTCCCCACTAGCGGGATCCAGGTCATCCCCATCCTCCTGTATAGCATCTGTATCAGAGGGTAGAGCAGGTAACCCACGCTTCTGTGGACCTGCATGAGAGAAGGGGGCTGTGCATCTGCCCTAGTGGCTAAATCTGCAACAGCTTGTTGTAGTAGCTGAGTCTTCTGCACATTAGCAGTGATTACATCTGACATCATAGTTTTAAGAGACCCTAACCAGTGGGGCTCTGGACCCTCTCCCCCAGCCCCTTCACTGATTTGTGAAGATTTTTTCATGTGAACAATGCAGGTCAATCAGATAATGGAGAGAAACTAGTGTGACATACACTGCCCAGCTTATGTTTACCCAGGTTTCACAGTAAGCACAAAACAGTTATATTGCAAGCCTGCCCTACTGTATATGAGAGAGAGAGAGAGAGAGAGAGAGAGAGAGAGAGAGAGAGAGAGAGAGAGAGAGAGAGAGAGAGAGAGAGAGAGAGAGAGAGAGAGAGAGAGAGAGAGCGCGCGAGCGAACATACCAGCAGACCCTGTGCTGCACAGCCCCAGTGAGGGTAAATACAGTCAACACAAAATTTTTGTCTTAAATAGGATCCAGATAGTTTACACAAGCAGCTCTCCCCCTTTGCTACACCCTGTACCAGATATCCAGCGCTGTGTGTGTTGTGGATGGCTGCAGTAAGCTGAGGAAGGCGCCAAAACGCCTCAGGTCCTGCTCTGATGTAGCTCTGCCCCCTCCAATGGCGCCGGAGTTACAGTAATATTATACTGGCAAAGTCTCCTGTTTAGCTGAAAACATCACAAGTGCTAATCAAGCCTTTTGTGGCAGTTCCACACGGGGGATCTCAGCAGGACCCCCACGGGAGGGTAGCGTACGCCGCGCCCGTGGTCAGCCGCACTTTTTCTCCTGAGGGCACTTTTCCCTCCAATATCCCTTGGGGATGGATAGGGAGTTAAATCTCCAGTGTTTCTCTATCATGCATCTCTGCAGACATTTAGTAGTGTGCCAGATGCATCACAGTAATGGCTGAGGTGTATAAGCCTATCAATAAACAGCACATCAGTAGGAAGCACGTCTCCTAAATAATAGCCTAAATTCCAGGAAGCAATTGCTCTATAGGTACTTTGAAATTCGTATATTACTAGACTATTGTATTATTAGCACAATTATAGTGATATATTAGTAGCAGAACTCATTGAGATACACTGCAGTGATATTACTAGAACAATCTCTACAGAAACAAAACTACGACTTATTGTTGCCTAATACCACCAATGGGGACACCTGACAGTGAGTGAAACCTCCAATATTTCCGTATTACTGTGATACATCTCGCACACTACAAAATTTCTGCAGCGATACAGCAAAATCTTACCTATTTACTACAACATATCTGGTATCTATGTTAAATTTTTATAACCAGAATCTCATTTATATACTGCCCTGTGATCAGCATTATTCACCTACAGGATTCCTCAGTAAGGTTAATATCAGCAGTGTTCTGCAACAATGGGATCCTGGATCTTTACCATTAACCCCATCAGTGGTATGCACAGAAATCTTCCTGGGTAGCCAGCGCTGGCTATCCCAGATTTCCGTGCATACTACCTCCTGATTCCCTGGGGATAGCCGTCCAGCGCGCACGGCACCTGGGAATCAGCGTATTTAAATAGCCCGCCCCCCGGACTCCTATTGGGCGGGCTAAACTCCATAATGGAGTATGCTGATTCCTGGGCGCCACAATGCAGCCAGGAATCAGTGCTGGCGATGCCCAAGGGCGATCGCCATGCAATAACCTCACCCTGCCCCTTGCTCCCCCTGTATGCCCCCCCCCCCCCCAGGTATGGTTTTTAAACTGAAAACTCACCACTGAAGGTGTTAATCTATTTATTTTCCCTTTGCGATACAAATCTTATTAAGTACAACTGGCCCTAAGTGAAACAAGGAATTCTAGAGGACTCTAACTAAATTTTCTAAAGACCTTTATTTCTTGGTACAATAGTAGAGTTACAGAACCTGACTGCTGCAATTACAAATGCATGACAGCAGTACTGGCTAAAAATTACAGTTTCTTGAGAACGGCATAATAGTGCACTGTATCACACGAAGCTATTCAGTCAGTCAACACTATCATAACTAATAAAAAGTATACACAAAAAGACAACTGATAAACTATGTATAGAAAAAGTGACTTTAACAGATATTTACCCGATTTCACTATTATATGCACTAACTACATTTGGGAGCAAATGACAATGGACCATTTGCTTCCAAACACTGAAAACCAGACAAATAGTGTCAGACAAATTGGTTAAATCCATTTGATTCAACAAGTTTGTCTAAACCACCGTTCTTGTCAGTTTTACGGCATTTCGGCGCAATTGGTCAATCATTTGCTTCCATACATTACCAGATGTTCGTTCCAACCAACCAGATCGGACAATAAATCTTCAGGTGTATGGGTGTAGAGCTCATGCTAATCTAGTGTAAGAATATGAAATCTCACCATTTAAGCAGAAGCCCCATAATGCTTTACCCCATGCGTATAACTGCTCATACCATGAGAACTGTATGGCAGCAAATGAAATGGGGATGACTACAAACCCAAACAAATGAAACCCCCAAAACTATTTTAAAAGCCATTCCATAACATACAGAAGTATATAGACATTTCAAAGACATGGTAGGATTAGTTGCTTGACAATGTTTTACATTTTAAGCAGCAGAGTGTGGTCCTGAATTATCAGCCATTTTAGGCTCCAAAAGCAGACAGCATCTGAATGCCTTAAACCATGAACACTTAACATTTAAACTTTCACATCAAGGAGCATTTATTTTTGTGTCTGAATGCTATCAATCCTTGTGATAACAATGCAGGATGGAAAGGAATGGTCTCCCTAAACTCATTCCCTGATTCTAGCAGTGTATGAGGGCAAATGACTATTGACCATTTTGCTCCCAAACACTGGTAAACGGACAAAAATGGTCATTAAGACAAATTGGTTGAAACCGTTTGATATAACCAATTTATACAAACAACGTTTTTTGTCTATTTTCCAACTTTGGAGGCAAAATGTGCATTGTAATTTGCTCCCACACAGTAACAGATTTTCATTCCAACAATCCAGGATTGGACAGATAATCTTAGTGTGTAACCAGCTCTAAAGTAGACTAAACTGCTCTCCTTTTTGACAACTTTCTAGTTAATCTACAATTAATTATAGCTAAATGCTGCAATCAGTAAATATATGACAGAACAAGAATTTTGCATTTATACTCAAGTAACACAGAAGCAGAAGTTTCCTATACTAAATGTTCTCCCATAAATTGGTAATAACGTGAAAGTGGTTACTCGATTAATATATTTCATTCTTTATTGTACCACCTTTGGAAAGTTTCTTTGCACGTTTCTCTATTATGCACAGAAGATGCCCTCAAACATCAGGTGGTGACAGAGTCCTCTGATTGAGTAACCTCTGAACATTCTAAAATGTTTCTGGTGGCGGATTTCCATACTCCTGAACTCCACCATTCCCATTTAGTGAAGTGCCAGGAAACTTATCTAAATACTTTATACATGGAGGGGTGAAATTATTTTTTTAAGCATCAATGTAATGCCTATCAATCATAGATAGACTCTGAAATAGAGTAGCTTCTTTCTGCAAAACCCAATTAGACGAAGCAGGTCTTTACCCTTCTGAATTGAAACAAGCAATAACAATTTGACATACATTATGGCTTGCTACAGCACTTTCTCCAGCCTCCGCATAAATACCTCTGTCTGATCTGGTCCAACTTGGATGGGTCTGAAATAATCACTTGGACACCAAGCTTCATTTTTGTTTTCTGCAGACTGAAGTCCAGACAGGCAATTTTTGCATTTGTGATCCTTTTCGTCATTCCTAGATTAAAGGAATAGATAAAGCTATTTCATTAACATAGTATACACACATTTAGTGGAAGTTAAATGCAGTATACTCCTTTATACTACCCCTGTTGTAGAGTACTGTATATCACCAAAAAGCAGTCTTTATAGACACTTCCCCAAAGCACTCATTGAATCGTATATTTTACTAACCCGCCAACAGGACAGTTCACAAAGTGTCACCACGGCAGCTTACACATTATCAAAGTAGATAGGACAGGTGCATGGCTACATTTATACAGTTGCACATCGCATCCACACTCAAGTTCTAAACCCCCACCCAATTATGCCTATTATCTGCAAACTGTCAGTGTGGTCTGACCAGTGGCTGAAGGGAAGCAGGAACCTACCTCCGCACAAGGGGTTGCCCAAAGGTGAAATCATATCAAATAAAAATTGTTCACATGCAAAATCTTTTACCAGAATTATACTACCATAGGCTTGTTAAAGATCAGTACTATTCACCTTGTGAGCCCACCACACAATTAAGTGCATAACCATTGACTAGGATACTTTCTTTCTGGCTCCGGCCATGAGCTTTCAGCACATTAACGGAGTTGATCGGGTAACGAACCTGACCCCTGGGATCCACATACTTAACAGCAAGTGCAGCGTCAACCACCATAGAGGCAAAAAAGTCACTGTCACTGAGCAATTACGTCAAGGATTACAACCTACACAATGTGTGCATCTATGTATAACCCACATAAAACATGGCATGCATCCATTCAGCCCAAATGATTCCCAACAGACTAAGCAATAAATGCAAGTTAAATGCCTCCTAAATTCAGATTAATATGAATTACTACCATCTATTATCATCAATACTATTGAAAATATGAAAAGGATACACTCCAATTATCTTAGAAGACATTGAGGTCTTAGCAGCATTAAGCAGACAATCTTTCCCGAGTTCGTCAGTGTTGATTGTGAGGTTTTCATTGATGTATCGGACAGCTTCTCTATTGGATAAAACAGCGAGATACTTGCTACATTTATGAACCAGTTTGGGTGGTGGGTGTTAAACACCAAATTACATACGCCTCAAACCCAATGGCATCTTTTAGATTAGAACAACAATGTTTTTCAGATGTGTTTGACATACGTTTGTACCAACACTCAGGCTGCATGCCTCAATGCAGCCAGAAGATGCTGGGCACAAGCAACGCAATAACAAATACATATAATAAATGAAAGACTCTACACTTTTTTGTTAAATGCTGGCATAATGGGGGGGGGGGGAGCGGTTAGCAGCATACATAATGCATGCAAAGTTACTGATCTGGGGTGTGGATCATTAGGTCGATGGGTTTCTAGATCGACAGGTCAAAAGGTGGTGTTTGTAGAGTGACCGGGAACCCCAATTAGTGCACCGTGTCCCCTCGCATGGCTCGTTTCGCTCGCCATGCTTCGGGCAAGGCGCTTCGCTCGGCATAGATTACTGTTCCAATCGTGGATCGCTAAGTATGAAAAAGTAAAAAAAAAATAAAAAAAAAGTGAAACTCATGTCGATCTAGAAACCCTGTCGACCTAAACATTGTCGACCTAGACAGTGTCGATCTTCAGACCGGATCCCACTGATCTGTATGGTAAAACAAAGTTAAGTTTATATTACAGCACAGTCAGAAAGGATAAATAATGCAACTATTAAAATAGCCTACTTGCAAGCCAGACGATAACCTCCAATTACAGATGTGGGGTGGATTTTCTGTTTCACCAGCTCGTCAGCATTTTTCAGTAACTCTGCAGCAATAATCACCTGCATGCAAGATAGAGGCTTTGTCAAGACAAAACTTAAGCACCAGCAACGACTGTATATATATATTTTTTTGTTACAAAAATGCCGAATTTACATTCAATGTGTTTATGAAACAAAAGAGAAAACCTACTACTGATGTTGTCCCATCTCCAACTTCATTGTCCTGCAGAACAGCCAGTTCACATAGAACTTTGGCAGCAGGGTGTTCCACTTCCAGCAACTTCAAGATCGTAGCGCCATCATTTGTGATAGTGACATCCTGCAAAAAAAAGTATTTAGTAAAATTGTGCAAATGGAGTTGTTAGCTTGGTAATTGACCAAATATTAAATCATGGCCCATTTTTTAAAATACATGTACAGTGTTTTATCAGTTAAATTATTGCTTTTATTTGGAAACAATGCTTAAGGGTGCATGCACACTAGCTCTAGTACTGCCTTGGTAAGAATGCACACATACACCGGGGGTCACACACACACTCATACACTTACAGACACTCCACAATCTCCGCTGCTGCAGAAGACCAGGCTCCTGACGCTGGGTGCAGAAGACACTTCGAAGGTCAGAAAATACTGACTAAGTAAGCTAATTGGAAACTTCCAGTTGCTCAATTAGTCATGGGGGAGAATGGTGATGTGCCAGGGTCCCAGAGCAAGTCCTGTTGATTTTTCCTAAAATTAACGATATTAGGAAAGGCAGCCCAGCATGTCGCCCGCCCGCGCCCCCCCTCCCGCCCCCCCTTCCCTGATTAAGCAGAAATTACAATTGCATTGCAATTTCTGCTTAATTGTTGAAATTAGTGATGCCTCCTGTGGGCACAGCTTAGCAGGAGGCCCGCCGCGATGTTCCCCATCGCAACAGCTGAGTGTGACGTCACGCAGCCGCCACGATCATGTCGCGACGCCCCCCCAATGCTCTGGAAACGGAGTGTTGCCACCCCCCTGCCTGATGGAGATTTACGATCCAACCTGAATTGGCACCAAAATCTGCCACTTTGTGCTAGTAACTACAGTAGGTCCCAGTGAACCAAGAAATTTGTGTTGGCAAGCTTCCTCCCCCCCCAATTTACATATTGCAACGGATCTAACAAATAATCACAATTAGGTCACCGCATCAACAGGATCTAAACATAATATTCTCCTGAAATAATCTGCTGCTATGAAAGTCTTGTAGTCTGATAGAACAAGCTCCAATCTATCTCCATCTATTGACCACATCCCAGAGGTGCAGGAGTGGGGGACGTAAAGCAATGAGGCACTTTGAATCTAGCCAACTGCTAGGCCCTGCTAAAAGTCTGCCTGCTGCTGTGCCGCCCCGTTCAAATTAAAAGGGAGAGCTTGCAGGAAGCCAGGCACCTCCGTAGATGCTGGGCACGCCCAATCAGTGATGTCAACAGCTGGGGCACACCCCTATTAGTGACATCAAGGGGGCCAGCTTGCCCCAATAGTGCCCCCAGCAGGGCAGCACACCCTCCCCGGCTGGTCGCGAACGAAGTACCACTTTATTCAGATTTTTTTTTTTTTATTATGAGATTACCAGCAAGTAGAGATCTCACACGTCAGATGTGCATAATCAAACTACAGCTATATGTAAGAATATGGGTCTTCCAAAACACACATCCAATATCAGGATGTGCAGTCCTTTAACAGCACTAAACCTAACATACAGAACTTTCATATACTGTAAGAGAACACCTAGTAAGCTTAAAAATGTTATTAGAGTAAAAATTTGAGATAAAAATTCTATTATCGCGATTGCTTTAAGTACACAACTTCCCACAGAAGAAAGAATACAAACTCCAAACTGTCACAAATTCATTTGGAACAATTCAATTGTTTTGTGGGCACCCAAACGTATTGGGCACCCACTGGGGCTATTCAACTGTTGCCCCTGTTGGGCGCGCACAGACCCATTAGTATGGTTAAACCTGTCAGTACAGGTTTGTGCACCCAAGACCACTGTGTTTACGCACAATTCAGCTCGCACCTCATGAGGCTATGAGCTGAAATGTGTCTCCCCGGCTGCATGCACGCCCAAACAAACCAACAATTCAATTGCTCTGTTGGGCGCCTTCTAGTTGCCTCCGGGGAGACAATATTAAATCGGACACATTGTCTGATATTTGAAAATATTTTGCAATACTAAAAATGTTACATCTATTTGTACAATATCTTTTTTAAATTAAATTTATATTTTAAGCTTTGTTCTCCTTTCAATAGGCTGTAAAGCATACACTTGGAGATGTTTCATAGCAAATAGGTTAAAGTTGTAAATGATTTCAACATGTACTTACATATGATCAGCATCAACGCTGTATGTGCAGGGATAATTTATGGCTCATCTATACACGCTTACTGAACAATCACTGTCAATTTGTAAAATTAACATTGTGATGGCCTTTATTGCATCTCTATAGACCGATCATTCTTTTAATGGCAAGTTAAAAGCATGATCGCTCTATAGAGATGCATTGAAGGCCATGCTCTTACAACAAAAATGTTCTGTTATATCATATAGCAGTAGGTGTGAGACACCTACTCCTTCAGTCGATAACAGATGTTGTTCTACCCCATTAGCATAGCCACTAATTCTGGAGAACAAAAAAGTGGTACTAAAATGGGATCATCATGCAGTTATAACTTAAATAAAACAGATTACAGAATAAAGCTGCACCATATAATACATGTACACATTTAGTAACCTGGAGCCGATTCAATTGTTTTTGGCATCTAAAAATCCTGTCTAAAGGGGACTGTTTAGATGCCCAAACGGTCACTATTCAATTGTTTGGGCGCACATGCATATTGCACCGAAAGACCAGTTTACACACATTTTTTTATCACACCTCCAGAGACTGCGAGAAAAAAAAATATTCGCAGCTGCTGGGCTCCCGAACAGCAAAACAATCGAATTGCTGCGGTTGGGCGCCATTTAGTGGCGGCCGCGAAAAAAAAAAACAATTGAATCGTCACCAGGATGTCTGTTCATATATAACACTGTGCTAGGATGACAGCATTGCTCAAAAAAAAAAAAAAAAAAATCATACTTACACCAATATCATCCACCAACATTTTATCCAGACCAACTGGCCCAAGTGAACTTTTCACGATATTGGCAATAGAAGCCGCAGCCATTACTAAAAAATAATAAAAGAAAATTAAAGATACATTTAAAAGAAAGTGCATTACAAAATACATTATATTTAGCAAAATAGAAACAATGAACCAATTTATATTAAGCCTACTGGAAATATCACATTAGAAACATAGAATTTGATGGCAGATAAGAACCACTTGAACTATCTAGTCTGCCCCGTTTTTTCTTTATCCTTTAGGCAACCTCAACCCTTATTAAACCTTAATTCTTTGTAAGGATATTCATATGCCTATCCTAAGCATGTTTAAATTGCGCTACGGTCTTAGCCTCTACCACCTCTGATGGGAGGCTATTCCACTTATCCACTGTGAAGTAATTTTTACCTTGGCCACGCCAAATTAAGGATTGCCTTAAGGATATAAAGGAATTATGCTACTGGGTGACCATATTAACCATCAACAACCAATGTGTGCAGTGAGGCTGGCAGGGACTGTTTGGTTTGTGGCCCTATGAGGTATGCAAGAGTATTTGTGGGGAGGGGGTCTGAAGAAAGACTATGGGGAAAAATTAACTTGCGCCACGGGCCCCCTGCTGGACATTATCAATGGGCATCTATCAGAGCTATTCAATTGTTTAGTCGGAGCCTTCACATTATTTCTCACACCCACTGGAGGTGTTAGAAAAAAAATGCGTTGAAAAAGTCCGTAGTTTGGGCTCCCAAGCCAGACTTTAGATGCCCACTCAGGCTCTTTAGACGGGTTTAGCCAATCTGCATATCTAAACCCAGCAGACTGACCGCTTAACTGGCAACAATTGAATAGTTTAGATAGACGCTCATTGCTTTAAACGCCCAGCAGGGGGCTCAGTAAGCGACTGAATCGGTCCCAATGACTACATTGATAAGCAATGCCATATTAAACTGATGCAGCGTAACGGAAATGGGACTGATCAGACATGTTTGTTACCCCTTTGCCAGTGTATTTCATGCACAAAACCGCGTTGGGCCAGGCAAAATACAAGTGAGTCACATGCAAGTGACCACTCTCTGTTGATTTCAGGGGCCAAATTTGTGGCCCAAGACTAGTTAACCCTTGCAAAACTACAGCTACTTATTCAAACTGGTAAAATATGGTGTGTGTGCCCACTTTGCCAGTGTATTTCATGCCCAAAACAGCATTGGGCCAGACAAAAGACAAGTGGACGATATGTAAGTGACCCCACACTGTTGATTTCAGGTGTGAAATTTGTGGCCCAAAACTATTAGTTAACCCTTGCAAAACTACAGCTACTTATTCAAAATGGCAAAATATGGTGTGTGCCCACTTTGCCAGTGTATTTCATGCCCAAAACAGCGTTGGGCCAAACAAAATACAAGTGGGTGATATGTAAGTGACCACGCTTTGTTGATTTCAGGTGACAAATTTGTGGCCTAAGACTAGTTAACCCTTGCAAAACTACAGCTACTTATTCAAAATGGCAATTTATAAAATGGTGTTTGTGCCCACTTTGCCAGTGTATTTCATGCACAAAACAGCGTTGGGCCAGGCAAAATACAAGTGAGTCACATGCAAGTGACCACTCTGTTGATTTCAGGGGTCAAATTTGTGGCCCAAGACTAGTTAACCCTTGCAAAACTACAGCTACTTATTCAAAATGGTAAAATATGGTGTGTGCCCACTTTGCCAGTGTATTTCATGCCCAAAACAGCGTTGGGCCAGGCAAAATACAAGTGGGTCATATGTAAGGGACCACCCTCTGTTGATTTCAGGGGTCAAATTTGTGACCCAAGACTCATTAACCCTTGCAAAACTGAATGATCTGAATAAGAAGCTAGAGCTTGAATAAGAAGCTGGCCGAATAAGAAGCTAACTTCAGCCTCGTGGAATAGATTAGGTTTTCAGATTACCCCCATATAAGGAATTCTTTCAGCAACCTGACCATGGTAGCAACACTCCTCCATAACAGTAACCATGCATCCACATATTCATTATATACAAAGTATGCTTGTAGTCAGCTCAAAAAGGAAAAAGGCCGAGACCTATTTACAGCTAGTAGTAACTCTGAAGCTTATACCCCTTTCACATCGCACTAAAAACCCGGTATCGACACGGCATATTGCCGTGTCGAAACGGGTCCGTGTGCGATGTGAAAGGTCCTTTGGTGAATTAGCGGGTCGCCTGACCCGGTAATTCAACCCGGTAAAAAAATAAGATTTTACTCACCGGTAAAACTATTTCTCGTAGTCCGTAGTGGATGCTGGGGACTCCGTAAGGACCATGGGGAATAGCGGCTCCGCAGGAGACTGGGCACAGCTAAGAAAGATTTAGGACTACCTGGTGTGCACTGGCTCCTCCCACTATGACCCTCCTCCAGACCTCAGTAAGGATACTGTGCCCGGAAGAGCTGACACAATAAGGAAGGATTTTGAATCCCGGGTAAGACTCATCCCAGCCACACCAATCACACCGTATAACTCGTGATAATATACCCAGTTAACAGTATGAACACAACAGAGCCTCTCAAAAGATGGCTCAACAATAACCCTTGTAGTTAACAATAACTATATACAAGTATTGCAGACAGTCCGCACTTGGGACGGGCGCCCAGCATCCACTACGGACTACGAGAAATAGATTTACCGGTGAGTAAAATCTTATTTTCTCTGACGTCCTAGTGGATGCTGGGGACTCCGTAAGGACCATGGGGATTATACCAAAGCTCCCAAACGGGCGGGAGAGTGCGGATGACTCTGCAGCACCGAATGAGAGAACTCAAGGTCCTCCTCAGCCAGGGTATCAAATTTGTAGAATTTTGCAAACGTGTTTGCCCCTGACCAAGTAGCAGCTCGGCAAAGTTGTAAAGCCGAGACCCCTCGGGCAGCCGCCCAAGAAGAGCCCACTTTCCTCGTGGAATGGGCTTTTACAGATTTAGGGTGCAGCAGTCCAGCCGCAGAATGTGCAAGTTGAATCGTGCTACAGATCCAGCGAGCAATCGTCTGCTTAGAAGCAGAGCACCCAGCTTGTTGGGTGCATACAGGATAAATAGCGAGTCAGTCTTCCTGACTCCAGCTGTCCTGGAAACATATACTTTTCAGGGCCCTGACTACGTCCAGTAACTTGGAATCCTCCAAGTCCCAAGTAGCCGCAGGCACCACAATAGGTTGGTTCACATGAAAAACTGATACCACCTTAGGAAGGAATTGGGAACGAGTCCTCAATTTCGCCTTTCCCATATAAAATACAGATAAGGGCTTTTGTCAATTCTGATACACGCCTGGCCGACGCCAAGGCCCACAGAATGACCACTTTCCACGTGAGGTATTATAGCTCCACGGATTTAAGTGGCTCAACCCAATGCGACTTCAGGAAATCCAACACCACGTTGAGATCCCACGGTGCCACTGGAGGCACAAACGGGGGCTGACTATGCAGCCCTCCCTTAACAAAAGTCTGAACTTCAGGCAGTGAAGCCAGTTCCATTTTGGAAGAAAATCGATAGAGCCGAAATCTGGACCTTAATGGAAACCAATTGTAGGCCCATAGTCACCTCTGACTGTAGGAAGTGCAGAAATCGACCTAGCTGAAATTTCTCCTTTGGGGCCTTCCTGGCCTCACAGTACGCAACATATTTCCGCCATATGCGGTGATAATGGTTAGCGTTCACTTCCTTCCTAGCTTTAAATAGCGTAGGGATAACTTCCTCCGGAATTCCCTTTTCCTTCAGGATCCGGCGTTCAACCGCCATGCCGTCCAACGCAGCCGCGGTACGTCTTGGAACAGACAGGCCCCCTGCTGCAGCAGGTCTGTCTGAGCGGCAGAGGCCATGGGTCCTCTGAGATCATTTCTTGGAGTTCTGGTTACCAAGCTCTTCTTGGCCAACCCGGAACAATGAGTATAGTTCTTACTCCTCTCATTCTCATTACCCTGGGTAAGAGGCAGAGAAGGGAACACATACACAGACTGGTACACCCACGGTGTTACCAGAGCGTCCACAGCTATCGCCTGAGGGTCCTTGACCTGGCGCAATATCTTTGTAACTTTTAGTTGAGGCGGGACGCCATCATGTCCACCTGTGGCCTTTCCCAACGGTGTACAATCATTTGGATCACTTCTGGATGAAGTCCCCACTCTCCCGGATGGAGGTTTCTTAGTTGTCCACTCCGGGAATGAACACTGCTGACAGTGCTAACACATGATTTTCCGCCCATCGGAAAATCCTTGTGGCTTCTGCCATCGCCATCCTGCTTCTTGTGCCGCCCTGTCGGTTTACATGAGCGACCGCCGTGATGTTGTCTGACTGGATCAGCACCGGCCGGTGTTGAAGCAGGGGTCTAGCCTGCCTTAGGGCATTGTAAATGGCCCTCAGTTCCAGAATATTTATGTGTAGGGAAGTCTCCTGACTTTTCCATAGCCTTGGAAGTTCCTTCCCTGTGTGACTGCCCCCCAGCCTCGAAGGCTGGCATCCGTGGTCACCAGGACCCAGTCCTGTATGCCGAATCTGCTGCCCCCTAGAAGATGAGCACTCTGCAGCCACCACAACAGCGACACCCTGACCCTTGGAGACAGGGTTATCCGCCGATGCATCTGAAGATGCGACCCGGACCACTTGTCCAACAGATCCCACTGGAAAATCCTTGCATGGGACCTGGCGAATGATATTTCTTCGTAAGAAGCTACCATCTTTCCCAGGGCTCGCGTGCATTGATGCACCGACACCTGTATACGTATTAGGAGGTCTCTGTCTAGAGACAACAACTCCTTGGACTTCTCCTCCGGGAGAAACCCTTTTTATCCTGTTCTGTGTCCAGAACCATACCCAGGAACAGTAGACACGTCGTAGGAACCAGCTGCGACTTTAGAATATTCAGAATCCAGCCGTGCTGTTGTAGCACTTCCCGAGATAGTGCTACTCCGACGAACAACTGCTCCCTGGACCTCGCCTTTATAAGGAGATCGTCCAAGTATGGGATAATTATTTCGGCCATTACCTTGGTAAATACCTCGGTGCCGGGGACAGACCAACGGCAACGTCTGGAATTGGTAATGACAATTCTGTACCACAATTTTGAGGTACTCCTGGTGAAGAGGGTAAATAGGGACATGCAGGTAAGCATCCTTGATGTCCAGTGATACCATGAAATTCTCCAGGCTTGCAATAATCGCCCTGAGCGATTCCATTTTGAACTTGAACCTTTGTATACAAGTGTTCAAGGATTTCAATTTTAGAATGGGTCTCACCGAACCGTCTGGTTTCGGTACCACAACATTTTGGAATAGTAACCCCGGCCTTGTTGAAGGAGGGGTACCTTGCTTTCACCTGTTGGTACCTTTCTCCGAGGGCAGCCGGCAAGGCTGATGTGAGGTAACGGCGAGGGGGAGTCGCCTCGAACTCCAGCCTGTATCCCTGTGATACTATTTGCAGAACCTAGAGATCCACCTGTGGGCAAGCCCACTGGTCCCTGAAGTTCCCGAGACGCGCCCCTACCGCACCTGTCTCCACCTGTGGAGCCCCAGCATCATGCGGTGGACTCAGAGGAAGCGGGGGAAGATTTTTGATCCCGGGAACTGGCTGCTGGTGCAGCTTTTTTCCTTTTTCCCTTGTCTCTGTGCAGAAAGGAATCGCCTTTGACCCGCTTGCTTTTCTGAAGCCGAAAGGACTGTACCTGTAAATACGGTGCTTTCTTAGGCTGTGAGGAAACATGAGGTAAAAATTTTTCTTCCCAGCTGTTGCTGTGGATATGAGGTCCCAGAGACCATCCCCAAACAATTCCTCACCCTTATAAGGCCGAATCTCCATGTGCCTTTTACAGGCAGCATCACCTGTCCACTGCCGGGTTTCTAATACCCTCCTGGCAGAATGGACATTGCATTAATTCTGGATGCCAGCCGGCAAATATCCCTCTGTGCATCCTTTGAGCATATTTAAGACGTTGTCTTATATATGCTCAATGTTAGCAAAATATTAACCCTGTCCTAGCGTATTAATATTATCTGACAGGGTATCAGACCACGCTGCAGCAGCCCTATTTATGCTGAGGCAATTGCAGGTCTCAGTATATAACCTGAGTGTGTAAATACAGACTTCAGGATCGCCTCCTGCTTTTTATCAGCAGGTTCCTTCAAGGTGGCCGTATCCTAAGACGGCAGTGCCACCTTTTGACAACGTGTGAGCGCCTTATCCACCCTAAGGGATATCTCCCAACGTGACCTATCCTCTGGCGGGAAAGAGTACGCCATCAGTAACTTTTTTGAAATTACCAGTTTCTTATCGGGGGAAACCACGCTTCTTTACACACTTCATTCATTCATCCGATGGGGGAACAAAACACTGGCTGCTTTTTCTCCCCAAAAATAAAACCCCTTTTATGTGGTACTTGGGTTCATGTCAGAAAATGCGTAATACATTTTTCATTGCCGAGATCATGTAACAGATGTTCCTAGTGGATTGTGTATATGTCTCAACCTCGTCGCCACTGGAGTCAGACTCCGTGTCGACCTCTGTGTCTGCCATCTGAGGTAACGGGCGTTTTTTTTTTGAGCCCCTGATGGCCTTTGAGACGCCTGGGCAGGCGCGGGCTGAGAAGCCGGCTGTCCCACAGCTGTTACGTCATCCAGCCTTTTATGTAAGGAGTTGACACTGTCGGTTAATACCTTCCACCTATCCATCCACTCTGGTGTCGGCCCCACAGGGGGCGACATCACATTTATCGGCCTCTGCTCCGCCTCCACGTAACCTTCCTCATCCAACATGTCGACACAGCCGTACCGACACACCGCACACACACAGGGAATGCTCTGACTGAGGACAGGACCCCACAAAGTCCTTTGGGGAGACAGAGAGAGAGTATGCCAGCACACCAGAGCGCTATATAATGCAGGGATTAACACTATAACTGAGTGATTTTTCCCCAAATAGCTGCTTGTATACATATATTTGCGCCTAAATTTAGTGCCCCCCCTCTCTTTTTAACCCTTTGAGCCTGAAAACTACAGGGGAGAGCCTGGGGAGCTGTCTTCCAGCTGCACTGTGAAGAGAAAATGGCACCAGTGTGCTGAGGGAGATAGCTCCGCCCCTTTTTCGCAGACTTTTCTCCCGCTTTCTTATGGATTCTGGCAGGGGTGTTTATCACATATATAGCCTCTGGGGCTATATATTGTGATATATTTGCCAGCCAAGGTGTTTTTATTGCTGCTCAGGGCGCCCCCCCCCAGCGCCCTGCACCCTCAGTGACCGGAGTGTGAAGTGTGTATGAGGAGCAATGGCGCACAGCTGCAGTGCTGTGCGCTACCTTGGTGAAGACTGATGTCTTCTGCCGCCGAATTTCCGGATTCTTCTTGCTTCTGGCTCTGTAAGGGGGACGGCGGCGCGGCTCCGGGACCGAACACCAATGGCCGGTTCCATGCGGTCGATCCCTCTGGAGCTAATGGTGTCCAGTAGCCTAAGAAGCCCAAGCTACCACCAGTTAGGTAGGTTCGCTTCTTCTCCCCTTAGTCCCTCGCTGCAGTGAGTCTGTTGCCAGCAGATCTCACTGCAAAATAAAAAACCTAAAATATACTTTCTCTCTAGGAGCTCAGGAGAGCCCCAAGTGTGCATCCAGCTCAGCCGGGCACAGGATTCTAACTGAGGTCTGGAGGAGGGTCATAGTGGGAGGAGCCAGTGCACACCAGGTAGTCCTAAATCTTTCTTAGCTGTGCCCAGTCTCCTGCAGAGCCGCTATTCCCCATGGTCCTTACGGAGTCCCCAGCATCCACTAGGACGTCAGAGAAAGAAGGGTTATTACCGGGTTGATTACCGGGTCAGGCGCAGTGTGAATGGGAGCCGTTCCGATGCGACACGGCTCCCATTCACAGCATAGGCAGCGCAGGAGATGAGCTCATCTCCCGGCGCCGCCTCCACCCCCGCTGCTGCTGCGCTCTCCGCTGCTATGGCAACCGACCCGGTATATTGCCAGGTCGGAAAGCCAGCAACGGAGCGCAAATGCCAGATCCCACCAGGTAAGTACACGTTTCTCTTACCGGGTAAGATCCGACATTTGCGATCTGAATGCAGCATTAAAGTGTAACAACAAAAGGGAGATCACCCTACCGTCTAAAGGTGGAATGCCACACAATGTGCAACGAGGCATCTCAGCAATGCCGGCTGCGCTTATTGGCCACTTATTATGGCAGTGCGAGGTAGAACCTGCGATGGTGGGCGCAATGTATGTCCGTCACATTCAATAGAATAGACCCTATAAAGAACAAGTAGAGGTGTTGCCCGTAGCAACTACTACACTAGTTAGCATTTTACAGATATTATTAAATAGTAAGACTCAGGAGCCCACTTGAGTTCTTTAGAAGGTCTGATAGATCTCCCCGCAAGTGAGTGATGTGAGTGCAATCCCGGGCCCTACTATACATTGCATGGACACTTAGCACACATAGGTTCCTGAAACAAACCACCCCAGCACACACACAGTGGCAGGGAGCTCTACTCCAGGACACGGACAGCTTCCGGGGTGGTGGACACGGGTGCTGTGCAGTGTCGGTACAAGGGGGGACTGGGAGGCCCGGTGCGGCCCTCCCTACACCCGCACCGCCCCCCACA
This sequence comes from Pseudophryne corroboree, assembly GCF_028390025.1. NCBI lineage: Eukaryota > Metazoa > Chordata > Amphibia > Anura > Myobatrachidae > Pseudophryne > Pseudophryne corroboree. Next base: position 667,651,222 of record NC_086447.1, read on the forward strand.
GTGACCGGGCTGCAAGCCGCCCACACATCCCTCAGGGTAACACTGTACCATTCTGGCTCCTCACGGCTTCCCCCGTGCTGCGCTCCCCGAACACGGCTAACGGGCCCTCCATTTTCCGCAGTGTCTGCACACAAAGAAACTGCTGCTGCCGGCGACTGCTACACAACGTGCTCACCAACCGCCGCCCGGCCGCTCAGTACGCTGGGAAAGCTGCTCAGTCACTAGGGCCCGCCCACTAAGGACACCTCTTCATCGCCGGCCAGGCGCACGCCTATACACACATGCAACAGAAGGAGGGACGAACAGTATGTCGGCAGCGAATGGGTTACACACGTACGTACGTTGATGACGTATGGGCGTGGCCTCAGAATGCGGCGCCGGATAGAGAATGTTCTAGGCCCGTGGGGCGGGCGCGCGCTCTCGTGCCATGTACCCGGCCCCGGCACCGCCCCCTTCAGCTATCGTCTGGGGGCGCGCGAGTTACGTAATATGCGCTGTGTATGCTACGCTGTCTTTATGCGTACGTACGTACGCTAGTTCCTCTCTCCGTCCTCACAGTTGGGATGGCCATCGGTGGGTTATTCATCGATGGTACCATCGGAGGATAACCTTGATGGTGGGCAACCATCTGTAAGGGAACCATCGATGGTTTTGCCCATCGATGGTCCCCATTACTTTAATATTGAGATGGACGAGGGCCGAGCAGAGCCCAGGGGCGTGGCTTCACTGGTGTCCAGGGGCGGAGCTATGCTCCATGTCCTTGACACCCTTGAGAAAAAATAAAAAAAATATTTGATAGCTCTTTACCATCGATGGCGGGAGGAAACCATCTGGTTCTCCCCCATCGATGGTAAAAGTAGTTACCATCAGTAATCGACCATTGATGATTTCGAATCATCGATGGTCGATGGCCATTCCTACCTCACCGCCAACAGCAGTTATTGGCTGCGCTGACTGTAGCTGCTTCTTAATGGACTAATACGAGACAGTATACAGTATTATGAGACTTTGAGAAAAACTGCGGACAGCAGTACGCTGTCCCCTTAGGCTAGGGCCACACATATAACCCTATCAGACCGCCATCTTGTTATTGCACATGAGCGCGCATAATATATATTCCAACCCTAGTAGCGACCTGTTAGGGTCTCCTGCACTGTGCTGCCACGTCGTCATGGCAACCGGGAGACAAGTGCTAGCGGAGTAACCTGAGCGAAGCTGATACTCCGGTTCGGGTCTTTTGCTGTGCAGTGGTTACAGGCAGGGGATCCGGTGCTGGTTTTTGTGCTCACAGTCTGTGAGGTCTGAGGGGGGCGTGGACAGCACCTGCTTTATAAGGCCTCTTCTCAGGTTAAGCAGATGCTGCTGAATCTTTGTTGGTTAGTCAGTTCCTGAAAGTTAGCCAGTACTGTGTAGCTTTGTATTTGTTGTTGCTTACTGCAAATAGGCCTGGGGATTTGGTACTACACTCTGCCAATCCAGACCTAGCAGTAAGACTGGAGTCAGTCGTTTAGCCTGCTGAGGTTCTTTTGCTATTCTGTGAACCCAGCAGGTTTGTGGCTGTACTTTCAGACCTGCCTGCTTAATCCTCTCTCACTGTGCAGGGCGTCCATGTGTCAGTTTAGTGGCAGTAAGCTGAACCTGGGCCCTGCAAGTGAGAATTAGGATTGTGGAGACTCTCCTTGTGTCTATTATTCCATCTCTGACCAAGGAGTTTACTGCCACACCCGTTGGTAACCCTTTAGGGTTTTGCTGTTGCCCTTAGCAACAGCATTTCGGGTTCTCTACGTATTAAAACACAACATCTTGCTTTTTCCATCTGAGCATTTCTAATACTAGGGAGACACCCAGTTTCTTAGCCTCTGGGCTTCTCTGTTCACTCTGTGTTGGTTTTGTTACCCTATCACCTTCTGTGTACGTTATGTCATATTTCCCAGTCTGTCTGTGAGTTCATTTGTTTTGCATCCCTCTCTGTTCAGACACCAGTACATTCCTGCAGGCACTGGTGTGCATAACAGTTTAAACACCAGTACATTCCTGCAGGCACTGGTGTGCATAACATATTCAGCAGCCCAATACTCCTGTTGAAATTTTGTGGGAATATGGAGCATACCCCTCAATACGTTGCAACAGGTGGTCAATCAGGTGCAGGTCCTGACTCATCAATTTAATGATTTGTCCATTAAAATGCACACCTCCCAGGCCGCTGGCGGAGCTCCCGCAGCAGCAGCACCTTCAGGGGTTAAGGAGCCGAAAGTAAATCTTCTGGATCGTTTTTCTGGAGATCGCTCGCAGTTCTTTTGTTTCAAGGAGAGCTGCAAGTTATATTTCCAGCTTAGGCCTCAGTCTTCTGGGTCAGAGATTCAGCGGGTGGGCATAGTGATTTCCTTGCTACAAGGAGACCCACAGGTCTGGGCATATGGGTTGCAGCCTGACTGTCCGTCGCTTAAAAGTGTTGATGCTTTTTTTACGGCACTGGGCATGTTGTATGATGAATAAAATAAACTCCCCACCAATCAAAAAAAAGAGGCGAAATATTAAAAACTAGAAGATAGTAAGAAATGAAATATTAAAAACTACTAACATTGATATTTGGATCGATTATTTAGGACTATAGGAGCAATATCAGGTGTCTCAGCGCCAGTTTTTAATATTTCATTTCTTACTATCTTCTAGTTTTTAATATTTCGCCTCTTTTTTTTGATTGGTGGGGAGTTTATTTTATTCTAAATTACCAATAAAAGTTATGTTTTAATTTATTAATAAACAGCCAACTTATGACCCTGTGCACCACAACGCTACCCTTTTTCTTTTTCTTTTTTGATTAAATATCGATCTCTTAGGTAGCAGGTAGCACGTCCCCTCATGCAGATATCTAGATCTCTATATTAATATGTTATATGGGGATTAGGCCATACCATACCGGTGCGGAAACATTTGTTTTTGTTTGTATGTTGTATGATGACCCTGACAAGACGGCCTCAGCCGAGGCTCAGATTTCGATCCTTAAGCAAGGGCGAAGGCCAGTTGAGGTTTACTGTACGGAGTTTCGGATGTTGGCCCATGATACCCAGTGGAATGACCCAGCCCTGAGACACCAGTACCGAAGAGGTCTTTCTAACCAGATAAAAGACCAACTGGTACAATATCCCTTGCCTGATAGCTTGGATCAGCTCATGCAGTTATCCATCCGGGTGGATAGACGGCTGAGAGAGCGTAGGCTTGAAAGGGAGACCGAGGTTTCCTTCTTTCCCAAGGGAACCTCAGACTCTGAGGAATTTTCCGAGGAGCCTATGCAGATTGGGGCTACCCGCCTCTCCTCGCGTGAGAAGACGCGGAGGAGACAGCAGGGGTTGTGTTTGTACTGTGGGAATAAGGGTCATGTGGTAGTATCATGCCCAGAAAAGCCGGAAAACTTCAGGGCCTGAGGGTGATGGGAAATATCCTGTCAGGCCAGAAGTCAGAATTTCCCAAGAAGACTTTTATCATTCCGGTGACCTTGAAGATCCTCGGTCAAACTGTCAAGACTGAGGCCTTTGTGGACAGTGGGGCCGACGGGGTTTTTATGGACCGCCAATTCGCCCTGAAACACTCTGTTTCCTTAGTACCCTTGGCGTCGGAAATTGAGATTTGTGGGTTAAACGGGGAACCATTATCCCAGGGTAAAATTACCTCTTGCACTAGCCAGATTTCTTTGTTTATTGGAGCCACACACTCTGAAAAATTGTCCTTTTATGTGACTGTCTGTACTTTTGCTCCATTGGTGTTGGGGTTACCCTGGTTAAGGGCCCACAATCCTCAATTTGACTCGGTCTCTGGGGAGATTCTTAGTTGGGGTACTGATTGTTTCAGGAGTTGCTTGAGCCTTCCAGTCAGAATCTCGCAGCTAAGTTTGCCAGGATTGCCAGGGTGTTATGCAGATTTTGCGGACGTGTTCTCCAAAAAAGTTGCAGAGGTACTACCTCCCCATCGCCCCTATGACTGTGCCATTGATTTGTTGCCGAATGCTAAGCTTCCCAAGAGCAGGTTGTACTCCCTGTCACGTCCTGAGACTCAGGCTATGGCAGAGTACATTCAGGAGAACTTGGCTAAAGGATTTATCAGACCTTCACAGTCTCCAGTTGGGTCGGGGTTCTTCTTCGTGGGTAAAAAGGACGGTTCATTGCGACCCTGCATCGACTTCAGGGAATTGAACCGTATCACGATTAAAAACTCATACCCACTGCCTCTCATTTCGGTCTTGTTTGACCAGCTTCGTACTGCCACCATTTTTTCTAAGATTGACCTACGTGGTGCGTACAATCTAATCCGAATAAGAGAGGGGGATGAATGGAAGACTGCCTTTAATACCCACTCAGGGCATTATGAATATTTGGTGATGCCTTTTGGGCTCTGTAATGCCCCGGCAGTCTTCCAGGATTTCATGAACGATGTGCTCAGGGAATATTTGGATAGATTCTTAGTTGTATACTTAGATGACATCCTAATCTTCTCCCATTCCCTTGAGGAACATCGGAAGCATGTACGCTTAGTCCTCCAGAAACTCAGAGACCACCGGCTTGGGGCGAAGCTGGAGAAGTGCGAATTTGAAGTTCAGCAAATCGCATTTCTAGGATATATTATCTCCCCAGAAGGTTTCCAAATGGAGGGTTCCAAGGTACAGGCAGTCCTGGATTGGGTGCAGCCCACTAGTTTGAAGGCGCTTCAGCGTTTCCTGGGCTTTGCAAATTTTTATAGACGATTTATCGCTGGATTTTCGTCTATAGTGGCGCCCTTGGTGGCACTCACTAAGAAAGGGGCGGATGTTGCTCACTGGTCTCGTGAGGCCAAAGCGGCTTTTGCCCGTCTAAAAAGGGCATTTGTCTCGGCCAAGGTGCTGCGACACCCAGATCCAGAGCGTCCTTTTGTGGTGGAAGTGGATGCCTCTGAGATAGGTATTGGGGCAGTGCTCTCTCAGAAGGGGGTGTCTGATAATCGCCTTCATCCCTGTGCTTACTTTTCCCGTAAATTTTCGTCTGCCGAGATGAATTATGACGTGGGTAACCGGGAATTGTTGGCTATTAAGGATGCACTCGAGGAGTGGATACACTGGCTTGAGGGGGCTAAGTTTGTGGTCTCAATTCTCACCGACCATAAGAATTTGGCATATTTAGAGTCAGCGAAGCGTCTCAATGCCAGGCAGGCACGATGGGCTTTGTTTTTTGCTCGCTTTAATTTTTTGATAACATATCGCCCTGGGTCAAAAAACATCAAGGCTGATGCGCTCTCGCGAAGTTTTGCTCCAATCCAGGAGACCACCGAGGAGCCGTTGCCCATTGTGTCCCCATCATGTATTAAAGTGGGCATTACCCAGGACCTCTTGTCATTAGTCCTTAGAGCACAGGAGCAGGCTCCTCCAGACCTTCCGGTAGGTCTTTTGTTTGTGCCTCCTAGGTTAAGACAGCGAGTGTTCCTGGAATTCCATGCCAAGAAGTCGGCAGGTCACCCGGGTATTGCCAGAACTCGGGAGTTGCTATCTAGGGCGGTGTGGTGGCCCTCGGTGGCTAAGGATGTGGATCAGTGGGTTCGGGCATGTGACATCTGTGCCCGAAATAAGACTCCTAGAGGGGTTCCTGTTGGCCCATTACATCCACTCTCTATTCCATCTAAGCCATGGACCCACATTTCAATGGATTTTGTTGTGGACTTGCCCAAATCCTCGGGGATGACAGCCATCTGGGTTGTCGTTGACAGGTTTTCGAAGATGGCGCACTTCGCTCCACTGGTTGGGCTGCCATCGGCCAGACGCCTGTCTGAATTATTTATGCTGCATGTTGTGCGTCTCCACGGGTTGCCACTTGATGTGGTCTCTGACCGCGGATCCCAGTTTGTGGCCAAATTCTGGAGGGCATTTTGTTCCGATCTCCAGATTTCTGTCAGCTTGTCGTCAGGCTACCATCCGCAGTCTAATGGGCAGACTGAAAGGGTGAACCAGTCCTTGGAGCAGTTCCTCAGGTGTTATGTCTCCAAGTGTCAGACTGACTGGGTTGCTCATCTGTCAATGGCGGAGTTTGCCTATAACAACGCGGCTCACTCTGCTACAGGGATCTCTCCCTTCCTTTGTGTGTATGGGCATCATCCTAAGGCCAATTCTTTTGACCCCCTGGACTCCACGCCTGGTGGTTCCTCTGTCGTTTCGGTCCTTAGAGGTATTTGGAGGAAAGTGAAGAAAGCCCTTGTGTCTGTGTCATTAGTGACCAAAAGGGTTTTTGATAAGCGGAAAAGACCCTGCAGCTTCAAATTAGGAGACTTCGTCTGGTTGTCTACCAAGAATTTGAAGTTGAGACAGCCATCTCATAAGTTAGGCCCCCGGTTCATCGGCCCTTATAAGATCACCAGGGTTATCAATCCGGTGGCATTTCAGTTAGATCTGCCCCGTTCTTTGGGTATCAATAAAACATTTCATTGTTCCCTTTTAAAACGGGCGATTAGTAATCCTTCTTCCAGAGGAAGACCTTCCCCTCTTCTGATACGTGGCCAGAGGGAGTTTGTTGTTGAAAGGATTCTTGACTCCAAGATGGTTCGGGGTCGGCTGTCATTTTTGGTGCACTGGAAGGGGTATGGCCCGGAGGAGCGGTCGTGGGTGCGCAGTTGTGATCTTCATGCCCCCAGACTGATACGCTCTTTCTTCTCGCAGTTCCCCGATAAACCCGGTGGTAGGGGTTCTTTGACCCCTCGTCAGAGGGGGGGTACTGTTAGGGTCTCCTGCCCTGTGCTGCCACGTCGTCATGGCAACCGGGAGACAAGTGCTAGCGGAGTAACCTGAGCGCAGCTGATACTCCGGTTCGGGTCTTTTGCTGTGCAGTGGTTACAGGCAGGGGATCCGGTGCTGGTTTTTGTGCTCACAGTCTGTGAGGTTGAGGGGGGCGTGGACAGCACCTGCTTTATAAGGCCTCTTCTCAGGTTAAGCAGATGCTGCTGAATCTTTGTTGGTTAGTCAGTTCCTGAAAGTTAGCCAGTACTGTGTAGCTTTGTATTTGTTGTTGCTTACTGCAAATAGGCCTGGGGATTTGGTACTACACTCTGCCAATCCAGACCTAGCAGTAAGACTGGAGTCAGTCGTTTAGCCTGCTGAGGTTCTTTTGCTATTCTGTGAACCCAGCAGGTTTGTGGCTGTACTTTCAGACCTGCCTGCTTAATCCTCTCTCACTGTGCAGGGCGTCCATGTGTCAGTTTAGTGGCAGTAAGCTGAACCTGGGCCCTGCAAGTGAGAATTAGGATTGTGGAGACTCTCCTTGTGTCTATTATTCCATCTCTGACCAAGGAGTTTACTGCCACACCCGTTGGTAACCCTTTAGGGTTTTGCTGTTGCCCTTAGCAACAGCATTTTGGGTTCTCTACGTATTAAAACACAACATCTTGCTTTTTCCATCTGAGCATTTCTAATACTAGGGAGACACCCAGTTTCATAGCCTCTGGGCTTCTCTGTTCACTCTGTGTTGGTTTTGTTACCCTATCACCTTCTGTGTACGTTATGTCATATTTCCCAGTCTGTCTGTGAGTTCATTTGTTTTGCATCCCTCTCTGTTCAGACACCAGTACATTCCTGCAGGCACTGGTGTGCATAACAGTTTAAACACCAGTACATTCCTGCAGGCACTGGTGTGCATAACACGACCATGGTTGAATTCGTGTTTAACCCATATCGATGTGCCGTGTGCATGGGTAAGCCGGGTCGATGCAATCCGTTACCCATTCACTGATACCCATCATCTGATTTCCAAGCGCAGCCTCCGAGACGTGCTGCTGGTGACATCACCAACCCGGTATATTGCCAGGTTGCTGACGCAAAGGACCAAAAGAAAAGAAATTCCCTGTAATGGGCACACACGGACTTATATACTTTCTTAATGTCAAATATCTTTATGATAGATGACCACAAATTCTAAAATATAACTTTTATTGTAATCATTAAAACATCAGCGAAATATAGTGCATGTGAAATAAATTGTGACAAAGTAAATAAAGTGAATTAAAAAGCTTAGCCACTGTAATTGTGTATTTCTTCACTATCTCCAGTATCTTGGAATAATGTTTCAATATTTTTAGCAGTGCTAGTTGCTTAGTGTCTTGTAATGATACATTTGTATCTAGGAGTTGATAGCTCCTAAGTGTGATTTCATAGTACCGCCACTATTATAATTTAACTCTGTGCTTGCAGTGTGCGCATCGCTGATTAATACCCCTTTTCCACTAGCTCCTTAAAACACGGGTAAATGTGCGGGGGCGCACATTTACCCGTGTTTTTCCCTAGTGGAAACGGGTCCTCCGGCAAATTCCCGGATCAAGTGATCCGGGAATCCTACCCGGGTAGCTAGCCGTGTTGAACACGTGTCGAGGCGACACGGCTCCCGTTCACAGTGCATAGGGGGGGCGGCGCTGGGAGATCATGTGATCTCCCAGCGCCGTCCCCTGCCGCGTCACTAGCAGCGTCACCAACCCGGCAATATGCCGGGTTGGTGAGCGCTGCTGAAAGGGGCTGTAGCACGGGTCACAGCCGTTTCAGGCGACACGGCTGCGACCCGTGCTTATAGTGGAAAAGGGGTATAATAATGCACAAGACCTGCGTCTCTCATCCACACTCATTACTCGCTACCACTCACGATTGCAGGACTTTCATCGGGCTGCACCCACTCTGTGGAATGCCCTACCACGCACAATAAGACTCTCCTCTAGTCTCCAAACCTTCAAGCATTCCCTGAAAACTCACCTCTTTAGGCAAGCATATCAAATTCCAGAATCGCCCACATAACTTTCATAAACCTTCCTATCAAATTGTATCCACTCTGTACAGTCCACACACATCCTCACATGTCTTCTCATTCTTCACTTTCCCTTCCTCTCGAACCCGGTTCATCATTGCTGTATGACCATAAATAAATAAATAAATAAATAAATAAATAAATAAATAAATAATAATAATGCACTCTTTGTTATAAATACTTAAGTGGTGGGCCATATAGTTTTATTAACCAAGGTGCCTACTAGTGTTCAGTATAGATAAATCAATTGTTGCTGCTTCGGGGAACAATATCCATGTGCTGCTATCCTAAACAACTGACTAAATGATGAGTTGTGTGTTTTAATTTCTCTGACGTCCTAGTGGATGCTGGGAACTCCGTAAGGACCATGGGGAATAGACGGGCTCCGCAGGAGACTGGGCACTCTAAAAGAAAGATTAGGTACTGTCTGGTGTGCACTGGCTCCTCCCACTATGACCCTCCTCCAGATCTCAGTTAGATTTCTGTGCCCGGCCGAGCTGGATGCACACTAGGGGCACTCCTGAGCTCCTAGAAAGAAAGTTTATTTTAGGTTTTTTATTTTACAGTGAGACCTGCTGGCAACAGGCTCATTGCATCGAGGGACTAAGGGGAGAAGAAGCGAACCTACCTGCTTGCAGCTAGCTTGGGCTTCTTAGGCTACTGGACACCATTAGCTCCAGAGGGATCGACCGCATGGAACTGGCCTTGGTGTTCGTTCCCGGAGCCGCGCCGCCGTCCCCCTTACAGAGCCAGAAGCAAGAAGAGGTACGGAAAATCGGCGGCAGAAGACATCAGTCTTCACCAAGGTAGCGCACAGCACTGCAGCTGTGCGCCATTGCTCCTCATGCACACTTCACTCTCCGGTCACTGAGGGTGCAGGGCGCTGGGGGGGGGGCGCCCTGAGGGCAATATATGACACCTTGGCTGGCAAATCTACATCATATATAGTCCTAGAGGCTATATAGATGTAAAATTACCCCTGCCAGTATTCCAGAAAAAGCGCCATTTTCTCTTCACAGTGCAGCTGGAAGACAGCTCCCCAGGCTCTCCCCTGTAGTTTTCAGGCTCAAAGGGTTAAAAAGAGAGGGGGGGGGCACAACATTTAGGCGCAATATTGTATATACAAGCAGCTATTGGGAAAAATTCACTCAATATAGTGTTAATCCCAAAATTATATAGCGCTCTGGTGTGTGCTGGCATACTCTCTCTCTGTCTCCTCAAAGGGCTGTGTGGGGTCCTGTCCTCAGTCAGAGCATTCCCTGTGTGTGTGTGCGGTGTGTCGGTACAGCTGTGTCGACACGTTTGATGAGGAGGCTTATGTGATGGCAGAGCAGATGCCGATAAATGTGATGTCGCCCCCTGTGGGGCCGACACCAGAGTGGATGGATAGGTGGAAGGTATAAACCGACAGTGTCAACTCCTTACATAAAAGGCTGGATGACGTAACAGCTATGGGACAGCCGGCTTCTCAGCCCGCGCCTGCCCAGGCATCTCAAAGGCCATCAGGGGCTCAAAAACGCCCGCTCCCTCAGATGGCAGACACAGATGTCGACACGGAGTCTGACTCCAGTGTCAACGAGGTTGAGACATATACACAATCCACTAGGAACATCCGTTACATGATCCCGGCAATAAAAAATGTGTTACACATTTCTGACATTAACCCAAGTACCACTAAAAAAGGGTTTTATGTTTGGGGAGAAAAAGCAGGCAGTGTTTTGTTCCCCCATAAAATGAGTGAATGAAGTGTGAAAAAGCGTGGGTTCCCCAGATAAGAAACTGGTAATTTCTAAAAAGTTACTGATGGCGTACCCTTTCCCGCCAGAGGATAAGTTACGCTGGGAGATATCCCCCTAGGGTGGATAAGGCGCTCACACGTTTGTCAAAAAAGGTGGCACTGCCGTCTTAGGATACGGCCACTTTGAAGGTACCTGCTGATAAAAAGCAGGAGGCTATCCTGAAGTCTGTATTTACACACTCAGGTACTAGACTGAGACCTGCAGATAGTGCTGCTGCAGCGTGGTCTGTAACCCTGTCAAACAGGGATACTATTTTGCGAACATAAGACGTCGTCTTATATATGAGGGATGCACAGAGGGATATTTTGCCGGCTGGCATCCAGAATTAATGCAATGTCCATTCTGTCAGGAGGGTATTAGAGACCCGACACTGGACAGGTGATGCTGACTTTAAAAGGCACATAGAGCCTTATAAGGGTGAGGAATTGTTTGGGGATGGTCTCTGGGACCTCGTATCCACAGCAACAGCTGGGAAGAATTTTTTTTACCTCAGGTTTCCTCACAGCCTAAGAAAGCACTGTATTATCAGGTACAGTCCTTTCGGCTTCAGAAAAGCAAGCGGGTCAAAGGCGCTTCCTTTCTGCACAGAGATGAGGGAAGAGGGAAAAAGCTGCACCAGTCAGCCAGTTCCCAGAATCAAAATTCTTCCCCCGCTTCCTCTGAGTCCACCGCATGACGCGGAGGCTCCACAGGCGTAGCCAGGTACGGTGGGGAGCCGCCTCAAAAACTTCAGCGATCAGTGGGCTCGCTCACAGGTGGATCCCTGGATCCTTCAAGTAGTATCTCAGGGTTACAAGCTGGAATTCGAGGCGTCTCCCCCCCGCCGTTTCCTCAAATCTGCCTTGCCGACAACTCCCTCAGACAGGGAGGCTGTGCTAGAGGCAATTCACAAGCTGTATTCCCAGCAGGTGATAGTCAAGGTGCCCCTACTTCAACAAGGACGGGGTTACTATTCCACACTGTTTGTGGTACCGAAACCGGACGGTTCGGTGAGACCCATTTTAAATTTGAAATCCTTGAACACATACATAAAAAAATTCAAGTTCAAGATGGAATCGCTCAGGGCGGTTATTGCAAGCCTGGAGGAGGGGGATTACATGGTATCCCTGGACATCAAGGATGCTTACCTACATGTCCCCATTTACCATCCTCACCAGGAGTACCTCAGATTTGTGGTACAGGATTGCCATTACCAATTCCAAACACTGCTGTTTGGACTGTCCACGGCACCGAGGGTCTTTACCAAGGTAATGGCAGAAATGATGATACTCCTTCGAAAAAAGGGAGTTTTAATTATCCCGTACTTGGACGATCTCCTTATAAAGGCGAGGTCCAAGGAGCAGTTGTTGGTCGGAGTAGCACTATCTCGGGAAGTGCTACAACAGCACGGATGGATTCTATACATTCCAAAGTCACAGCTGGTTCCTACCACACGCCTATTGTTCCTGGGGATGGTTCTGGACACAGAACAGAAAAAAGTGTTTCTCCCGCAGGAGAAAGCCAAGGAGCTGTCATCTCTAGTCAGATACCTCCTGAAACCAAAACAGGTATCGGTGCATCACTGCACACGAGTCCTGGGAAAAATGGTAGCTTCTTACGAAGCAAAATTCCATTCGGCAGGTTCCATGCAAGAACCTTTCAGTGGGACCTCTTGGACAAGTGGTCGGGATCGCATCTTCAGATGCATCGGCTGATAACCCTGTCTCCAAGGACAAGGGTATCTCTACTGTGGTGGCTGCAGAGTGCTCATCTTCAAGAGGGCCGCAGATTCGGCATACAGGACTGGGTCCTGGTAACCAAGGATGCCAGCCTTCGAGGCTGGGGGGCAGTCACACAGGGAAGAAATTTCCAAGGACTTTGGTCAAGTCAGGAGTCGTCCCTACACATAAATATTCTGGAACTGAGGGCCATTTACAATGCCCTAAGTCTGGCAAGGCCTCTGCTTCAAAACCAGCCGGTACTGATCCAATCAGACAACATCACTGCAGTCGCCCATGTAAACCGACAGGGCGGCACAAGAAGCAGGATGGCGATGGCAGAAGCCACAAGGATTCTCCGATGGGCGGAAAATCACGTCTTAGCACTGTCAGCAGTGTTCATTCCGGGAGTGGACAACTGGGAAGCAGACTTCCTCAGCAGACACGACCTACACCCGGAAGAGTGGGGACTTCATCCAGAAGTCTTCCAACTGTTGGTAAACCGTTGGGAAAGGCCACAGGTGGACATGATGGCGTCCCGCCTAAACAAAAAACTAGATATTGCGCCAGGTCAAGGGACCCTCAGGCGATAGCTGTGGACGCTCTAGTGACACCGTGGGTGTACCAGTCGGTTTATGTATTCCCTCCTCTGCCTCTCATACCAAAGGTACTGAGAATAATAAGAAAACGAGGAGTAAGAACGATACTCGTGGTTCCGGATGGGCCAAGAAGAGCTTGGTACCCAGAACTTCAAGAAATGATATCAGAGGACCCATGGCCTCTACCGCTCAGACAGGATCTGCTACAGCAGGGGCCCTGTCTGTTCCAAGACTTACCGTGGCTGCGTTTGACGGCATGGCGGTTGAATTCCGGATCCTAAAGGAAAAGGGCATTCCGGAAGAAGTCATTCCTACGCTGATAAAAGCCAGGAAAGAAGTAACCGCAAACCATTATCACCGTATTTGGCGAAAATATGTTGCGTGGTGTGAGGCCAAGAAGGCCCCAACAGAGGAATTTCAGCTGGGTCGTTTTCTGCACTTCCTACAGTCAGGGGTGACTATGGGCCTAAAATTGGGTTCCATTAAGGTCCAGATTTCGGCTCTGTCGATTTTCTTCCAGAAAGAACTGGCTTCACTGCCTGGAGTTCAGACATTTGTAAAGGGAGTGCTACATATTCAGCCCCCTTTTGTGCCTCCTGTGGCACCTTGGGATCTCAACGTGGTGTTGAGTTTCTTAAAATCACATTGGTTTGAGCCACTTAAAACTGTGGATTTGAAATATCTCACGTGGAAAGTGGTCATGTTATTGGCCTTGGCTTGGGCCAGGCGTGTGTCAGAATTGGCGGCTTTGTCATGTAAAAGCCCTTATCTGATTTTCCATATGGATAAGGCAGAATTGAGGACTCGTCCCCAGTTTCTCCCTAAGGTGGTATCAGCTTTTCACTTGAACCAACCTATTGTAGTGCCTGCGGCTACTAGGGACTTGGAAAATTCCAAGTTACTGGACGTAGTCAGGGCTTTAAAAATTTATATTTCCAGGACGGCTGGAGTCAGGAAAACTGACTCGCTTTTTATCCTGTAGGCACCCAACAAAATAGGTGCTCCTGCTTCTAAGCAGACTATTGCTCGCTGAATTTGTAGCACAATTCAGCTGAAGCATTCTGCGGCTGGATTGTCGCATCCTAAATCAGTAAAAGCCCATTCCACGAGGAAAGTGGGCTCATCTTGGGCGGCTGCCCGAGGGGTCTCGGCTTTACAATTTTGCCGAGCTGCAACTTGGTCAGGGGCAAACACGTTTGCTAAATTCTACAAAATTGATACCCTGGCTGAGGAGGACCTTGAGTTCTCTCATTCGGTGCTGCAGAGTCATCCGCACTCTCCCGCCCGTTTGGGAGCTTTGGTATAATCCCCATGGTCCTTACGGAGTTCCCAGCATCCACTAGGACGTCAGAGAAAATAAGATTTTACTCACCGGTAAATCTATTTCTCGTAGTCCGTAGTGGATGCTGGGCGCCCATCCCAAGTGCGGATTGTCTGCAATACTTGTATGTAGTTATTGCCTAACTAAGGGTTATTGTTGAGCCATCTGTTGAGAGGCTCAGTTATATTTCATACTGTTAACTGGGTGTAGTATCACGAGTTATACGGTGTGATTGGTGTGGCTGGTATGAGTCTTACCCGGGATTCAAAATCCTTCCTTATTGTGTCAGCTCTTCCGGGCACAGTATCCTAACTGAGGTCTGGAGGAGGGTCATAGTGGGAGGAGCCAGTGCACACCAGATAGTACCTAATCTTTCTTTTAGAGTGCCCAGTCTCCTGCGGAGCCCGTCTATTCCCCATGGTCCTTACGGAGTTCCCAGCATCCACTACGGACTACGAGAAATAGATTTACCGGTGAGTAAAATCTTATCTTTTCTTTGCCTTTGGCTCCCCTTAATCCTGACTGACAGATGGATAGTCCACAAACAGTTGGGTCTTATTCACGTTCTCTCTAGGTGCTGAATGTGTATAACATTGATATTTGACAGTGCTCTATATTGTATGGCATTGGACTGTATTTCTGATTACACTGATACTGTATATCAGCACTAATTACGCACACATAATATATTATAAGGTTTTTGTGGCACATTCATCATACAGCTTTTATTCAATACTCATAATAGGACAGTTGTTTATTCAATGTAATGTTAGTACACATGTTAATATAAATTGAAGTACAAAGGAGCAAGGTAGCAGAGTACCGCAGACCAGAAGGTCAGCGAGGTTTAGAGTACCGCAGACCAGAGGTCAGCAAGGTTTAGAGTACCGCAGCCCAGGGGGTTAACGAAGATACCCATTTAGTTTTTGATTGATACGCTCCGGCTGAGGTTTCGCAGCCTGAAAAATCGATTCCAGTGGTCGTATGGCGGATAAGTAACAAGTACCTATACGCTGTGCGATTGGACCGCGCGTTCGTGGCTGCAATATTTAACGCAACGTGATACCCTTTTACGAGCTTTGCGTAAAAACGCGGTATCATTAGCGCTAGATATAGCATACGCAAGCGTGATTTGTGTATAAAAAAAGGTCAAGGGAGTTTTCGCTGGTCTCTCTCAGGAAATCTCCAACGACTTATATTTACTGGAAAGGGTAAGTTATTCCCAGATACTTCCAGTGAATAGAGGTTACACAGGGGCCCTAGGTTGGGTACATTGCCTTCGCTATCAACAGTGTATGGTAGTACTGGCCAACGTGGGCGGTGAGTGGGTGAAAGCACTCGGAGAACTTTCACCGTTGCCTTATATTGAGTATTTTGTTTTTTTGTGGGATTAGCCGGGAAGGCAATACCTGCAAAATATGGGGGCCAGTTGCTCAAGTAAGGGACGGGCAACCAGGATTCAGGTTGACATACCGCGACCCAAAGGGTCAGCGAGGTTCATAATGTGTGAGAAGCATGGACCACACACAGAAATTTTGTGCAATGAATGGGAACGTATGACTGCGGAAGATAGGGAACCATTCCCTAAGGTAGGCAGTTTTGAACCAGAGGTATTGTAGAATTTAAGGATTAGGATATGTCTGATAAAATCCCGAAAGTAAAGGGTCAGACACACAAACTGTTTAAATTTATGGCAACAAGAGGGCGATATGCAAAGAGAATTAGCTCACGCAGCAGGTTCCAAACCTAGCAGGAAAATGATGGCAACCGCACCACCACCACCGTATATTGTAGGGGAGAAAGTGGCTACAGACAATGGCATATTGGTATCTGATAAGAGTATAGTTGATAAATGTACTAACGCTAACCCGTGCAAGTTGTATCCCATTTTAAACTTTCCTCAGGACTGCGAGCAAGAAGATGAGCCCAGCACGATATCGGCACTCTCTCTAGCAGCCACCATACAGAATACTCAGGTGGGCACGGCCCAACCAACAAGAGCAGTAGTAAGGCCCCCTAGCGAAGGGATAGGTGAGGTCGTGTCCACAGGTAAGTACGGTACCATACATTATGCAGAGACAATAGCACCTCAGATTGTGGAGTCAACTCAGAATGATGTAATTGAATTAAATCCTGTCCGGGTGATCGCAGTCCCCAATGGGAAGACTGACGCTCAGGGAGTCACTCCCATCAGGAACATTGCTATGCATTGTCCTTGGTCCCGGACAGAATTGAGGACAATTATGTCTGAATTTCCCGATCCCAGAAAGGATCTAGTCGCATGCCAGAGGTTCATTAAAGAATTAGGTAACGCCACCGAACCCACAATCAAAGATTGGCGAACAGTGCTACGAGCATGTTTACCTTCCAATACTGACCCCGCGAAATTCATTACTGATTGTAAATTAGACCCAGAAGTACCTCTCACTGATGAGTACACTCAGGAGAATGTACGACAAATGAATCTGCAATTAGGAGTATATTTCCCTACTGTTGTCAAATGGAATAAAATCTTTTCCATAAGACAAAAAGAAGGTGAAACGGCATCTGAATATTTCCGCCGAGCACTACAGGAAATGGCTAGATACACTGGGATCGAGGACATTAAGGACAATGTACATCACAGGGAGGTAGCTGTGTCAGTATTAATGGACGGGTTAAAAGAAACATTGAGAACAAGGGTACAAACCACTCTACCTAACTGGAGAGGTATCTCGGTGGCTGCATTAAGAGAGTCCGCTATTGAGCACGATCGGAACGTCATTAAACACACGGAGTCACAGGGGGACAAGCTGATGACAGTAAGTATAAATGCTCTAACCACAAAACCGCATCAGCCAAAACCCCAGACCCCTGATGGTAAGTTACGTGTAGCAGTATGCTATAACTGTAAGAAGGAAGGACATTTTGCACGGAATTGTAGGTATAAAGACACCCTAGACCAGGATATGAACCACACTATGATACACATAATTGGGATCAGGGATCGCATAGGAAAAATTATGAGCTACACGCAGGGGAAACAAGGAGGTATCCACCTAGGAGGGACTGGCAGGCCTCCGAAAATTCTCAGTTACCCCCCTCACATATTGTAGCTGCCAGCGCGCTGTGGGAGGGTCACAATATACAATAGGGGTTGGGCCACACCTGTAGTCTGCAGCCAGTGAAGTTGATTGCTAGCCTTGGTAGTGAACCCGAGGTCACAGATGATGTAGCTGGTAGATCATTACCTTTTCTTGTAGATACAGGGGCGGCCAGGTCAGTGTTAAATTCGAC
Organism: Pseudophryne corroboree; assembly: GCF_028390025.1. Classification (NCBI taxonomy): domain Eukaryota; kingdom Metazoa; phylum Chordata; class Amphibia; order Anura; family Myobatrachidae; genus Pseudophryne; species Pseudophryne corroboree. Next base: position 667,668,712 of record NC_086447.1, read on the forward strand.
GGTGTTATGATTCCAGCACTCTGGTCTGAGGAGATCTTATTGCGAGGACCGGAGCACTGGAACGTAATGCTGGGGAAGGGAGCGGGAATGGAAAATAGCCCCTTGCGCCCTAACTCCGTTGTCTCGCCCGTGCTGTCAGAAATCCCCTGCGAGACTATGGTTGCTTGAGCCCATGGCAGCCGCGTTTGAAGGGCGGATTATGTCTGCCCAACTCCGATGCCCCCTCAGGTCTTAATGGGAGACAAAGGGAAATCCGAGACAGGGTGATAACAAGGGGCCCTCTGACTAAACAACCAGGCCAGGGGCTACAAGAAACTAAAAACTAGAATATGTGCGGAAAAACCGCCAGGGAAAAGGACAACCAAAATATCCACTTGTCCACTCTCCTACCCGGCACCGCCGAGTTCCGGAGAGGACTTGTGGAAGCGGAACCCTCCGCAAATGCTCCGAAACAGAATATAAAGATAAAGCAGCTGAGCCGCAACATACGGCAGAGCCGTAACTCACGAACACCACACGATATTCTCTGGTGATCGTTGAGGACAACAGGGGACCAAACGACTTCTTGGGATGAGATGACAACTCCAAGATACAAAACTTCTGAGGACAGGAATGACCGGATACAGCAGGACAGGAACAGACGTTCAGCAAACCAAGGTAGCATGCAGGAAGCTATTACCGGCGTCTGTGTGCAGCACTGAGCAGGTATTTAGCAGGGAGTCCTCCAATCAGAAGCTTGGAGCCTGATTAACAAGATGCCGTGCAGCTGGCTTGCTGCACGAGCAGAAGACAAATGTGAAAGTTTAAACTTGATTAGATTGACCCTGCAACGGGGAGCGCGGTCCGCCCGTGGCGTCCCCGTTGCTAGGGTCCAGGTGGCTCAGTGTTACTAGGGAGCCGGCGGCTAAGCGCGCACGGCGTCCCAGCGTTGCTAGGGACCCGGCGACTCGCACGCCTGGCGTCACTAGTTGCTAGGCGCCGGGCCGCAAGGACGTCGCGGACCACGGCGCCTAACAGTACCCCCCCCCCCCTTGAGGAGGGGTCAACGAACCCCTAGAGCCAGGTTTCTGAGGAAATTCTCGAAAAAATGCCTTCTTGAGTCTCGGGGCATGAAGATCCTTGTCCAGGACCCAAGACCTTTCCTCCGGACCATAGCCTTTCCAGTGCACTAAAAAATAAAGCCGACCCCGGGACAATTTGGAGTCAAGAACTTTCTCTACCAAGAATTCCTGTTGTCCCTGTACATCTACTGGAGATCTACCCTGAGAGATCCTCCGAGGAAATTTACTGGAAGAAACGTATTGTTTCAACAGGGAACAATGAAAAGTATTTCCAAACTTAAGGGATCTTGGTAAACGTAGCCGAAAGGCAACTGGGTTGACCTTCTTAATAATAAGAAATGGTCCAATAAATTTGGGTCCCAATCTAGCCGAGGATTGTCGAAGCCTGATGTTGCGAGTTGACAACCACACCTTATCTCCCACCTTAAAAGTGCAAGGACGTCGGAGCCTGTCAGAAAATTTCTTCTCTCGGAAGGCCGCTTTTCTGAGAGCAAGGTGCACTTTTTTCCAAATTGCTCTGAGATGGGAGGTCAAGGTTAGCGAGGAGACTGGAGAATGATGAAAAAAAGAATTGGCTCTGGGGTGAAAACCAAAAACTGAGAAGAATGGAGACTCTTTAGTGGAGGAATGACAAGAATTATTGTAAGCAAATTCAGCCAAAGGGAGAAACTCGGACCAATCATTCTGGAGTTTGGCTGAATACAAGCGCAAATATTGTTTTAATGACTGGTTGACTCGTTCGGTTTGCCCGTTGGACTGTGGGTGGTAACCGGATGTTAACGACAGTTTCATCTTTAATGAGGCACAAAAACATTTCCAGAATTGTGCGATGAATTGTGGACCCCGATCAGAAACAATATCAGTGGGCAACCCATGAAGCCTGAACACATGGCGGAGGAACAAAACTGCCAACCCTTGAGCAGAAGGCAATCGAGGAAGAGCAATAAAATGAGCCATTTTACTAAAACGGTCCACTACCACCCATATGACTCGGAATCCGGCTGAAAGGGGAAGGTCAACCACAAAATCCATGGAAATATGAGACCATGGCCTGAGAGGAACAGTTAACGGCATAAGTTGCCCGATAGGCAAGGAACGGGGAACCTTATGCTGTGCACAAACCTGACATGAATAAACAAATTCCTTAACGTCTTTAGAAAGACTAGGCCACCATACTGAGTGAGAGACTAACTCCAATGTCTTAGTGATTCCCGGATGCCCTGAAACTTTGTTGTCATGAAATTCAGTTAAAACAGTGGCTCTCAAAAATTCAGGGACATAAAGACGACCAGCAGGAGTAAATCTAGGAGCTTGGTGTTGAAGCTGGTTTAACTGGGTAAATAAATCCTGTGTGAGGCCTGCCCGGATGACCGAAGATGGAAGTATGGGGGTAACAACAGGATTGCTATTGTGAACCGGAAGAAAGCTACGTGACAGGGCATCAGCTTTAGTATTCTTGGAACCAGGCCTGAAAGTGATTATAAATTTGAAACGAGTAAAAAATAATGCCCAACGTGCCTGCGGGGCATTAAGCCGTTTAGCTGATTCAATGTATTGCAGGTTCTTATGGTCAGTCAAAACCGAAATAGTATGTTTTGCTCTCTCCAGCCAATGCCTCCACTCCTCGAAAGCCCACTTTACCGCCAGTAACTCCCGATTACCAACGTCATAGTTGGATTCAGCGGAGGAGAATTTCCTGGACATAAAGGCACAAGGATGTAACTCCAGAGACTCCAGATCCTTTTGAGAAAGGACAGCCCCCACTCCAACCTCTGAGGCATCAACCTCCACAACAAAGGGCAACTCCGGATTAGGATGTTTGAGAACTGGAGCCGAGACAAAGGCTTGTTTCAAGGCCCAGAAGGACAATTCAGCTTCATGCGACCAGTTGGTAGGATCCGCTCCTTTCTTTGTCAGAGCTACTATAGGAGCAACCAGGTCAGAAAAAGAATGAATGAACCTCCTATAATAATTCGCAAACCCTAAAAAGCGCTGAATTGCTTTTAAATTGGTGGGTTGCGCCCAATTAAGGATGGCCTGGAGCTTCTTTGGTTCCATGGAAAATCCCTGAGGGGAAATTATGTACCCTAAAAAAGATACTTCCGTGACGTGAAAATCACACTTCTCCAGCTTGGCATATAAATGATTCTCACGTAACTTTTGAAGAACCAGACGAACCTGGGTAACATGTTGTTCCATTGATTCAGAATAAATCAAGATGTCGTCTAAATAAACGACCACGAATTTCCCTAGGAAGTCACGGAGCACATCGTTAATGAGGTCTTGAAAAACTGCTGGAGCATTAGACAGGCCGAACGGCATCACCAGGTATTCGTAGTGACCCGACTGAGTGCTGAAAGCCGTCTTCCACTCATCTCCAGATTTAATTCGGATGAGGTTGTAAGCTCCTCTAAGGTCAATTTTAGAAAAAATCACAGCAGAACGTAACTGATCAAAAAGTACAGAAATTAACGGCAAAGGATAGGTATTTTTTACTGAGATCTTATTCAGGGCTCTAAAATCAATGCATGGTCTAAGCGAGCCATCCTTTTTCTCCACAAAGAAAAAACCTGCACTTAAAGGAGATTTTGATGGTCTAATAAATCCTTTCTCTAAGCTCTCCTGAACATAATCATTCATGGCCGATGTTTCTGGCCCGGACAATGCATATAATCTCCCCTTTGGCAATGTGGCACCTGGAACTAGCTCAATAGCACAATCATAAGGCCGATGGGGAGGCAGAATGTCCGCATTGCCTTTGGAGAATACATCGGCAAACTCCTGGTATTCCACAGGAATGAGCTCTGGAATGATAGCTGCCACTCTGACTGGATACGAAATACATTCCGTAGCACAAAATGTACCCCATTGGGAAATCTCCCCGGACCGCCAGTCAATGGTGGGATTATGAAAGGCCAGCCAAGGGTGACCCAGAACAACTGGAACTGCTGGGCAATGTGTTAGGAAGAATTCAATATTTTCAGAATGTAAGGCTCCTACTGTAAGTACTACGGGAGGTGTACGGTGAGTAATAACCCCATTGGAAAGCGGACTCCCATCTAAGCCGTGCATGGTGATACACCTATCCAATGGTAACTGTGGAATGCCTAAGGCCTTAGCCCAAGTTAAATCCATAAAGTTTCCTGCAGCTCCACTGTCAACAAAAGCCAACACCAAAGAACTGAGGCTGCCAAAGGAAACCTTAACTGGAACTAAAAGAGAGTTATTCGAGGAGATAAGCTGCAGACCTAAGTGAACCCCCTCACAATTCACCTGGTCAAGGCGTTTCCCGACTTGTTCGGACAATTACGAGCAAAATGTCCCTTACCACCACAGTACAAACAAAGACCGGAATTTTGCCTTCTGGTTTTTTCCTCAGGAGACAGCCGGGAGAGACCCATCTGCATGGGCTCTTCAATGTCCTCAGGAATGGAATAAACACAAGGACTAGACCTTACAGTTGTTCCTCTTTCAGCCCTCCGCTCTCTGAGACGACGATCAATCTTAATAGAAAGCTCCATGTGTTTATCGAGAGTCTCAGGAGCGGGGTACTGGAGGAGACTGTCTTTAATAAACTCTGATAAACCGAGGCGAAACTGACTGCGCAGGGCTGGGTCATTCCAGCCACAGTCGTTCGACCAACGGCGAAACTCGGTACAATAAACCTCTGCAGGATTTCTACCTTGTTTGAGAGCGCGCAGCTGACTTTCAGCGGACGCCTCTCTATCTGGGTCATCATACAAGAGCCCTAAAGACTTAAAGAAAGCGTCTACTGACAACAATGCAGGATCCTCTGCTCTTAAACCAAATGCCCAGGTCTGAGGATCCCCCTGGAGTAAAGAAATAATAATCCCTACCCGCTGAGATTCAGTACCAGAGGAAGTAGGTCTTAAACGAAAATAAAGTTTACAGGACTCTTTAAAATTAAAAAATTATTTTCTATCACCAGAAAAACGGTCGGGCAAATGCATCTTTGGTTCAGGGACTACCTTTGGGGAGGCTCGCAACCTCACCCGAAGAGAAAGATCCTGAACCATCTGAGTAAGTTCTTGAATCTGATTGACTAAGAGCTGGCCAGGATTTGGCCCTAAACCTGTCGGATTCATGAGGCCAAAAAACTTTAACAAAAACTGAATGAGAAAAAATTAAACCCTGTTTAATTTTAGTTTTTGGTCTGGCCGGTAATAATGTTATGATTCCAGCACTCTGGTCTGAGGAGATCTTATTGCGAGGACCGGAGCACTGGAACGTAATGCTGGGGAAGGGAGCGGGAATGGAAAATAGCCCCTGGCGCCCTAACTCCGTTGTCTCGCCCGTGCTGTCAGAAATCCCCTGCGAGACTATGGTTGCTTGAGCCCATGGCAGCCGCGTTTGAAGGGCGGATTATGTCTGCCCAACTCCGATGCCCCCTCAGGTCTTAATGGGAGACAAAGGGAAATCCGAGACAGGGTGATAACAAGGGGCCCTCTGACTAAACAACCAGGCCAGGGGCTACAAGAAACTAAAAACTAGAATATGTGCGGAAAAACCGCCAGGGAAAAGGACAACCAAAATATCCACTTGTCCACTCTCCTACCCGGCACCGCCGAGTTCCGGAGAGGACTTGTGGAAGCGGAACCCTCCGCAAATGCTCCGAAACAGAATATAAAGATAAAGCAGCTGAGCCGCAACATACGGCAGAGCCGTAACTCACGAACACCACACGATATTCTCTGGTGATCGTTGAGGACAACAGGGGACCAAACGACTTCTTGGGATGAGATGACAACTCCAAGATACAAAACTTCTGAGGACAGGAATGACCGGATACAGCAGGACAGGAACAGACGTTCAGCAAACCAAGGTAGCATGCAGGAAGCTATTACCGGCGTCTGTGTGCAGCACTGAGCAGGTATTTAGCAGGGAGTCCTCCAATCAGAAGCTTGGAGCCTGATTAACAAGATGCCGTGCAGCTGGCTTGCTGCACGAGCAGAAGACAAATGTGAAAGTTTAAACTTGATTAGATTGACCCTGCAACGGGGAGCGCGGTCCGCCCGTGGCGTCCCCGTTGCTAGGGTCCAGGTGGCTCAGTGTTACTAGGGAGCCGGCGGCTAAGCGCGCACGGCGTCCCAGCGTTGCTAGGGACCCGGCGACTCGCACGCCTGGCGTCACTAGTTGCTAGGCGCCGGGCCGCAAGGACGTCGCGGACCACGGCGCCTAACAGACGGTAGGTATGAAAACCACGGGTAAAACAATTTCGGCAATGGGAGTAACAGGAATAGTGCAACACTACCCTTTAAGTAGACCAGCGGAGATTACGATAGGGCCTTTGCAGACCAAGCATTCCTTTTTGCTGGCTGCATCGGCTCCGACTAATCTACTTGGGAGAGATTTATTGTGTAAAATGAGGTGTGTCATATATTGTACTCCTGAGGGTGTCTTCTTGGATATACCCGAGAATCACGTTCAGGAAGTGCAGGATATGTTGGACACCCCACAAAGGCTAATGTCACACTCTGCTGTTATAGACAGGTGTCCATCCAAGGTAAAGGAAATGATCTCACAAATACCTGGATCCCTCTGGACCAAAGATGGACAAGACACTGGATTGATGGCGAATGTAGCTCCTGTAGTAGTGCAAATAAAAGATGGTAGGATAGCTCCAAAAATCCCTCAGTATCCTCTGAAGCCAGAGGTGGAATTAGGAGTGTACCCAGTCATAGAGCGCTTGCTACAACAGGGCATCCTAGTTAGGACGTCCAGCACTGCCAATAGTCCCATCTTCCCTGTGAAAAAGAGTGGGGGGAGGGGTTACAGGCTAGTGCAGGATCTAAGAGGGATAAACAAGATAGTTGAGAGCCAATTCCCTGTAGTGCCAAATCCAGCTGTCATCCTCATGCAAATTCCCCCTACTGCAAAATTTTTCACTGTCATTGACCTCTGTTCTGCTTTCTTTTCTGTCCCTCTGCACCCTGACAGCCAATACCTGTTTGCATTCACATACAGGGGAGTACAGTACACCTGGACTCGCCTACCCCAAGGTTTCATTGACAGCCCAAGTATTTTCTCCCAGGCTTTGCATGACTGTTTACAATCCTTTCAACCTAAAAGCGGATCAGTATTAATACAGTATGTAGATGACTTACTGCTGTGTTCTGATTCACTCGAATCGTCCTTGAAAGACACGAAACAGCTACTGTTTCACCTTTCTAATACAGGACACAAGGTTTCAAAGGATAAGTTGCAGTTGTGCCAGACCAGGGTAAAATATTTGGGACATTGCTTGACGCAAGGACTTAGACACCTCACCGCTGATAGAATACAGGCGATTCGCGACATGACTCTGCCACAAACCCAGCAACAGATCCGCACTTTTCTTGGAATGTGTGGGTACTGCCGAAACTGGATCCCTGGGTTCTCCATACTGGCTTTACCTTTGCAAGAAATGGTCGTAGCGCGGTCTCTCCCCACATGCTTGCGAAGTGTTGTAGCGATAGCCTTGCTAGTAAGTAAAAGCGTAGACGTAGTGTTAGGACACAACCTGACAATCCATACACCTCATGTATGTGTCAGCCTTACTGAGCTCCACCCAAACCAGACATGTCTCATCGGCACGGTTTACAAGGTGGGAATTAGCACTAATGGCCCCTGTAAACATCACCATAAAGAGATGCAGCGCACTAAATCCTGCAACTTATCTGCCAGGTGTGCCTGGACAGGCACAAAGGGTGGAGGATGAGAATGATAGTGAAGGAGGATTTAGTGCAGACACTGACACGCATGATTGTATGGAATACCTGAACCAGACTTTCACTGCAAGACCCGACATTAGTGACAACCCACTGGAAGGCGTAGATTTTACTTTTTACACTGACGGTAGTTGCCACAGACAGACGGACTCGGGAGACCTGTGTACTGGATACGCAGTCGTAGATGACAGAGGTATCATAGAAGCTGAGCCCCTGGGCCCACCGCACTCAGCACAAGTTGCTGAGCTGGTCGCCCTAACCAGAGCGTGTGAATTGGCCAAGGGGAAGTCAGCCAATATATATACAGATTCTAGGTATGCCTTTGGAGTAGTGCATGATTTCGGGGCCCTATGGCGCCTCAGTAATTTCATGACGGCAGCTGGCACACCTGTAGCACATGCATCCCACATAAAAAGGCTTCTAACAGCGATACAAGAACCAGACAGAGTGGCTGTTATCAAGTGCAAAGTACACACTTACAACCAAGATCCAATCTCACTTGGTAACAGCCGGGCAGACGAAGCTGCTAAATCAGCAGCCAGCACCCCCATACAAACAGATATCACATCACTGATGATATTCAACACCATCAACACACAAAAATTAAGTGAAATGCAAAATTTGTGTTCTCCACAGGAAAAGGCGGTCTGGAGGTCAAAAGGGTATGGCCAGGAGTCCTCAGGACTCTGGACAGATGGACAGGGTAAGCCAGTGGCCCCCACAGCATATCTTCCAAGCTTAGCTGAGGCGGCACACGGTCTGACTCATCTGGGTAAAGAGGGTATGTGTAAGCTGGTGAGAGCCTACTGGTGTGCGCCAGGGTTCTCTTCTCATGCGGGTAAGAGAGCAATGACATGTCTTATTTGCTTGAGGAAGAATATTGGAAAGTCAATACCAACAGAACCATCCCATATCCCGCCGACAGACGGCCCTTTTCAGGTAATACAGATTGATTTCATACAGTTACCACCCTGTAGGAATTTAAAATATGTGTTAGTCTGTATTGATGTGTTTTCCAATTGGGTAGAAGCGTTCCCTGCTGCCACAAATACTGCTACGTTCACTGCAAAGAAAATTGTGCAGGAATTTGTGTGTAGATATGGTGGTATATGCAATTGCGGTCGAATTCCCGAAATTGTCGAAAAACTGGACTTTTTCGCCAAAATTTTTTTTCGACAATGCAATTCAGTACTTTCCGTCAAAAAAACGGACTTTCAAAATTCGACTTTTTGAAATTCGACATTTGTCAAATTCGACATTTCTGCAATGGTACAAATGCGGCAATTCGCCAAAAGTATATTCAATTGAAGTTTGGAAATTCGACAACAGTGCTTTTAGACAGTAAATTCGTCATTTTCAATCCGCCACACTTTGGTGGCGGAATCTAATAAAAAAAAAGTAAAAAAATTTTTTGGGTGTTTTTTTTTATTGGTAATAGCAATTTATATTAGAAGGGATTAGGTACCTGGTTTGTCTATTTTGGAGGCACAAGTATTATTTATATATTTTTAAAAATATATATATATATATATATATTTTTTTTTAAATGGAATGGTAAAAACCCGGGAAAAAATTGCGTGGGGTCCCCCCTCCTAAGCATAACCAGCCTCGGGCTCTTCGAGCCGGTCCTGGTTCTAAAAATCCGGGGAAAAAACTGACAGGGGATCCCCCGTATTTTTAAAACCAGCACCGGGCTCTGCGCTTGGTGCTGGTGCAAAAAATACGGGGGACAAAAAGAGTAGGGGTCCCCCGTATTTTTTACACCAGCATCGGGCTCCACTAGCTGGACAGATAATGCCACAGCCGGGGGACACTTTTATACAGCGCCCTGCGGCCGTGGCATTAAATATCCAACTAGTCACCCCTGGCCGGGGTACCCTGGGGGAGTGGGGACCCCTTCAATCAAGGGGTTCCCCCCCCAGCCACCCAAGGGCCAGGGGTGAAGCCCGAGGCTGTCCCCCCCATCCAAGGGCTGCGGATGGGGGGCTGATAGCCTTTAGAAAAGTGTAAGAATATTGTTTTTTCCAGTAGTACTACAAGTCCCAGCAAGCCTCCCCCGCAAGCTGGTACTTGGAGAACCACAAGTACCAGCATGCGGGAGAAAAACGGGCCCGCTGGTACCTGTAGTTCTACTGGAAAAAAATACCCAAATAAAAACAGGACACGCACACCGTGATAGTAAAACTTTATTACACACATGTCGACACACACATACTTACCTATGTTCACACGCCGACCTCTGTCCACTTGTCCAAGTAGAATCCACGTGTACCTGTGAATAAAATTATACTCACCTGATCCAGTGTCCAGATGGTACCCTGGGGGAGTGGGGACCCTGGGGGAGTGGGAGTGGGTACCCTGGGGGAGTGGGGACCCCTTCAATCAAGGGGGGACCCCTTGATTGAAGGGGTCCCCACTCCCCCAGGGTACCCCGGCCAGGGGTGACTAGTTGGATATTTAATGCCACGGCCGCAGGGCGCTGTATAAAAGTGTCCCCCGGCTGTGGCATTATCTGTCCAGCTAGTGGAGCCCGATGCTGGTGTAAAAAATACGGGGGACTCCTACTCTTTTTGTCCCCCGTATTTTTTGCACCAGCACCAGGCGCAGAGCCCGGTGCTGGTTTTAAAAATACGGGGGATCCCCTGTCAGTTTTTCCCCCGGATTTTTAGAACCAGGGCCGCCTCGAAGTGCCCGAGGCTGGTTATGCTTTGGAGGGGGGACCCCACGCAATTTTTTTCCGGGTTTTTTACAGTTTTTTCCCGTTTTTTTAAAAATCGGATCAAAATCCGTCAAATCGGCCGTTTTTCGACAGCGGGACTGTCAAATCCGTTTTTTATTGAATATGTTGAATTTCGGCACCCACTTGCCGGAATTCGACGGTCAAATTGTGTCGAATTAAAAAATGGCCGAAAATTTGCCGCGATTCGCCGCTAATTGCATATACCCCATGGTATCCCCAGGATAATTGAAAGCGATAGGGGTACCCATTTTACAGGTGAAGTCTTTCAGGTTATGTGCAAACTGATGGGAATTAATAGCAAGCTGCATACTCCGTACCGCCCACAGGCAACTGCGAAGGTGGAGAGAGTAAACAGCACTATTAAGAACAAGCTGAGCACAGAGATGGCTGAAACTGGATTGTTGTGGCCAGAAGCTTTGCCACTAGTATTGTACAGCATCAGAACCACTCCCAGGTCCCCACTTAACCTATCACCCTTTGAGACTCTTTTTGGCCGACAACCCCATGTAATGATAGACCCCCAGGATGATTTGAAATGCAATAACGAAGTGACTGTAAAATATTTGGTTAAGATGAGCCAGCAGCTGAGGAATCAAAACAGAAATCTAAAGCTGGTGATTCCTGACCTGCCAAACAGTAATTGTCATGACATTGAACCTGGGGATTATGTAATGATTCGAAATTTTCTACGCTCAGGTTGCCTCATTGACAGGTGGGAAGGACCGTACCAAGTCTTACTAACCAGCACGACAGCATTAAAGGTTGCCGAAAGAGAGACTTGGGTCCACTCGTCCCACTGTAAGAAGGCCGCTGACCCAGAGAGAACCCATGACAAAGGGCAGAGTGTAGAGAACATCGTATCACTGGAGTGTCTGTTCCGGGAAGGCTGAGAGGCAGTACTGTTGAGACGGCACCTGAGCGCGGAGAACAACAAGACCAGAGGAGGTTGTCGCACCAGTTTTTCTTTTTTTTTAATTATTTTCTTCATCTCCCACTACCCTCCTTCTCTCCTTCCTTCCCCCCCCCTTCTTGTTTCCTTTCTCTCCCCTTAACAAGATGGACTTACCACAAGAGACTGCGTTCCAGGTTTTCCTGTTAATCCTGTTGTTGACCAGAACAGTCTGTTTCGGTGAAAGTCCCATTGAGGTCGAGAAAGGATCTGGAATGGGTTCTGATGGAGAGGACGGATTTGTATCTGATCTAGTAGTCAGGGAGCTAGGAGGCACTGTGAAGGGTTATTGGCTGAGGAAAATTGCATTTGTAGGAATTGTGAGAACATAGTTGAGGATGGGTGCATCCAGAGATGTCAGTCCAGCCTTAATATCAACATGGACCGTCATCCATTGAGTGATTACCACTCACTAGTGGGTAAGGTCTTAAACCAGACAGAATGCTGGGTGTGCTCACAAGTACCTCAAGGTCAGAGCAAGTCAGGATTAGTACCGTACCCTTTAGCAATAGATGAGGTACTCGAATTACGGGGTGGGAGACCGGTGGACAAGAAATTTAATATTTCTAGGCCCCCTAGTTTGAAGCTCCACCAGTATCATGTAGATAGATCCTTAGTGTGTTTCAACATTTCCAATTACCGAAAACCAGGAAATTGGGAGGAGACATGGAATAACCAGACCATGGCCTTTTCGCACAGAGCTGATAGGATACCCGTAGACTCTGAACTTATACGCCAAATAGCCAACAGTGGAAGGTATTTTCGGTATAGGTATACTCAAGGAAGCAAGACCATGCGGGTTGGAGAAGTATCACCAGGGTACTGTGCGCATATCATCCAGCCTGATACTTGTACTGAGCAGATGGGAGAATTAGGGATGGGGTTTTTCACTTGGAAAGTTTGCAATATGGTAATGTCATATTCTGTCCCATATGTTCTCCCCGATGATGCCTATTTCATATGTGGGAGGAAGGCGTATAAGTGGCTTGCCCCAAACTCAGAGGGATTGTGTTATGTTGGAAGAGTGTTGCCAGAGGCCATGACTATAACCCATGATAAGATGAAAGACGTTCACCGCAGTGCTCAGGCTACTTATACTCATACTCACTATGAACACATCGTCAAGAGACACCTCATAGATAGGACAGAGCACGTAGCCTCTGATTTGATCCACGAATCCACCGGAATTCAATTCCTACTCGCGTTAGACATCACCCGTACTGCAAGAGGAATTATAAATTATAGGTATATTCATGCGCTAGCGAACTTGATAGATAATATCACTGAGATGTATGACGACACCTTCAGGTATACAGGTAGGGAGTTGCAAGCTTACAAGACAGAACTGATCCAGCACAGGATGGTCCTCAATTATATCACAGCTGTGACGGGTGGGTACTGTGTCACTTTGGCAACTCAATATGGTGTGAAGTGCTGCACGTATATTACAAACAGCACTGACGACCCCACAGAGATTATCGATCAAAAGATGGATGATATTGCAGTTGAAGTGGGAGTTCCGGAGGAGACACAACCTTACCCTGACCGCTGTGGGTAATGAGCTGACCGGCTGGGTCTCATGGTTGAACCCATGAAATTGGTTCTCAGGATTAGGAGAGTGGGCTCAAAATGTTATTATGAGTGTAGGAAAGTTTCTCCTTTGTATCCTGGGAGTTGTCATAATTATCGGCTTGATATTTAGGTGTGTTTGAATTCTAACGTGGCGCAAGCACGGCACAAATTTGATGAGTTTAAGGAGCAGGGGCATTGTTACAGCAGCAGATTTAATTTATGACCCATCCATAGAGACAGTGTTATGATAAGGATTGCAAATGAATTCCATGGCCTGTTTCTTTCACCCGTTTTTCCTTTGTCTCCGCCCTTGCCCAGATACACCGATCCAGAAAAGACATCGACTACACCCAAGAATGATTACGAAAATGTTATGTGAATGTATTTTAGATACGTGTCTTATCTTCATCTCTACAACCTTCAGTTAGTGACACACACAGTCGACAGGTGATATCCACATATACTAGCACTCACATATGCCCCCCCTCCATGTATCATCAACTAAATGTGCACTCCATTTGTTGGAACAAGAAGCCGAAAAGAGCTCGGTAGTGTTTGTTGGCCCACTTACAGACCCTTAATACGGGATAAGAAGGATTTAATGTATACTTCGCAATACCTCGAAGCTTATCTAGAACATATACGGCACGATGATACATGCCCCTCAGACATAAATTCATACATACATGCTTTTTACTATCCCACTAGGTCATACATTTCCCGCCTATATCTCTCCTCCTACCGTCCAAACATCTGTAGATATTGTATTGTATATTTTTCTGTTTAGTGTTTAGATAGTGGCAGTTATTGTTGACTGCCAAAGGGTGGACTATCAAAGTCAAAAAATATTCCAGAACACACAGCACGTATAAAATACACACACATGCCCACTGCGCGTGCACTTGTTCCGCCGTGCGTGCACATATACGCAATTTGCGTATGGTCGCTCCCGCGGTCCTGCGCGTGGTATAGGTATTTATGGCGGAGTTTGTGAATGCATGGAGGGCTATCAAAACATTACATATTTAATCCAAATAGTGCACATTGTACACATAGTCCCCCTGCACCACATCAGCAAGTATCAACAGTTTAAATGATTCCAGGACTAAGGGATTCGCCTTTACATGATAGGAAGGGACAGACTAAGGTTATAAGGTGGTGTCTGGTATCCAGCTGTAGGGTATTTTTAGGGTAACATTCCGGTGTTGGTTTGAGGAAGATTGCATGTTCCTGCGTATAGTTATGTGCAGAAGTAGAATATAGATATAAACTGTATTTACTGTATATTATGTATGCTGCGGGAATCCAGAGGAGACCACCCACAAGAGCAGTTGAGAAAGACATCGCCCACCTTTTCAAATCAACCTATGACCTCTCCTGTAATGTAAAGATGCATCCCTGTGTCCAATGGACAAAGGGATTACAGTATCCATTGTATTGCTTTTGGAAGTAGTGTATAAAAAGCCTGTTGCTGCCTGGCCGGTCAGAAGACTCTTAACGAAATCTACCTGATTAGCGGAGGACTGGACCAGGAAGCGCTTGCGAATATTCTCACGTATGTACATTGACTATAGCCATTTACTCTGTTGTATTGTAGTTAGTGTTGAGCGGGTTCGGTTCCTCGGAAACCGAACATCCCCCGAACTTCACCCATTTTACACGGGTCCGAGGCATACTCGGATTCTCTTGTATGGCTCGGTTAACCCGAGCACGCCCGAACGTCATCATCCCGCTGTCGGATTCTCGCGAGATTCAGATTCTATATAAGCAGCCGCGCGTCGCCGCCATTTTCACTCGTGCATTGGAAATGTTAGGGAGAGGACGTGGCTGGCGTCCTCTCCGTTTATTCATTGTTGATGCAAATATTTGTGCTTGCTTATATCTTAATTGTGGGGACTGGGGAGCAGCTGTATTATTAATATAGGAGGAGTACAGTGCAGAGTTTTGCTGATCAGTGACCACCAGTTTTATCCGTTCTCTGCCTGAAAAAAACGCTCCTTATCTGTGCTCAGTGTGCTGCATATATCTGTGCTCACACTGCTTAATTGTGGGGACTGGGGAGCAGCTGTATTATATAGGAGGAGTACAGTGCAGAGTTTTGCTGACAGTGACCACCAGTATACGTTGTCTGCCTGAAAAACACTCCATATCTGTGCTCAGTGTGCTGTATATATCTGTGCTCACACTGCTTTATTGTGGGGACTGGGGACCACCAGTATATTATATAGGAGGAGTACAGCGCAGAGTTTTGCTGACAGTAACCACCAGTATACGTTGTCTGCCTGAAAAACACTCCATATCTGTGCTCAGTGTGCTGCATATATCTGTGCTCACACTGCTTAATTGTGGGGACTGGGGACCAGCAGTATTATATAGGAGGAGTACAGTGCAGAGTTTTGCTGACCAGTGACCACCAGTATACGTTGTCTGCCTGAAAAACACTCCATATCTGTGCTGCATTGTAGTATATAGTAGGAGTACAGTGCATCATTTTGCTGACCACCAGTATATAATATATAGGAGTACGGTACAGAAGGCCACTGCTGTACCTACCTCTGTGTCGTCAAGTATACTATCCATCCATACCTGTGGTGCATTTCAGTTTTGCACAGTTTGCTTACCACCAGTATATAATATATAGCATTACGGTACAGTAGGCCACTGCTGTACCTACCTCTGTGTCGTCAAGTATACTATCCATCCATACCTGTGGTGCATTTCAGTTTTGCACAGTTTGCTGACCACCAGTATATAATATATAGCATTACGGTACAGTAGGCCACTGCTGTACATACCTCTGTGTCGTCAAGTATACTATCCATCCATACCTGTGGTGCATTTCAGTTTTGCACAGTTTGCTGACCACCAGTATATAATATATAGCATTACGGTACAGTAGGCCACTGCTGTACCTACCTCTGTGTCGTCAAGTATACTATCCATCTATACCTGTGGTGCATTTCAGTTTTGCACAGTTTGCTGACCACCAGTATATAATATATAGCATTACGGTACAGTAGGCCACTGCTGTACCTACCTCTGTGTCGTCAAGTATACTATCCATCCATACCTGTGGTGCATTTCAGTTGTGCGCAGTATATATAGTAGTAGGCCATTGCTATTGATACTGGCATATAATTCCACACATTAAAAAATGGAGAACAAAAATGTGGAGGTTAAAATAGGGAAAGATCAAGATCCACTTCCACCTCGTGCTGAAGCTGCTGCCACTAGTCATGGCCGAGACGATGAAATCCCATCAACGTCGTCTGCCAAGGCCGATGCCCAATGTCATAGTAGAGAGCATGTAAAATCCAAAAAACAAAAGTTCAGTAAAATGACCCAAAAATCAAAATTGAAAGCGTCTGATGAGAAGCGTAAACTTGCCAATATGCCATTTACGACACGGAGTGGCAAGGAACGGCTGAGGCCCTGGCCTATGTTCATGGCTAGTGGTTCAGCTTCACCTGAGGATGGAAGCACTCATCCTCCTGCTAGAAAACTTAAAAGAGTTAAGATGGCAAAAGCACAGCAAAGAACTGTGCGTTCTTCTAAATCACAAATCCCCAAGGAGAGTCCAATTGTGTCGGTTGCGATGCCTGACCTTCCCAACACTGGACGGGAAGAGGTTGCGCCTTCCACCATTTGCACGCCCCCTGCAAGTGCTGGAAGGAGCACCCGCAGTCCAGTTCCTGATAGTCAAATTGAAGATGTCACTGTTGAAGTACACCAGGATGAGGATATGGGTGTTGCTGGCGCTGGGGAGGAAATTGACAAGGAGGATTCTGATGGTGAGGTGGTTTGTTTAAGTCAGGCACCCGGGGAGACACCTGTTGTCCGTGGGACGAATATGGCCATTGACATGCCTGGTCAAAATACAAAAAAAAATCACCTCTTCGGTGTGGAATTATTTCAACAGAAATGTGGACAACTGGTGTCAAGCCGTGTGTTGCCTTTGTCAAGCTGTAATAAGTAGGGGTAAGGACGTTAACCACCTAGGAACATCCTCCCTTATACGTCACCTGGACCGCATTCATCAGAAGTCAGTGACAAGTTCAAAAACTTTGGATGACAGCGGAAGCAGTCCACTGACCACTAAATCCCTTCCTCTTGTTGTAACCAAGCTCCTGCAAACCACACCACCAACTACCTCAGTGTCAATTTCCACCTTACACAGGAAAGCCAATAGTCCTGCAGGCCATGTCACTGGCACGTCTGACGAGTCCTCTCCTGCCTGGGATTCCTCTGATGCATCCTTGAGTGTAACGCCTACTGCTGCTGGCGCTGCTGTTGTTGCTGCTGGGAGTCGATCGTCATCCCAGAGGGGAAGTCGGAAGACCACTTGTACTACTTCCAGTAAGCAATTGACTGTCCAACAGTCCTTTGCGAGGAAGATGAAATATCACAGCAGTCATCCTGCTGCAAAGCGGATAACTCAGGCCTTGGCAGCCTGGGCGGTGAGAAACGTGGTTCCGGTATCCACCGTTAATTCAGAGGCAACTAGAGACTTGATTGAGGTACTGTGTCCCCGGTACCAAATACCATCTAGGTTCCATTTCTCTAGGCAGGCGATACCGAAAATGTACACAGACCTCAGAAAAAGAGTCACCAGTGTCCTAAAAAATGTACCCAATGTCCACTTAACCACGGACATGTGGACAAGTGGAGCAGGGCAGACTCAGGACTATATGGCTGTGACAGCCCACTGGGTAGATGTATTGCCTCCCGCAGCAAGAACAGCAGCGGCGGCACCAGTAGCAGCATCTCGCAAACGCCAACTCGTTCCTAGGCAGGCTACGCTTTGTATCACCGCTTTCCATAAAAGGCACACAGCTGACAACCTCTTACGGAAACTGAGGAACATCATCGCAGAATGGCTTACCCCAATTGGACTCTCCTGGGGATTTGTGACATCGGACAACGCCACCAGTATTGTGCGTGCATTACATCTGGGCAAATTCCAGCACATCCCGTGTTTTGCACATACATTGAATTTGGTGGTGCAGAATTATTTAAAAAACGACAGGGGCGTGCAAGAGATGCTGTCGGTGGCCCAAAGAATTGGGGGCCACTTTCGGCATTCAGCCACCGCGTGCCGAAGACTGGAGCACCACCAAACATTCCTGAACCTGCCCTGCCATCATCTGAAGCAAGAGGTGGTAACGAGGTGGAATTCAACCCTCTATATGCTTCAGAGGATGGAGGAGCAGCAAAAGGCCATTCAAGCCTATACATCTGCCCACGATATAGGCAAAGGAGGGGGAATGTGTCATGCCGCGGCCGCGGCCGCCGTACTTGCCTCTCCGGGGGCGCTGGATCTCCGGGCGGCCGTCCTCACTGGCGGTCTCCGGCGCCCCATCCGGCGCTCATAGTATGGACGTCGCAGGTGCGCCCGGCGTTCACTGGGGGACAGGTAACGTCATCAAGCGCTTCCCCAACCAGACGCTGGTGGGAAGTTCAAATTCAGATGCCGGGCAGAGCTCCGGCGCCTGAGTATCATCTTTACTGCTTCTGTAGTTGTGATCACCAGAGCTCCCATATCCCTGTGGCTTCAAGCGCTTCCAGACAAACCTCCGTGCCTCCAAGCACCTCTGTGCCTCCGAGCACCCCATGCCTCCAAGTACCTCTGTGCCTCCGAGCACCTCCGTGCCTCCAAGTACCCCTGTGCCTCCGAGCACCTCAGTGCCTCCAAGTACCTCTGTGCCTCCGAGCACCTCCGTGCCTCCAAGTACCCCTGTGCCTCCAAGCACCTCCGTGCCTCTAAGTACCTCTGTGCTTCTGAGCGCTTCAGCACTTCCAGACGAACCTCCGTGCCTTCGAGCACCTCCGTGCCTCTAAGCACCTCTGTGCCTCCGAGCACCTCCGTGCCTTCAAGTACCTCTGTGCCTCCAAGCACCTCCGTGCCTACAAGTACCTCAGTACCTCCAAGCACCTCAGTGCCTCCAGGCACTCCTGCACCTACAAGCACCTCAGTGCCTCCAGGCACTCCTGCACCTACAAGCACCTCAGTGCCTCCAAGCACCCCAGTGCCTCCAGGCACTTCTGCACCTTTAAGCACCTCAGTACCTCCAAGTACCTCAGTACCTCCAAGCACCTCAGTGCCTCCAGGCACCTCAGTGCCTCCAGGCACTCCTGCACCTACAAGCACCTCAGTGCCTCCAGGCACTTCTGCACCTTTAAGCACCTCAGTACCTCCAAGCACCTCAGTGCCTTCAAGCACCTCAGTGCCTCCAAGCACTTCTGCGCCCACAAGCACCTCAGTGTCTCCAAGCACCTCAGAATCTCCAAACACCCAGTGCTCACAAGCGTAGTTGGTGTCCCCAGCATCCAGTACTTTCTCATTTATTCCTCAGCGCCTTTTCAAGTTCTGTCTTTCAGGAGACCTCCAGCAACCACACGTACCTCCTGTCTGCCGACCAGATCCTGCATGAGGAAAACTTATATTCGGCCATCTCTGCTGCGGTCCAGCTGCGGTTCCTCTTCCCGGTCAGCGGAAGAGACCTCGAGTCCACAACACTCCCAAACCAGGTCAGTGATAGTAACACAGAGTCGAGCGCCATCCAAAGCTTGGCTTCCCGAGTTCAGACTCAGGAGGCAACACAGGGCCAGGTGATGCAATATCTCCAGGAATTGTCCGGCCGATTGGATCAAATTCAAGCATCCTTAGCTTCCGTAATTCCAGTTTCAGTTCCCGTAACTGCTCCAGTTGCCGTTTCCAGTAACGTCCAACCTCCGGCCGGTACCAGGTCACGCCTTCAGCTTCCTACTCCTTCCCGCTATAATGGGAATCCAAAGAATTGGCGTGGTTTTCTAAACCAGTGTGAGGTGCACTTCGAGCTTCTCTCTCATAATTTCCCTACGGATCGGTCTAAGGTGGCGTATATTATTTCCCTGCTCGAAGGGTCAGCGTTGGATTGGATGTCTCCGTTATGGGAACGATCTGATCCCGTGGTTTCCAACTACACCAATTTCATCACGTCCTTTCGAAGAATCTTCGATGAGCCTGGCAGGATGACCACTGTTTCTTCTGACTTGCTCCGTGTTCGTCAGGGCTCCCGCTCCGTGGGTCAGTACGTGGTTCATTTCCAGACCATTGCCTCTGAACTACGCTGGAATAATGACGCCCTGAGGGCTGCCTTCTGTAACGGTCTCTCCGACCGGCTGAAAGATGAGTTGGTCACTAGGGATCTGCCGGATCCATTAGAAGAGTTGATCTCCCTCTGCGTCAAGGTGGATCTTCGGATGCAGGAGCGTGGAGGAGAACGTAGTCGTTCAGATCGTTCCAGGTTCCGGCATCCTCCTCCCAGGCCGGCGGCTGTGCCCAGTTCGGACGAACCCATGCAAATTAACCGGTCCCGACTGTCTCCGGAGGAACGACAGCGTCGTCGGGAGGGTAAACTTTGCCTTTACTGTGGAGCCGCAGATCATTTCCTTAAGTTTTGTAAATCCCGTCCGGGAAACGGGCAGGCCTAGCTTGTTCCGGAGGAGTCAAGTTGGGGGTCACGACTAAATCTTCTCCGATTTTGGATTGTTTGCTTCCTGTGTCTTTAATCACCAAGTCAGTCTCCAAGTCGTGTGAGGCCCTGTTGGATTCCGGAGCTGCAGGGAACTTCGTTTCTTCTTCCTGTGTCCAAAGCATGGATTTAAAGGTACGGCCTATCGAGCAGCCTATTTCGTTGACGGCTATCAATGGTACTAGAATATCCAAGGGTCTAATAACGTGGCGCACGGAGCCAGTTAAGTTGCAGATCGGAGCTCTACATCAAGAATGTCTGGAATTCTTGGTGATTCCGGAAATGCATCATGATCTGGTCCTCGGAATGCCTTGGCTCAAAATTCATAATCCCCACATTGATTGGAGGTCTTCTCAAATTCTGTCTTGGAGTTCTTTTTGTCACACTAACTGTCTCACTTCCGTTTGTCCGCTCCGTGTCTCTTCTAGGTCGGATGAAGAGCATATTCCGGAGGCGTATCAAGGGTTCAAGGATGTGTTTTCGGAACAGGCGGCTGACCAGTTACCACCTCATAGGCTTTGGGACTGCCCTATTGACGTTATCCCAGGGAAGATGCCGCCCCGTGGCCGCACTTATCCTTTGTCACTTCCTGAGACTCAAGCGATGTTGGACTATATTAAGTCCAATCTGCTCAAGGGATTCATTCGCCCCTCTTCCTCCCCTGCTGGAGCGGGCTTCTTTTTCGTGAAGAAGAAGGACGGTGTTAGGTTCCTGGTGCTCAGAACAAGGGAGATGTTATAAAGAGAGTCCAGAGCACCAGGACGTAATGCTGGGAAAGGGAAACGGAATGGGAATAGCCCCTGGCACCCTACCTCCGTTGTTTTACCCGTGCTATCAATTCACTCTTGCGAGACTATGGTTTCTTGGGCCCATGGCAGCCGCGTTTGAAGGGCGGATTAAGTCTGCCCAACTCCGATGCCCCCTCAGTTCTTAAGGAGAGACAAAGAGTGAACTGAGACAGGGTAATAACAAGGGGCCCTCTAACTGAAACAACCAAAGCCAGGGGCTACTGACTAGCCTAAAACTAAATGTATTTGCGGCTTGCCGCCAAAGGAAAAGAACAACAAAGGAAATGCTGTCCACACGCCGACACAATACTTTTGTGTATCGGCGGTGACAGCATAAGCAGAACCCTCTGCAAAACACCAGTGACAGATATAACCAAGGAATACAGCGGCCTAGGCCGACGGATGCGGCAGAGCCGCTACTCACGGAACCGGTACAAATACTGGCAAACGGACAGGAACCCCCAACGCTGCCGACACAGACTCTCAGAACTGGAGGACAGGCAGAATCCCAAACGACAGACCGGTGGACACCAAGAAGCCAGAAACTCGACCAGGCATAGGCAAAGCCACAGGACTTCTGGACAGGAACGCTTCACGGCAGGACACGGGATCAGACACAGGAATCGACACAGGGACTGACACAGGAATCGACACAGGAAGCAGCTCGACAGACACTGCTAGACAGGAGCTCAGGAACTGGCAGGAACAAGCTCAGAACTCAAGCAGACTGGAAACCTAGAAATATCACCAGCGTCTGTGAATTGCACTCAGCCAGCATATAACAGCGAGGCCTAATTAATAATGTCATGCAGCTGCCCTGTTGCATGACTCCAAACTGACAAGATGCAATTAGCAGCCAGGTGAGGCTGAACGCATGGGAACAAGCTGCAATTACACAGACTCACCACCGGCAGCAAACAAGAGTATTCTTAAACAGAGCAACGGGAAATCCTGGCCTGCAAGACAACTTATAAACATAAAATAGGAATGAACCACTACCTGTGGTTCATAACAGTATCCTCTCCTTAAGGGTGGGATCCGAGCACCCCATGACACCCACAGGGAACATAAACAGAAGTATAACATAAAATACATAACCAAAATGCAAAATGGAAATGAGCCACAGCCGTGGCTCATAACATTACCCCCCCCCCCCTTGAGGAGGGGTCCAAGGACCCCAAAATTCAGACTATCCAATACAAGGGATACAAAAAAAAACCTGACACACTGGTCTAACAGACAAGAAAACAGAAACAAGCTGTAACAACAGCTTGTAACAGTGCCCTCCCCTTGACGGTGGCCACTGGACACAAGACAAGGGAAAAAAAATCTTTTTTTTTTTTATATTAAGGCAAGAGTCAAAAATTATTTCTTTTTCTTCTTCTTCTCTTTTTACAAAGCTCTTTAGGTCTGACCAAGGTAATTCCCCAAACATTGTCTGAACTGATGGTACCACCCAGCAAGGCTGCGTTCAAATCAGAGATAGGTCTCTTACCCTTGGGAGCTGAACTTTCAGGCAAAGTACTACTATAAGAAGAAGACAGAAAAGCACATCCTGCAGTCAAAACAACAGGCTGAGACTCTTGTACCGAGTCTACAGTATACGGTGAACTCTCAGCAGATAAGATGAGTGACCTAGAGGAACCTGAACCAATTTCTTTGGAACCATATCTTTTAATAACTGCATCACTGAATGCTGGGGGATCCTGAAGAATGGGATCTTCAGCTTTCATTAGGCTGGTCGCCCACTCAAAAGGCTCTCCTCTAAAAGAATAAATCAGATAGAGCACAAGGTTCTCTGAAGTGATGCCCAGAAATGGTCTAGACAACATAATGAAGTAATAGTGTTTGTAAAGCGCCAGAAATTGGACTAAGTCCCCATCAAAGATTATAGATGTTGAGATATCAACAGAGTCAGGATCTGCTTCATTCCCATCTGACTGACTAGAGTGCTTTGCTAGGACCTGGTCACTATTGACCTTACTCGAGGCTGAGACTTTCTGAACCCCACCTGGGGCAGTGACTTTCTGAACCCCACCCGGGGCAGTGACTTTCTGAACCCCACCCGGGGCAGTGACTTTCTGAACCCCACCCGGGGCAGTGACTTTCTGAACCCCACCCGGGGCAGTGGCCTTCGGGAACCCCGCTGGGGCAGTGGCCTCCGGGAACCCCGCTGGGGCAGTGGCCTCCGGGAACCCCGCTGGGGCAGTGGCCTCTGGGAACCCCGCTGGGGTCAGCACCTTGGATTCTTTTACTGGGACCGAGCCGTCGGCCTCCCCCACTGGGACCGAGCCATCGGCCTCCCTCACTGAGACCGAGCCATCGGCTTCCCTCACTGGGACTGAGCCATTGGCCTCCCTCTCTGAGTCGATAATTATCGAAACTTCTCCCGGGACTATGACTACCGGGACTTTTGCTGAAGCTATAATCTTCAGAACTTCCACAAATGCTATGCCTCTTAAGTTCTTTCCTGGGCAAGCGACCTCTAGACCCTTCTTTGAGGCTGCGTCTCTCGAGACCCCACTTGGGGATATTACTTCAAAGATCCCTTCTGGGGTTTTGCTTCTCGAATTCCCTTCTAGAACTATTGTTTTAGATACCCTTTCTGGGGTTGCGCTTTTCAAGTCCCTACCTGGGGTAACAGCTTTTGAGACCCCTTCTGGTATGTAAACCTGAGCTATAATATTTGATGTCCCTCTATAAGCTAGAGCATCGGGTACCGCTCCAGCGCTCTGGGCATCGGGTACCGTTCCAGCACTCTGGGCATCGGGTACCGCTCCAGCACTCTGGGCATCTGGTACCACTCCAGCACTCTGGGCATCGGGTACCGCTCCAGCACTCTGGGCATCGGGTACCGCTCCAGCACTCTGGGCATCGGGTACCGCTCCAGCACTCTGGGCATCGGGTACTGCTCCAGCACTCTGGGCACTGGGTACCGCACCAAGATCCTGAGAATCAGGCACCTCTCCAGAACCCTGGGCAATGGGCACCACTCCAGGACCCTGGGCAACGGGCACCACTCCAGGACCCTGGGCAACGGGCACCACTCCAGGAACCTGGGCAACGGGCACCACTCCAGGACCCTGGGCAATGGGCACCACTCCAGGAACCTGGGCATCGGGCACCACTCCAGGGGCTTGCAACTCTGCTTTAACATGAACCTCAAGAGAGGAGAGAAACATTCTCTTTTGATTCCTGAATCTATAATGGGGCTCCCTTGCCCAAGGACCCCAATTACAGGACAGAGAGCTTTTTAGTGTGGGTTGTGTGACAAGTACCTCTGCCACAGTAGAGACAGGAGTAGGTCTTGTATCCTGACTCAACTTGGCCAGAGGGCAAGACTTGTCACCACACTTTGGCTTGCGCAACTCACAGGTCTGCAGATAGTGGCCTAAACCCCCACAATATAGGCATAAGTTTAAGTTTCTGCGACGCAGACGCTCCTCTTCTGAGAGCCTGGGCCGCAGAAAACTTTTAAACCTTTTCTCTTCAATAAACCAGAGGATTCTCTTGTCACCATACTGTGAACAATAGTCTCTTTAGAGATAGTTGTACTCTCAACGACTTCTGGCAAGATGAGCAAGATTTTAGTCAGAAGGTTTTACAGTTGCTTTAAGGATTGCTGAAAAACTTCTAGTCGCTCAGGTTTCAAAGCACTGAAAGCAGAGTTCAGGGCTGAGAGAGATGCCTGCAGGGCTTGCATAGTAGACATAGGAGGATTTAAAACTAGACAAGACAAGACAAGGCAAGACTAGACAAGGCAAGACTAGACAAGGCAAGACTGAATTTTTAAACTAGACAAAACAAGACTGGATTTTTTTTTTTTTTTAAATACCGGACTGGATTTTTAAACACCGGACTGGATTCTAAACACCGGACTGGATTCTAAACACCGGGCTGGATTCTGCACACTGAATTCTAGACAGGACTGGATTCTAAACACCGGACTGGATTCTAGACTAGACACTGGACTGGGCCAAAAAAGAAAAAAGTTTTATTTCTTTTTTGTGGTATGGCTGGTGATAATGTTAGGTTCCTGGTGCTCAGAACAAGAGAGATGTTATAAAGAGAGTCCAGAGCACCAGGACGTAATGCTGGGAAAGGGAAACGGAATGGGAATAGCCCCTGGCACCCTACCTCCGTTGTTTTACCCGTGCTGTCAATTCACTCTTGTGAGACTATGGTTTCTTGGGCTCATGGCAGCCGCGTTTGAAGGGCGGATTAAGTCTGCCCAACTCCGATGCCCCCTCAGGTCTTAAGGAGAGACAAAGAGTGAACTGAGACAGGGTAATAACAAGGGGCCCTCTAACTGAAACAACCAAAGCCAGGGGCTACTGACTAGCCTAAAACTAAATGTATGTGCGGCTTGCCGCCAAAGGAAAAGAACAACAAAGGAAATGCTGTCCACACGCCGACACAATACTTTTGTGTATCGGCGGTGACAGCATAAGCAGAACCCTCTGCAAAACACCAGTGACAGATATAACCAAGGAATACAGCGGCCTAGGCCGACAGACGCGGCAGAGCCGCTACTCACGGAACCGGTACAAATACTGGCAAACGGACAGGAACCCCCAACGCTGCCGACACAGACTCTCAGAACTGGAGGACAGGCAGAATCCCAAACGACAGACCGGTGGACACCAAGAAGCCAGAAACTCGACCAGGCATAGGCAAAGCCACAGGACTTCTGGACAGGAACGCTTCACGGCAGGACACGGGATCAGACACAGGAATCGACACAGGGACTGACACAGGAATCGACACAGGAAGCAGCTTGACAGACACTGCTAGACAGGAGCTCAGGAACTGGCAGGAACAAGCTCAGAACTCAAGCAGACTAGAAACCTAGAAATATCACCAGCGTCTGTGAATTGCACTCAGCCAGCATATAACAGAGAGGCCTAATTAATAATGTCATGCAGCTACCCTGTTGCATGACTCCAAACTGACAAGATGCAATTAGCAGCCAGGTGAGGCTGAACACATGGGAACAAGCTGCAATTACACAGACTCACCACCGGCAGCAAACAAGAGTATTCTTAAACAGAGCAACGGGAAATCCTGGCCTGCAAGACAACTTATAAACATAAAATAGGAATGAACCACTACCTGTGGTTCATAACAGTATCCTCTCCTTAAGGGTGAGATCCGAGCACCCCATGACACCCACGGGGAACATAAACAGAAGTATAACATAAAATACATAACCAAAATGCAAAATGGAAATGAGCCACAGCCGTGGCTCATAACAGACGGGGGGTTGAGACCATGTTTTGTCTACCACGGCCTAAACGATATCACCATCAAGAATAAATACCCCTTGCCACTAATCACAGAGTTATTTGATAGGGTTCGTGGCGCCCGCGTTTTCTCCAAGCTCGATTTGAGGGGAGCCTATAATCTTATACGCATCCGAGAAGGGGATGAATGGAAGACCGCCTTCAATACCTGGGATGGGCATTACGAATACCTGGTGATGCCGTTTGGCCTTAGTAATGCTCCTGGCATCTTCCAGGGATTCGTCAACGAAATCTTCCGAGACATGTTATATCGAAGTGTTGTGGTATATTTAGACGACATACTGATTTTTTCCAAAGATCTTGTTGAACACAGGACTCAAGTCAAAGAGGTGCTCCACCGTTTACGAAAGAATCGTCTCTATGCTAAGTTCTCCAAATGTACCTTCGAGGTAACATCAATTCCGTTCCTCGGTTATATCATCTCGGGGATGGAGCTTCGCATGGATCCGGAGAAGCTCTCTGCCATTCGTGTCTGGACTCAGCCTCTCTCTTTGAAAGCAATACAAAGATTCCTGGGCTTTGCAAATTACTACAGGAAATTTGTTAGGGATTTCTCCACCATTGTTGCGCCCATTACTGCCTTGACGAGAAAGGGCTCCAACACGGGTTTGTGGCCTCCCAAAGCCATAGAGGCTTTTTCCCACTTGAAATCAGCTTTCATGTCCGCTCCAGTACTTCAACAACCAAATTTCGAGGAACCTTTCTTTCTAGAAGTTGACGCATCCTCGGTCGGAGTTGGGGCCGTTCTCTCTCAGTACTCCTCAGATAAGAAATTACATCCGTGTGGCTTCCACTCTCGTAAATTCTCTCCGGCCGAACGAAATTATATTATTGGAGACCAGGAACTTTTGGCAATTAAATCTGCCTTGGAAGAGTGGAGATATCTCTTAGAAGGGGCCAAACATGTGATTACCATTTACACTGATCACAAAAATTTGTTGTATATCAAAACCGCACAGTGCTTGAATCCTCGCCAAGCTAGATGGGCACTCTTCTTCACTCGATTTTCTTTTGTTATCAAGTATCGGGCCGGGACTTTCAATACTAAAGCGGATGCACTGTCCCGTTCACAAACTCCCACAGACGAAGAAGATTCTTTCGAGCGGAGTTTAATTCTGAATCCAATCTCTGTCTCCGCTGCCTCAACAACTCCAGGTCCTCTCCCTGGAAGGATGTCTGTACCAGCTAAATTCCGGCCGAGAATACTACAGTGGGCCCATATCTCCAAGTTTTCCGGTCATCCCGGCGCCCAGAAAACGTACAAGTTTCTACAAAGATCTTACTGGTGGGACACCATGAGGAAGGATGTACAGGATTACGTTAGTTCCTGCCCACAGTGTACACAGCATAAATCTCCTCGCTTGCCTCCTGCTGGGTTGCTTCGACCTCTGCCTATTCCTATGAAACCCTGGACTCACATTTCCATGGACTTCATCACTGACTTGCCCTGTTCCAAAGGTTGCAACACCGTCTGGGTGATCGTCGACCGCTTTTCGAAGATGGCGCACTTCGTTCCATTGACGAGTCTGCCGACAGCTCCTAAATTAGCTCTATTATTCGTCCGAGAACATTTTCGGTAGCATGGGTTGCCTCAAGACATAGTCTCTGATCGAGGGGTACAGTTCACCGCAAGGTTTTGGAAAGCTCTCTGCTCGGCCAACCAGATTAAACTTAAGTTTTCGTCCGCTTATCATCCCCAAACGAATGGACAAACGGAACGAGTCAATCAAGATCTAGAGACTTTCCTCCGCCTTCATCTCTCCCCTTCACAGGACAACTGGGTGGAGTTGCTACCTTGGGCGGAGTTTGCCCATAACCATTCATTTCATTCTTCCACTGGTGAGTCTCCGTTCTTCATCAACTATGGGTTCCACCCACGAGTTCCGTAATTACCAAGTCTTCCGACAGAGGAGGTTCCAGCTGTAACGTCCACTCTACTACACTTCAGACAAATTTGGAGTAAGATTCATGCTAGTCTTAAAAAGGTTTCTGTCCGATACAAGTTCTTCGCAGATAAGAAACAGCGAGCCGCTCCTCAATACAAGGTTGGAGATAGGGTATGGCTTTCCACACGTAATCTCCGGTTAAAGGTGCCCACTATGAAGTTCGCTCCAAGATTCATCGGTCCTTATCCTGTGCTACAAGTTCTGAATCCTGTGGTCTGTAAGTTGGGTTTGACTTCTCACCTACGTATACCAAATGCCTTCCATGTTTCTCTTCTTCGTCCTCTCGTCCTTAATCGTTTTCATTCAAAGTCCTCCAGCCCCACCTCAGTGGAAGCTGAAACCGGAACAGACTTCGAGATCAAAGCTATTCTGGACTCTCGTTACCTTCACAAGAATCTGCAATATCTGGTGGAATGGAAAGGGTATGGTCCTGAGGAGAGAAGTTGGATAAAGGCTTCTGAGGTCTCGGCTCCTCGACTAATCCGGATTTTCCATTCTAGACACCCTACGAAACCAGGAGAGTGTCCAGGGGCCACTCCTAGAGGAGGGGGTACTGTCATGCCGCTGCTGCGGCCGCCGAACTTGCCTCTCCGGGGGCGCTGGATCTCCGGGCGGCCGTCCTCACTGGCGGTCTCCGGCACCCGGCGCTCCGTCCGGCGCTCCGTCCGGCGCTCGTAGTATGGACGTCGCGGGTGCGCCCGGCGTTCACTGGGGGACAGGTGACGTCATCAAGCGCTTCCCCAACCAGACGCTGGCGGGAAGTTCAAATTCAGACGCCGGGCAGAGCTCCGGCGCCTGAGTATCATCTTTACAGCTTCTGTAGTTGTGATCACCAGAGCTCCCGTATCCCTGTGGCTTCCAGACGAACCTCCATGCCTCCAAGCACCTCTGTGCCTCCGAGCACCTCTGTGCCTCCAAGTACCTCTGTGCCTCCAAGCACCCCGTGCCTCCGAGCACCTCCGTACCTCCAAGTACCCCTGTGCCTCTGAGCACCTCAATGCCTCCAAGTACCTCTGTGCCTCAGAGCACCTCCGTGCCTCCAAGTAACCCTGTGCCTCCGAGCACCTCCATGCCTCCAAGTACCTCTGTGCCTCCGAGCTCTTCCAGACGAACCTCCGTGCCTCCGAGCACATCCGTGCCTCCAAGCACCTCTGTGCCTCCGAGCACCTCCGTGCCTTCAAGTACCTCTATGCCTCCAAGCACCTCTGTGCCTCCAAGCACCTCCGTGCCTACAAGTACCTCAGTACCTCCAAGCACCTCAGTGCCTCCAGGCACTCCTGCACCTACAAGCACCTCAGTGCCTCCAGGCACTTCTGCACCTTTAAGCACCTCAGTACCTCCAAGCACCTCAGTGCCTTCAAGCACCTCAGTGCCTACAAGTACCTCAGTACCTCCAAGCACCTCAGTGCCTCCAGGCACCTCAGTGCCTCCAGGCACTCCTGCACCTACAAGCACCTCAGTGCCTCCAGGCACTTCTGCACCTTTAAGCACCTCAGTACCTCCAAGCACCTCAGTGCCTTCAAGCACCTCAGTGCCTCCAAGCACTTCTGCGCCCACAAGCACCTCAGTGTCTCCAAGCACCTCAGAATCTCCAAACACCCAGTGCTCACAAGTGTAGTTGGTGTCCCCAGCATCCAGTACTTTCTCATTTATTCCTCAGCGCCTTTTCAAGTTCTGTCTTTCAGGAGACCTCCAGCAACCACACGTACCTCCTGTCTGCCGACCAGATCCTGCATGAGGAAAACCTATATTCGGCCATCTCTGCTGCGGTCCAGCTGCGGTTCCTCTTCCCGGTCACCGGAAGAGACCCCGAGTCCACAACACTCCCAAACCAGGTCAGTGATAGAATGCACCTGATTCAAGCGCAGTGGAGAATGATTTCAACGTTGTGCAAGGTTCTGCAACCCTTTGAACTTGCCACACGTGAAGTCAGTTCAGACACTGCCAGCCTGAGTCAGGTCATTCCCCTCATCAGGCTTTTGCAGAAGAAGCTGGAGACATTGAAGGAGGAGCTAAAACAGAGCGATTCCGCAAGGCATGTGGGACTTGTGGATGGAGCCCTTAATTCGCTTAACCAGGATTCACAGGTGGTCAATCTGATGAAATCAGAGCACTACATTTTGGCCACCGTGCTCGATCCTAGATTTAAAACCTACGTTGTATCTCTCTTTCCGGCAGACACAAGTCTGCAGAGGTTCAAAGACCTGCTGGTGAGAAAATTGTCAAGTCAAGCGGAACGTGACCCGTCAACATCTCCTCCTTCACATTCTCCCGCAACTGGGGGTGCGAGGAAAAGGCTAAGAATTCCGACCCCACCCCTTGGCGGTGATGCAGGGCAGTCTGGAGCGAGTGCTGACATCTGGTCCGGACTGAAGGACCTGCCAACGATTACTGACATGTCGTCTACTGTCACTGCATATGATTCTCTCACCATTGAAAGAATGGTGGAGGATTATATGAGTGACCGCATCCAAGTAGGCACGTCAGACAGTCCGTACGTATACTGGCAGGAAAAAGAGGCAATTTGGAGGCCGTTGCACAAACTGGCTTTATTCTACCTAAGTTGCCCTCCCTCCAGTGTGTACTCTGAGTGTTTAGTGCAGCCGCTCAGAAAGTACACAGGGACCTGAGATGGTGGATTCCAGTGGGGACGAATTAATAATCTGTGAGGAGGGGGATGTACACAGTGAAAGGGGTGAGGAATTGGAGGATGATGATGAGGTGGACATCTTGCCTCTGTAGAGCCAGTTTGTGCAAGGAGAGATTGATTGCTTCTTTTTTGGTGGGGGCCCAAACCAACCAGTCATTTCAGTCACAGTCGTGTGGCAGACCCTGTCGCTGAAATGATGGGTTCGTAAAAGTGTGCATGTCCTGTTTATACAACATAAGGGTGGGTGGGAGGGCCCAAGGACAATTCCATCTTGCACCTCTTTTTTCTTTCATTTTTCTTTGCATCATGTGCTGTTTGGGGACTATTTTTTGAAGTGCCATCCTGCCTGACACTGCAGTGCCACTCCTAGATGGGCCAGGTGTTTGTGTCGGCCACTTGTGTCGCTTAGCTTAGTCACACAGCGACCTTGGTGCGCCTCTTTTTTTCTTTGCATCATGTGCTGTTTGGGGACTATTTTTTTGAAGTGCCATCCTGTCTAACACTGCAGTGCCACTCCTAGATGGGCCAGGTGTTTGTGTCGGCCACTTGTGTCGCTTAGCTTAGTCACACAG
This sequence comes from Pseudophryne corroboree, assembly GCF_028390025.1. Lineage (NCBI taxonomy): Eukaryota > Metazoa > Chordata > Amphibia > Anura > Myobatrachidae > Pseudophryne > Pseudophryne corroboree. The sequence continues at coordinate 667,700,535 of NC_086447.1, forward strand.
CGACCTTGGTGCGCCTCTTTTTTTCTTTGCATCATGTGCTGTTTGGGGACTATTTTTATGAAGTGCCATCCTGCCTAACACTGCAGTGCCACTCCTAGATGGGCCAGGTGTTTGTGTCGGCCACTTGTGTCGCTTAGCTTAGTCACACAGCGACATTGGTGCGCCTCTTTTTTTCTTTGCATCATGTGCTGTTTGGGGACAATTTTTTTGAAGTGCCATCCTGCCTGACACTGCAGTGCCACTCCTAGATGAGCCAGGTGTTTGTGTCGGCCACTTGTGTCGCTTAGCTTAGTCACACAGCGACCTTGGTGCACCTCTTTTTTTCTTTGCATCATGTGCTGTTTGGGGACAATTTTTTTGAAGTGCCATCCTGTCTGACACTGCAGTGCCACTCCTAGATGGGCCAGGTGTTTGTGTCGGCCACTTGGGTCGCTTAGCTTAGCCATCCAGCGACCTCGGTGCAAATTTTAGGACTAAAAATAATATTGTGAGGTGTGAGGTGTGCAGAATAGACTGAAAATGAGTGTAAATTATGGCTATTGAGGTTAATAATACTATGGGATCAAAATGACCCCCAAATTCTATGATTTAAGCTGTTTTTGAGGGTTTTTTGTAAAAAAAACACCCGAATCCAAAACACACCCGAATCCGACAAAAAAATTTCAGGGAGGTTTTGCCAAAACGCGTCCGAATCCAAAACACGGCCGCGGAACCGAATCCAAAACTAAAACACAAAACCCGAAAAGTGTCCGGTGCACATCACTAATTGTAGTGTATAAATTGTATTGTTAACCCCCTTTCAGATATATAACTTTGTGGTGTCGGAACCCAGTGTTTAACTACAAATCGGTGTTGTGTCCTCTTTTCCCTGCTAGGGTTTAAAGTGTATTACATTACCTAACTGTATAAAGTTCAAAAGTGTATTAATAAGGTGTGTACGCGCTGCGGGTACTTTGTACCGTCAGCGCTGCATAAGGTTTAAGGTGTAACATCATTGCAGTGCTTTGCTGCATAAGGTTTAAGGTGTAATATCATTGCATTGCATTACTACTAAGGTTTAAAGTATATCTCTGGGTGTGTGCGCGCTGTGTGTACTTTGTACCCCCAGCGCGGCGTTTGTACGCTAAGTCCGTACAAGGTACGGGACTCTGTACGCAAATAGCGTACAAAGTACGTAGAGTGCATATTAAGTCTAGTGGCCGCAGCGGCTCCTTGGTAAAAGTGTGTTTAAAGGTATAGCTTTATGGTTTAAGATAATATCGACATTATCAATTGATTGCCATCTGTATTTTCTAATGACCTATCAAATATTAACAATATTTCAATATTTTTATATTTTTATAGTCTTAATCAGGTAATGGGAAAATTTGGATTAATCGAAACCATAACATCTAGACAATGGGCTAACCAACGAAAGTCAGTGAGATAAAAATTAAAAACAACCCATCACTGTTTACATACAAACAAATAAAAATAAAAACAAAAATAACAAGATTATAATTCATAAATTTATCGAATCTAGAGCCAGGAAGATTAAATCCTGAAATAAATGGACATTTCGACTACATCCTAGACCACTACTATTACTTACCTGATTAAGAATATAAAAATATAGAAATATTGTTAATATTTGTTAGGTCATCAGAAAATACAGATGGCAATCAATATAGGGAAGAGAAAATTTCCCTGAAGTTATCATCTCTTTGTAATGTTAATATTGCAATTTGCAATCAAAATAAACAGAATTTTATATTTAAAAATGTTGAAAAGGTGACTAGGCCTGTCAATCAAATTGAAGGACGAATGAGGGACTGAGACAGGGGATATAGTTCCCCCAAACCCGGAAATCGGGTTTCCTATGATTAAGCAAATGCGAAACGATCGTTAGGAGATCGGACGCAGATACCAAGGGGTCTATTCATGTAGAAAACGAAAACATAATTGCTACTTATCACTCTACATCGCATCTCTTCGATGCGATGTATAGCTGTGATAAGTAGCAATTCATGTATACTCACCCTTCCGACGATGCGCTGCGGTGTCTGGGGCTCCTGCGGTGAGGTCTTCTCCAGCGGTCCCTCCCTGCGATGCGCGGAGTCCAGCGGCGGGTCCCTTTGCGCATGCGCAGCTTGATGACCTCCCGGCAGGCCGCAGTGGTTGCTGGGAGGTCGGGGGGCGGAGCCAGCACGAGGTGCCGAGCAGCGATCAGGGAAGCATTGAGCTTCCCTGACGTCTCCGCACTGCAGTTCAGGTTACGCCGTCCTCAGATGGCGAACCTGAACTCCATGGAGAAGCGGAAAGCAGAGCTTTCCGCACCTTCATGAATTGCACTCACCATACAAAGGTATGGTGATGCGATTCAGACACAGAGCGGGGGTACCACTGGAGAAGTCAGAGACTTCTCCACGGTAACCGGCTCTGTGAATTGCGGTAAGCAGAGAAAAGCCCTGTTTAACGCAAAACAGGGCTTTTCTCTGCTGCATGAATAGACCCCCATGTGTCCTATCTATCACTCAGCTTAGCCACTGTCCTAACATGTGTCTGTCTAGTAAAGTGTGTATTTACAATAAGTGCCCGTGTTCATAGTAGAAGCTGCAGCCGCTGCGGGCGCCATCGCCCACACACCACACCGGAGACAGCCTCTATTCAGCCCATATAGTCACGCGGGTGGTCTCTTAAATGGGAGCCGCGGTCAGCGGCTTTCCGCTGATACACGTGACCTAAAGGAAATTTAGGTCTATGCCGCTTTAGGGCTTTATTGTGAAAGACTGTATGTGTGCGGGGGCACTGTAAAATGGACACACAGTGTGCGAGCAGCACTACACTGAGGGGACATGTATAGCCCAAGTGACACTGTGGATGTGTGAACTGCAGCGCATAGGTAGAATTACAGTTTAAACACACTGTGCTACCATACACATGAAAAGCATATGTACTAACATTACATTGAATAAACAACTGTCCTATTATGAGTATTGAATAAAAGCTGTATGATGAATGTGCCACAAAAACCTTATAATATATTATGTGTGTGTAATTAGTGCTGATATACAGTATCAGTGTAATCAGAAATACAGTCCAGTGCCATACAATATAGAGCACTGTCAAATATCAATGTTATACACATTCAGCACCTAGAGAGAACGTGAATAAGCCCCAACTGTTTGTGGACTATCCATCTGTCAGTCAGGATTAAGGGGAGCCAAAAGGCAAAGAAAAATGAAAACACACAACTCATCATTTGGTCAGTTGTTTAGGATAGCAGCACAGGGATATTGTTCCCCGAAGCAGCAACAATTGATTTATCTATACTGAACACTAGTAGGCACCTTGTTTAATAAAACTATATGGCCCACCACTTAAGTATTTATAACAAAGAGTGCACACTGCAAGCACAGAGTTAAATTATAATAGTGGTGGTACTATGAAATCACACTTAGGAGCTATCAACTCCTAGATACAAATGTATCATTACAAGACACTAAGGGGTCTATTCATGCAGCAGTGAAAAGCCCTGTTTTGCGGTAAACAGGGCTTTTCTCTGCTTACCGCAATTCACAGAGACGGTTACCGTGGAGAAGTCTCTGACTTCTCCAGCGGTACCCCCGCTCTGTGCCTGAATCGCATCACCATACCTTTGTATGGTGAGTGCAATTCATGAAGGTGCGGAAAGCTCTGCTTTCCGCTTCTCCATGGAGTTCAGGTTCGCCATCTGAGGACGGCGTAACCTGAACTGTAGTGCGGAGACGTCAGGGAAGCTCAATGCTTCCCTGATCGCTGCTCGGCACCTCGTGCTGGCTCCGCCCCCCGACCTCCCAGCAACCACTGCGGCCTGCCGGGAGGTCATCAAGCTGCGCATGCGCAAAGGGACCCGCCGCTGGACTCCGCGCATCGCAGGGAGGGACCGCTGGAGAAGACCTCACCGCAGGAGCCCCAGACACCGCAGCGCATCGTCGGAAGGGTGAGTATACATGAATTGCTACTTATCACAGCTATACATCGCATCGAAGAGATGCGATGTATAGTGATAAGTAGCAATTATGTTTTCGTTTTCTACATGAATAGACCCCTAAGCATCTAGCACTGCTACAAATAATGAAACATCATTCCATGATACTGGAGACAGTGAAGAAATACACAATTACAGTGGCTAAGCTTTTTAATTCACTTTATTTACTTTGTCACAATTTATTTCACATGCACTATATTTCGCTGATGTTTTAATGATTACAATAAAAGTTATATTTTAGAATTTGTGGTCATCTATCATAAAGATATTTGACTTTAAGAAAGTATATAAGTCCGTGTGTGCCCATTACAGGGAATTTCTTTTCTTTTGGTCCTTTATATCTACATCATTCCTAGGAGTACCTCCCAATACATATAAGGTACTTACCTATATTACTGAATATAAGGGAAAGCACAGATACTATATATGAGAATAGAGAACTGAAAAGAAGGCGTCTGTGCGACTCTTTACTTACCTCTGCAGTCAGAAGGGGTCTCTCACAGGGTCGCACCTGGGAAGCACTAGAGATGAGCGGGTTCGGTTTCTCTGAATCCGAACCCGCACGAACTTCATGTTTTTTTTCACGGGTCCGAGCGACTCGGATCTTCCCGCCTTGCTCGGTTAACCCGAGCGCGCCCGAACGTCATCATGACGCTGTCGGATTCTCGCGAGGCTCGGATTCTATCGCGAGACTCGGATTCTATATAAGGAGCCGCGCGTCGCCGCCATTTTCACACGTGCATTGAGATTGATAGGGAGAGGACGTGGCTGGCGTCCTCTCCGTTTAGAATAGATTAGAGAGACACTTGATTTACTAATTTTGGGGAGCATTAGGAGTACTCAGTACAGTGCAGAGTTTTGCTGATAGTGACCACCAGTTTTATTTATAATCCGTTCTCTGCCTGAAAAAAGCGATACACAGCACACAGTGACTCAGTCACATACCATATCTGTGTGCACTGCTCAGGCTCAGGCCAGTGTGCTGCATCATCTATTATCTATATATAATATTATATATATCTGATTATCTGTCTGACTGCTCAGCTCACACAGCTTATAATTGTGGGGGAGACTGGGGAGCACTACTGCAGTGCCAGTTATAGGTTATAGCAGGAGCCAGGAGTACATAATATATTATATAGTGAGTGACCACCAGACACACAGTGCAGTTTATTTAATATATCCGTTCTCTGCCTGAAAAAAGCGATACACACAGTGACTCAGTCAGTCACATACCATATCTGTGTGCACTGCTCAGGCTCAGGCCAGTGTGCTGCATCATCTATATATATAATATATCTGTCTGACTGCTCAGCTCACACAGCTTATAATTGTGGGGGAGACTGGGGAGCACTACTGCAGTGCCAGTTATAGGTTATAGCAGGAGCCAGGAGTACATAATATTATATTAAAACAGTGCACACTTTTGCTGCAGGAGTGCCACTGCCAGTGTGACTAGTGACCAGTGACCTGACCACCAGTATATATAATATTAGTAGTATACTATCTCTTTATCAACCAGTCTATATTAGCAGCAGACACAGTACAGTGCGGTAGTTCACGGCTGTGGCTACCTCTGTGTCGGCACTCGGCAGCCCGTCCATAATTGTATATACCACCTAACCGTGGTTTTTTTTTCTTTCTTTATACATACATACTAGTTACGAGTATACTATCTCTTTATCAACCAGTCTATATTAGCAGCAGACACAGTACAGTGCGGTAGTTCACGGCTGTGGCTACCTCTGTGTCGGCACTCGGCAGCCCGTCCATAATTGTATATACCACCTAACCGTGGTTTTTTTTTCTTTCTTTATACATACATACTAGTTACGAGTATACTATCTCTTTATCAACCAGTCTATATATTAGCAGCAGACACAGTACAGTGCGGTAGTTCACGGCTGTGGCTACCTCTGTGTCGGCACTCGGCAGCCCGTCCATAATTGTATATACCACCTAACCGTGGTTTTTTTTTCTTTCTTTATACATACATACTAGTTACGAGTATACTATCTCTTTATCAACCAGTCTATATATTAGCAGCAGACACAGTACAGTGCGGTAGTTCACGGCTGTGGCTACCTCTGTGTCGGCACTCGGCAGCCCGTCCATAATTGTATATACCACCTAACCGTGGTTTTTTTTTCTTTCTTTATACATACATACTAGTTACGAGTATACTATCTCTTTATCAACCAGTCTATATATTAGCAGCAGACACAGTACAGTGCGGTAGTTCACGGCTGTGGCTACCTCTGTGTCGGCACTCGGCAGCCCGTCCATAATTGTATATACCACCTAACCGTGGTTTTTTTTTCTTTCTTTATACATACATACTAGTTACGAGTATACTATCTCTTTATCAACCAGTCTATATATTAGCAGCAGACACAGTACAGTGCGGTAGTTCACGGCTGTGGCTACCTCTGTGTCGGCACTCGGCAGCCCGTCCATAATTGTATATACCACCTAACCGTGGTTTTTTTTTCTTTCTTTATACATACATACTAGTTACGAGTATACTATCTCTTTATCAACCAGTCTATATATTAGCAGCAGACACAGTACAGTGCGGTAGTTCACGGCTGTGCCTACCTCTGTGTCGGCACTCGGCAGCCCGTCCATAATTGTATATACCACCTAACCGTGGTTTTTTTTTCTTTCTTTATACATACATACTAGTTACGAGTATACTATCTCTTTATCAACCAGTCTATATATTAGCAGCAGACACAGTACAGTGCGGTAGTTCACGGCTGTGGCTACCTCTGTGTCGGCACTCGGCAGCCCGTCCATAATTGTATATACCACCTAACCGTGGTTTTTTTTTCTTTCTTTATACATACATACTAGTTACGAGTATACTATCTCTTTATCAACCAGTCTATATATTAGCAGCAGACACAGTACAGTGCGGTAGTTCACGGCTGTGGCTACCTCTGTGTCGGCACTCGGCAGCCCGTCCATAATTGTATATACCACCTAACCGTGGTTTTTTTTTCTTTCTTTATACATACATACTAGTTACGAGTATACTATCTCTTTATCAACCAGTCTATATATTAGCAGCAGACACAGTACAGTGCGGTAGTTCACGGCTGTGGCTACCTCTGTGTCGGCACTCGGCAGCCCGTCCATAATTGTATATACCACCTAACCGTGGTTTTTTTTTCTTTCTTTATACATACATACTAGTTACGAGTATACTATCTCTTTATCAACCAGTCTATATATTAGCAGCAGACACAGTACAGTGCGGTAGTTCACGGCTGTGGCTACCTCTGTGTCGGCACTCGGCAGCCCGTCCATAATTGTATATACCACCTAACCGTGTTTTTTTTTTCTTTCTTTATACATACATACTAGTTACGAGTATACTATCTCTTTATCAACCAGTCTATATATTAGCAGCAGACACAGTACAGTGCGGTAGTTCACGGCTGTGCCTACCTCTGTGTCGGCACTCGGCAGCCCGTCCATAATTGTATATACCACCTAACCGTGGTTTTTTTTTCTTTCTTTATACATACATACTAGTTACGAGTATACTATCTCTTTATCAACCAGTCTATATATTAGCAGCAGACACAGTACAGTGCGGTAGTTCACGGCTGTGGCTACCTCTGTGTCGGCACTCGGCAGCCCGTCCATAATTGTATATACCACCTAACCGTGGTTTTTTTTTCTTTCTTTATACATACATACTAGTTACGAGTATACTATCTCTTTATCAACCAGTCTATATATTAGCAGCAGACACAGTACAGTGCGGTAGTTCACGGCTGTGGCTACCTCTGTGTCGGCACTCGGCAGCCCGTCCATAATTGTATATACCACCTAACCGTGGTTTTTTTTTCTTTCTTTATACATACATACTAGTTACGAGTATACTATCTCTTTATCAACCAGTCTATATATTAGCAGCAGACACAGTACAGTGCGGTAGTTCACGGCTGTGGCTACCTCTGTGTCGGCACTCGGCAGCCCGTCCATAATTGTATACTAGTATCCAATCCATCCATCTCCATTGTTTACCTGAGGTGCCTTTTAGTTGTGCCTATTAAAATATGGAGAACAAAAATGTTGAGGTTCCAAAATTAGGGAAAGATCAAGATCCACTTCCACCTCGTGCTGAAGCTGCTGCCACTAGTCATGGCCGAGACGATGAAATGCCAGCAACGTCGTCTGCCAAGGCCGATGCCCAATGGCATAGTACAGAGCATGTCAAAACCAAAACACCAAATATCAGTAAAAAAAGGACTCCAAAACCTAAAATAAAATTGTCGGAGGAGAAGCGTAAACTTGCCAATATGCCATTTACCACACGGAGTGGCAAGGAACGGCTGAGGCCCTTGCCTATGTTCATGGCTAGTGGTTCAGCTTCACATGAGGATGGAAGCACTCAGCCTCTCGCTAGAAAACTGAAAAGACTCAAGCTGGCAAAAGCACCGCAAAGAACTGTGCGTTCTTTGAAATCCCAAATCCACAAGGAGAGTCCAATTGTGTCGGTTGCGATGCCTGACCTTCCCAACACTGGACGTGAAGAGCATGCGCCTTCCACCATTTGCACGCCCCCTGCAAGTGCTGGAAGGAGCACCCGCAGTCCAGTTCCTGATAGTCAGATTGAAGATGTCAGTGTTGAAGTACACCAGGATGAGGAGGATATGGGTGTTGCTGGCGCTGGGGAGGAAATTGACCAGGAGGATTCTGATGGGGAGGTGGTTTGTTTAAGTCAGGCACCCGGGGAGACACCTGTTGTCCGTGGGAGGAATATGGCCGTTGACATGCCAGGTGAAAATACCAAAAAAATCAGCTCTTCGGTGTGGAGGTATTTCACCAGAAATGCGGACAACAGGTGTCAAGCCGTGTGTTCCCTTTGTCAAGCTGTAATAAGTAGGGGTAAGGACGTTAACCACCTCGGAACATCCTCCCTTATACGTCACCTGCAGCGCATTCATAATAAGTCAGTGACAAGTTCAAAAACTTTGGGTGACAGCGGAAGCAGTCCACTGACCAGTAAATCCCTTCCTCTTGTAACCAAGCTCACGCAAACCACCCCACCAACTCCCTCAGTGTCAATTTCCTCCTTCCCCAGGAATGCCAATAGTCCTGCAGGCCATGTCACTGGCAATTCTGACGAGTCCTCTCCTGCCTGGGATTCCTCCGATGCATCCTTGCGTGTAACGCCTACTGCTGCTGGCGCTGCTGTTGTTGCCGCTGGGAGTCGATGGTCATCCCAGAGGGGAAGTCGTAAGCCCACTTGTACTACTTCCAGTAAGCAATTGACTGTTCAACAGTCCTTTGCGAGGAAGATGAAATATCACAGCAGTCATCCTACTGCAAAGCGGATAACTGAGTCCTTGACAACTATGTTGGTGTTAGACGTGCGTCCGGTATCCGCCGTTAGTTCACAGGGAACTAGACAATTTATTGAGGCAGTGTGCCCCCGTTACCAAATACCATCTAGGTTCCACTTCTCTAGGCAGGCGATACCGAGAATGTACACGGACGTCAGAAAAAGACTCACCAGTGTCCTAAAAAATGCAGTTGTACCCAATGTCCACTTAACCACGGACATGTGGACAAGTGGAGCAGGGCAGGGTCAGGACTATATGACTGTGACAGCCCACTGGGTAGATGTATGGACTCCCGCCGCAAGAACAGCAGCGGCGGCACCAGTAGCAGCATCTCGCAAACGCCAACTCTTTCCTAGGCAGGCTACGCTTTGTATCACCGCTTCCCAGAATACGCACACAGCTGAAAACCTCTTACGGCAACTGAGGAAGATCATCGCGGAATGGCTTACCCCAATTGGACTCTCCTGTGGATTTGTGGCATCGGACAACGCCAGCAATATTGTGTGTGCATTAAATATGGGCAAATTCCAGCACGTCCCATGTTTTGCACATACCTTGAATTTGGTGGTGCAGAATTTTTTAAAAAACGACAGAGGCGTGCGAGAGATGCTGTCGGTGGCCAGAAAAATTGCGGGACACTTTCGGCGTACAGGCACCACGTACAGAAGACTGGAGCACCACCAAAAACTACTGAACCTGCCCTGCCATCATCTGAAGCAAGAAGTGGTAACGAGGTGGAATTCAACCCTCTATATGCTTCAGAGGTTGGAGGAGCAGCAAAAGGCCATTCAAGCCTATACAATTGAGCACGATATAGTAGGTGGAATGCACCTGTCTCAAGTGCAGTGGAGAATGATTTCAACGTTGTGCAAGGTTCTGATGCCCTTTGAACTTGCCACACGTGAAGTCAGTTCAGACACTGCCAGCCTGAGTCAGGTCATTCCCCTCATCAGGCTTTTGCAGAAGAAGCTGGAGGCATTGAAGAAGGAGCTAAAAGGGAGCGATTCCGCTAGGCATGTGGGACTTGTGGATGCAGCCCTTAATTCGCTTAACAAGGATTCACGGGTGGTCAATCTGTTGAAATCAGAGCACTACATTTTGGCCACCGTGCTCGATCCTAGATTTAAAGCCTACCTTGGATCTCTCTTTCCGGCAGACACAGGTCTGCTGGGGTTGAAAGACCTGCTGGTGACAAAATTGTCAAGTCAAGCGGAACGCGACCTGTCAACATCTCCTCCTTCACATTCTCCCGCAACTGGGGGTGCGAGGAAAAGGCTCAGAATTCCGAGCCCACCCGCTGGCGGTGATGCAGGGCAGTCTGGAGCGACTGCTGATGCTGACATCTGGTCCGGACTGAAGGACCTGACAACGATTACGGACATGTCGTCTACTGTCACTGCATATGATTCTCTCAACATTGATAGAATGGTGGAGGATTATATGAGTGACCGCATCCAAGTAGGCACGTCACACAGTCCGTACTTATACTGGCAGGAAAAAGAGGCAATTTGGAGGCCCTTGCACAAACTGGCTTTATTCTACCTAAGTTGCCCTCCCACAAGTGTGTACTCCGAAAGAGTGTTTAGTGCCGCCGCTCACCTTGTCAGCAATCGGCGTACGAGGTTACATCCAGAAAATGTGGAGAAGATGATGTTCATTAAAATGAATTATAATCAATTCCTCCGCGGAGACATTGACCAGCAGCAATTGCCTCCACAAAGTACACAGGGAGCTGAGATGGTGGATTCCAGTGGGGACGAATTGATAATCTGTGAGGAGGGGGATGTACACGGTGATATATCGGAGGGTGAAGATGAGGTGGACATCTTGCCTCTGTAGAGCCAGTTTGTGCAAGGAGAGATTAATTGCTTCTTTTTTGGGGGGGGTCCAAACCAACCCGTCATATCAGTCACAGTCGTGTGGCAGACCCTGTCACTGAAATGATGGGTTGGTTAAAGTGTGCATGTCCTGTTTTGTTTATACAACATAAGGGTGGGTGGGAGGGCCCAAGGACAATTCCATCTTGCACCTCTTTTTTCTTTTCTTTTTCTTTGCATCATGTGCTGATTGGGGAGGGTTTTTTGGAAGGGACATCCTGCGTGACACTGCAGTGCCACTCCTAGATGGGCCCGGTGTTTGTGTCGGCCACTAGGGTCGCTAATCTTACTCACACAGTCAGCTACCTCATTGCGCCTCTTTTTTTCTTTGCGTCATGTGCTGTTTGGGGAGGGTTTTTTGGAAGGGACATCCTGCGTGACACTGCAGTGCAACTCCTAGATGGGCCCGGTGTTTGTGTCGGCCACTAGGGTCGCTAATCTTACTCACACAGCTACCTCATTGCGCCTCTTTTTTTCTTTGCGTCATGTGCTGTTTGGGGAGGGTTTTTTGGAAGGGACATCCTGCGTGACACTGCAGTGCCACTCCTAGATGGGCCCGGTGTTTGTGTCGGCCACTAGGGTCGCTAATCTTACTCACACAGCTACCTCATTGCGCCTCTTTTTTTCTTTGCGTCATGTGCTGTTTGGGGAGGGTTTTTTGGAAGGGCCATCCTGCGTGACACTGCAGTGCCACTCCTAGATGGGCCCGGTGTTTGTGTCGGCCACTAGGGTCGCTAATCTTACTCACACAGCTACCTCATTGCGCCTCTTTTTTTCTTTGCGTCATGTGCTGTTTGGGGAGGGTTTTTTGGAAGGGACATCCTGCGTGACACTGCAGTGCCACTCCTAGATGGGCCCGGAGTTTGTGTCGGCCACTAGGGTCGCTTATCTTACTCACACAGCGACCTCGGTGCAAATTTTAGGACTAAAAATAATATTGTGAGGTGTGAGGTATTCAGAATAGACTGAAAATGAGTGTAAATTATGGTTTTTGAGGTTAATAATACTTTGGGATCAAAATGACCCCCAAATTCTATGATTTAAGCTGTTTTTCTCTAACGTCCTAGTGGATGCTGGGAACTCCGTAAGGACCATGGGGAATAGCGGGCTCCGAAGGAGGCTGGGCACTCTAGAAAGATCTTAGACTACCTGGTGTGCACTGGCTCCTCCCACTCTGACCCTCCTCCAAGCCTCAGTTAGATTTCGTGCCCGGCCGAGGTTGGATGCACACTAGGGGCTCTCCTGAGCTCTTAGAAAGTTATAGTCTTAGAATTTGTTCTTTTCAGTGAGACCTGCTGGCAACAGGCTCACTGCAGCGAGGGACTAAGGGGAGAAGAAGCGAACTCGCCTGCTTGCAGCCGGATTGGGCTTCTTAGGCTACTGGACACCATTAGCTCCAGAGGGATCGACCGCAGGCCCAGCCTTGATGTTCGGTCCCGGAGCCGCGCCGCCGTCCCCCTTACAGAGCCAGAAGCAAGAAGATGGTCTGGAAAATCGGCGGCATGAAGACTCAGTCTTCACCAAGGTAGCGCACAGCACTGCAGCTGTGCGCCATTGCTCCTCTCACACACTTCATACTCCGGTCACTGAGGGTGCAGGGCGCTGGGGGGGGGCGCCCTGAGGCAGCAATAAAAACACCTTGGCTGGCAAAAATACCTCAATATATAGCCCCAGGGGCTATATATGAGGTAAATACCCCTGCCAGAAGTCCATAAAAAACGGGAGAATAGGCCGCGAAAAAGGGGCGGAGCCTATCTCCTCAGCACACTGGCGCCATTTTCCCTCACAGCTCCGTTGGAGGGAAGCTCCCTGGCTCTCCCCTGCAGTCTACAAGGGTTAAAAAAAGAGAGAGGGGGCACTAAATTTAGGCGCAGTATACATATATATATAGATATAAAGCTATAGGGGACATAACTCAGTTAGTCCCTGCAGTATATAGCGCTCTGGTGTGTGCTGGCATACGCTCACTCTGTCCCCCCAAAGGGCTTTTGTGGGTCCTGTCCTCGTTTAGAGCATTCCCTGTGTGTCTGCGGTGTGTCGGTACGGCTGTGTCGACATGTTGAATGAGGAGGCTTATATGGTGACGGAACAGAGGCCGATATATGTGATGTCGCCCCCTGTGGGGCCGACACCAGAGTGGATAGAGAGGTAAAAGGTATTAACCGACAGTGTCAACTCCTTACATAAAAGGGTGGATGACGTAACAGCTGTGGGACAGCCGGCTTCGCAGCCCGCGCCTGCCCAGGCGTCTCAAAGGCCATCAGGGGCTCAAAAACGCCCGCTCTCTCAGATGGCAGACACAGATGTCGACACGGAGTCTGACTCCAGTGTCGACAAGGTGGAGACATATACACAATCCAATCCGTGACTTGATCCCGGCAATAAAAAATGTGTTATACATTTCTGACTTTAACCTCTATAAATGGGTTTTAGGTTTGGGGAGAAAAAACAGGCAGTGTTTTGTTCCCCCATCAGATGAATAAATGAAGTGTGTGAAAACCGTGGGTTCCCCCGTTAAGAAACTGGTAATTTATAAAAAGTTACTGATGGCGTACCCTTTCCCGCCAGGAGGATAAGTTACGCTGGGAGATATCCCCTAGGGTGGATAAGGCGCTCACACGTTTGTCAAAAAAGGTGGCACTGCCGTCTTAGGAAACGGCCACTTTAATAGGTACCTGTTGATAAAAAACAGGAGGCTATCCTGAAGTCTGTATTTACACACTCAGGTACTAGACTGAGACCTGCAGATAGTGCTGCTGCAGCGTGGTTGGTGACCCTGTCAAACAGGGATAATAGTTGGCAAACATAAAAACATATTAAAGACGTTGTCTTATATATGGGGGATGCACAGAGGGATATTTTGCCGGCTGGCATCCAAAATAAATGTAATGTCCATTCTGTCAGGAGGGTATTAGAGACCTGTCACTGGACAGGTGATGCTGACTTAAAAAGCGCATAGAGAGCCTTATAAGGGTGAGGAATTATTTGGGGATGGTCTCTGGGACCTCGTATCCACAGCAACTGCTGGGAAGAAATAATTTTACCTCAGGTTTCCTCACAGAAAAAGGTACAGTCCTTTCGGCTTCAGAAAAGCAAGCGGGTCAAATGGCGCTTCCTTTCTGTACAGAGACAAGGGTAGAGGGAAAAAGCTGCACCAGTCAGCCTGTTCCCAGAATCAAGATTCTTCCCCCGCCTCCTGTGAGTACACACCATGACGCGGGTGCTCCACAGGTGTAGCCAGGTACGGTGGGGGGCCGCCTCAAAAATTTCAGCAATTAGTGGGCTCGCACACAGGTGGATCCCTGTTTCTTCCAAGTAGTATTTCAGGGGTACAAGCTGGAATTAGAGATGTCTCCCCCCAGCCGTTTCCTAAAATATGCCTTGCTGACAACTCCCTCAGGCAGGGAGGCTGTGCTAGAGGCAATTAATAAGCGGTATTCCCAGCAGGTAATACTCAAGGTGCCCCTACTTCAACAAGAACGGGGTTACTATTCCACACGGGTTGGGGTACCGAAACCGCATGGTTCGGTGTGACCCATTTTATATTTAAAATCCTTGAACATAAAAAAATTCAAGTTCAAGATGGAATCGCTCAGGGCGGTTATTGCAAGCCTGGACGAGGGGGATTACATGGTATCCCGGGACATCAAGGATGCTTACCTGCATGTCCCCATTTACCATCCTCGCCAGGAGTACCTCAGATTTGTGGTACAGGATTACCATTACCAAGTCCAGACACTGCCGTTTGGACTGTACATGGCACCGAGGGTGTTTTATCAAGGTAATGGCCGAAATGATGATACTCCTTCAAAAAAAAGGGAGTTGTAATTATCCCGTACTTGGACAATCTCGTTATAAGGGCGAGGTCCAAGGAGCAGTTGGTAGTCGGGGTAGCACTATTTTGGAAAGTGCTACAACAGCATAGGTGGATTCTAAACAGTCCAAAGTCACAGCTGGTTCCTATGACACATCTACTGTTCCTGGGGATGGTTCTGGACATAAACCAGAAATAGTGTTTCTCCCGGAGGAGAAAGCCAAGGAGTTGTCATCTCTAGTCAGAGACCTCCTGAAACCAAAATAGGTAGCGGTGCATCATTGCACGCGAGTCCTGGGAAAAATGGTAGCTTCTTACGAAGCAATCCCATTAGGCAGGTTCCATACAAGAACTTTTCAGAGGGACCTGTTGGACAAGTGGTCCGGATCGCATCTTCCGATGCATAGGCTGATAACCCTGTCTTCAAGGACCAGGGTATCTCTACTGTGGTGGCTGCAGAGTGCCCATCTTCAAGAGGGCCGCAGGTTCGGCATACAGGACTAGGTCCTAGTGACCATGGATTCCAGCCTTTGAGGCTGGGGGGCAGTCACATAGGGAAGAAACTTCCAGGGACTTTGGTCAAGTCAGGTTATTTCCCTACACATAAATATTCTGGATCTGAGGGCCATTTACAATGCCCTGAGGCCAGCAAGGCCTCTGCTTCAAAACCAGCCGGTACTGATCCAATCAGACAACATCACGGCAGTCGCCCATGTAATCAACAGGGCGGCACAAAAAGCAGGATGGCGATGGCAGAAGCCACAAGGATTCTCCGATAGGCGGAAAATCATGTGTTAGCACTGTCAGCAGTGTTCATTCCCGGAGTGGACAACTGGGAAGCAGATCTTCTCAACAGACACGACCTCCACCCGGGAGAATGGGGACTTCCTCCAGAAGTCTTCCAATAGGATTGTACACCATTGGGAAAGGCCACAGGTGGACATGATGGCGTCCCGCCTTAACAAAAAGCTATAAAAGATATTGCTCCAGGTCAAGGGACCCTCAGGCGATAGCTATGGACGCTCTGGTAACACCGTGGGTGTACCAGTCGGTTTAGGTGTTCTCCCCTCTGCCTCTCATACCAAAGGTACTGAGAATAATAAGAAGGCGAGGAGTAAGAACGATACTCGTGGATGGCCAAGAAGAGCTTGGTACCCAGAACTTCAAGAATTTATATCAGAGGACCCATGGCCTCTGCCACTCAGTCAGGACCTGCGGCAGCAGGGGCCCTGTCTGTTCCAAGACTTACCGCGGCTGCGTTTGACGGCATGGCGGTTGAACGCCGGATCCTGAAGAAAAAGGGCATTCCGGAGGAAGTAATTCCTACGCTTACTAAAGCCAGGAAAGAGGTTACAGCAACTCATTATCACCGCATATGGCGAAAATATGTTGCATGGTGTGAGGCCAAAAGGGCCCCAACAGAGGAATTTCAACTAGGTCGATTTCTGCATTTCCTGCAAGCAGGAGTGACTATGGGCCTAAAATTGGGTTCCATTAAGGTACAGATCTCGGCTCTGTCGATTTTCTTTCAAAAAAGAACTAGCTTCAGTACCTGAAGTTCAGACATTTATAAAAGGAGTGCTGCATAGTCAGCCCCCGTTTGTGCCTCCTGTGGCACCTTGGGATCTCAACGTGGTGTTGAGTTTTCTTAAAATCACATTGGTTTGAACCACTAAAAACCGTGGATCTGAAATATCTCACATGGAAGGTGGTTATGTTATTGGCCTTGGCTTCTGCCAGGCGAGTATCAGAATTGGCGGCTTTGTCTTGTAGAAGCCCTTATTTGATTTTCCATGTGGATAGGGCAGAATTGAGGACTCGTCCCCAGTTTCTCCCTAAGGTGGTGTCAGCGTTTCACCTGAACCAGCCTATTGTGGTGCCTGCGGCTACTAAGGATTTGGAGGACTCCAAGTTGCTAGACGTTGTCAGGGCACTGAAAATATATGTTTCCAGGATGGCTGGAGTCAGAAAATCTGACTCGCTGTTTATCCAATATGCACCCAACAAGCTGGGTGCTCCTGCTTCTAAGCAGACTATTGCTCGTTGGATTTGTAGTACAATTCAGCTTGCACATACTGTGGCAGGCCTGCCACAGCCAAAATCTGTCAATGCCCATTCCACAAGGAAGGTGGGCTCATCTTGGGCGGCTGCCCGAGGGGTCTCGGCTTTACAACTTTGCCGAGCAGCTACTTGGTCAGGGGCAAACACGTTTGCAAAATTCTACAAATTTGATACCCTGGCTGAGGAGGACCTGGAGTTCTCTCATTCGGTGCTGCAGAGTCATCCGCACTCTCCCGCCCGTTTGGGAGCTTTGGTATAATCCCCATGGTCCTTACGGAGTTCCCAGCATCCACTAGGACGTTAGAGAAAATAAGAATTTACTCACCGGTAATTCTATTTCTCGTAGTCCGTAGTGGATGCTGGGCGCCCATCCCAAGTGCGGTTTATCTGCATTACTTGTACATAGTTATTGTTAACTAAATCGGGTTATTGTTGAGCCATCTGTTGAGAGGCTCTATTGTTTCATACTGTTAACTGTGTTTCATATCACGAGTTGTACGGTGTGATTGGTGTGGCTGGTATGAGTCTTACCCGGGATTCAAAATCCTTCCTTATTGTGTACGCTCGTCCGGGCACAGTACCTAACTGAGGCTTGGAGGAGGGTCAGAGTGGGAGGAGCCAGTGCACACCAGGTAGTCTAAGATCTTTCTAGAGTGCCCAGCCTCCTTCGGAGCCCGCTATTCCCCATGGTCCTTACGGAGTTCCCAGCATCCACTACGGACTACGAGAAATAGAATTACCGGTGAGTAAATTCTTATTTTTAGTGTTTTTTGAAAAAAACACCCGAATCCAAAACACACCCGAATCCGACAAAAAAAATTCGGTGAGGTTTTGCCAAAACGCGTTCGAACCCAAAACACGGCCGCGGAACCGAACCCAAAACCAAAACACAAAACCCGAAAAATTTCAGGCGCTCATCTCTAGGAAGCACGTGTACAGCTCCCGGGTGAGACCCAGCAATGCGGTCTGAAATGTGTATACAGTATGTGGATTCACAGTATCCGGCCAGTGCCGCAACCAGATTTCAAGTACACACAGTGCTGTACAGCTGCACTTTGTGAACACGTACATTCAAATGTATGTGTCCTTCTTGAAATCCAGTCATCCTGTCAGCCGACGGCCACATGGCACCCCTCCCTACTGCACTGTTACGCCAGCATACACTGACACACATGGTGTGATCCCCTCAGTTTACTGTACAAATCACAAAGCCTTGACAAAGGTTCCATAATGGGACTGAAATGTTGGCTACTTCTATGTGCATGCTAATACACTTCAAAGAACACGTTTGACCTCAAAGTCAGGAGAGTGCCTTTCTTTTACTACACGTAATAAATGATATTCTATATATAGAGCCTCATGACCATACTAGTGGCCTGGACAGAGAGAACTACAGAATATAAGTATTCTGTAGTTATCTCTACAGTAAGCATAGTAAGTATCTTTATAAGTATGAGCAGGATCAGGCTTGGACTGGCCCACAGGGGTACAGGGGAAATCACCGGTGGGCCCTACTGCCTGGGAGCCCACCTTCTGCTCTAAGGATCAAGTTCCAGACTGTGCACTTGAATTATACATTATACATATGTTACCTTATACTGGACTATGGTGTATTTTCTACAGTGCATTGCTGTTATTAATCTGTTATTAATCTGGTACATTATCATTCATGCAGCAGCTGAATTTACTGTATATATTTATGAAGGGGCCCAGACGTTGCACTCTCTAATGGTTAGTCAAACCAATGAGGTAGCAGGCCACACCCCTAACATGGGCCCCTACCACTGCATTCCCACGGTGGGCCCTACATTCCCCAGTCCGACAATGAGCAGGATCTTTGGGGGAGATGTATTATAGCAACATTTACCGTGCTGCT
The DNA here is from genome assembly GCF_028390025.1 of Pseudophryne corroboree. Taxonomy (NCBI): domain Eukaryota; kingdom Metazoa; phylum Chordata; class Amphibia; order Anura; family Myobatrachidae; genus Pseudophryne; species Pseudophryne corroboree. The sequence continues at coordinate 667,719,532 of NC_086447.1, forward strand.
ATAGCACTTCCTGCTTCTCATTACCAAGACAAAGCAAGAAGGTACATCGACGAGATGTAAGAACGCGATGTAGTTAATATACCGGCTGTTGGGATACTGGCGTTCAGGGTCTCGACGCCGGAATCCTGACAGTGGGTAAAATACCGGCGGTCGACCTCTCCCCAGTATTCCCACTCAGGTGGTGGGTCCACGCCATCCTGACAGCTAGCATCCTGTCAGCCAGCATATCATACTGAACCCATAAGAACATCTTGTTTGCTGGAGTGGGGGAGTGAAAACTCCCCCCCTCCGATGATCCCCGTTGGACAGCATCAGCTTAGTGCTGATGCACTGTGTCTTCCCCTCCAGGCTGCTTCAGGGTGCATGCACGAGATCTCGCTACTCCTGCGAGATCTCACATGCAGCCCAGAGCCTGCACCCACCACAACCAGGAACACCTGCAGCTGTCAAAATGGATAGCTGCAGGTGTTGGAATGTTCAGTGCAACTGACCATTCATACATTTCCCTGCATATCGGTGTGCTATCATAGGGGAGGAACTATATAAGTGCACATAACGCAGGGACGTGCAGTCAGGGGAGGCAGGGGAGGCAGTGCCTCCCCTGTCATTAATGATTAAAATAATATAAAGAAGATACTTATGACACATATTCTGTGTCACAAGTAATTTCTTTATCTTATCCTAATCATTTTAAGCCTATAAAGTAGTTTGGGAGGCACTGATAACAGTGCCTCCCGTTAACTGTAGGAACTGGTTCAAGCTGGAGGGGCGGGGCCAAGTACTGGGCTGTCAAAGCCCATTGAAAACAGGAGCAGAAAGCGGCACTTATCCAAGTGCCTCGTTGACAGGGGAAACCCGCCCCTGTCAGCGAGGCAGATGTGATTGGACAGCGGATCCAGTGCTGGATCCGCTCGTCCAATCACCCGAAGAGGCAGCAGGACCCGGCGCCCAGCTCAGTTACAGTAGCGGGGTGAAGAGGCAGCGGGACCCGGAGTTGAAGCCAGGGCCGGCCGCGCAGACCGAGGAGGGCGCTGCTGTGGACCTACATCGCCGCAGCCGCCCGTTGTGTCTGGATGCCGCTGGGTGACGGGTGTCCTCCTGCTCCCAGCCCTCCCGCGATGCTAGGGAACTGGGGAAGACAGTGGCGGATTTGCGCTCCCCCCCCCCTCCTGTCGGAAATGTGCCTTCAGCGGCGTGACCTCCCGCTCCCAGCCCTCCCGCGATGACAGGGAACTGGGGGAGACAGTGGCGGATTGCCGCTCCCCCCCCCCCCCCTGTCGGAAATGTGCCTTCAGCGGTGTGACCTCCTGCTCCCAGCCCTCCCGCGATGACAGGGAACTGGGGGAGACTGTGGCGGATTGCCGCTCCCCCCCCCTTCCTCCTCCTGTCATCTGGGAAATGTGCCTTCAGCGGTGTGACCTCCTGCTCCCAGCCCTCCCGCGATGACAGGGAACTGGTGGAGGCAGTGGTGGATTCCCCTTCCCACTGTCCTCTGGGAAGGGTCCCGCGGTGCCACCAGTGCATGAAATCCAGCCCCAGCCCACGGTGTCAATGTGCAAAAGGGGACCCTGAAGGGGCCATGACTGCCCGCTGCTGCACTACTGGAGCAGGTACCGCCCGCCGCTCACCGCCGCCAGCTGCCCACCGCTGCCCGTCGCCACCCGCAACAAATGGCAGTCAGAGGGACCTCACCGCCGCTGCCCAAGGGTGCCTCCGCCGACCACAGTCAGGTAATGTTCCCCTGCTGTCACCCTCTCTCCCTGTCGTTACTGTCCCTGTGTCACGATCCGGGTATCTGGACGCCATTTCTTACCCATCAGATGCCTCCTAAGGCTGGCTCAGCGCTCCAGGACCGGATCCCATCTGTTATCCTGATGTGTACATTCCTGTATCCTCTCCTGTCACTCTGGGACGCTGTCACAGTAAACGCCATATTACACCTGGCATGGCGTCTCCCGCGGCCTCCGCCGCCGTCCCTGAACTTCTGCATGCAGAGTGTCTGAGTGGCGATTACGTCAGCCGCGGCCTCCGCTGTGTCCGCGTGGTTGGATGTGCATCTGTCAGCCTGGCGCCTCCTGTCTCCGGTGGCCGGCGCCGCCATTACTGTTTTCATTACCACATGGATTACAAACCAAACTTCCCTCCAAGTGTCTGCATGGGCGCAGCCATCTTGGATTCTGTCAGCTGATCATTTCCACCAATCTGTTCTCAGTATTGATAATCTGCATAATTGCCTAGCCAATCCCTTCCTTGCTGCAGGTATAAATACACTGTGCCTGAGCAAGGAAGGCGTCAGTGCTTTGGTTGTCAAACCTAGTTCCTGTTTGTCTCTCTCCTGTGATTGTCTTCCAGGTTCCAGCTCCTGTCTCAAGACTTCCACCATAGAGACCCGCACCAGCATTCCACCTGCGGTGTAGCCTGACTCTCCAATCCATTGTGGATTCATCTGTTTCCAGCTACAACATTACTTGCTTCCAGCTCAGCTTCCAGCAGAGTACAGCTTCCCTTAAAGGGCCGGTGTCCTTTCTACACTTTACCACTCTCCACCGGTATTATTATTTCTCCGCTCTCAAGTTCTACATTTCAGTTCATATTTCATCGCTCCCAAGTTCATTTATTATTTAACTGGTTCCAGCCAGTATCCACTCCGTGCTAACAACAGTCTGGTTCCAGCCAGTATCCACAGCAGCTGTTTTATCTTCAGCAACCCAGCTTTTCCTGGAACACCAGCTGGCACAATCCTGGGTTATCTCCATTGCTACAGTCGGGCCTGGTAAGGACTTTCCATCTAGAAGATCATAAGAACTATCTCACACTACCAGTGCCCTGTGGCTCCTGCCATCCTGTAGTACCCAGGAACTGTATTTATTCTTTGCTGACTTTTACGTTTTCTTTTACTGCTGCTGTGTTGCGGAGTTGTCATAATAAACATCATTGACTTTTATCCAAGTTGTCGTGGTCACGCCTTCGGGCAGTTATTATTCATGTTACTTACATGTCCAGGGGTCTGATACAACCTCCCAGGTTCCGGTACATCTCAGCCCCTACAACTGAGGCTGCCTCCCGTCAGCTCAGGCCCTCAGTTGTGACAGTAAGCACTGACCTAATGAATCCAGCCGGAGACCAGGATCAAGCGGCCAGGCCGATGCAAGAACTGGCAGCCCGACTAGAACATCAGGAGGCTGCACAGGGCCACATCATCCGCTGTCTCCAGGATCTCTCTACTCGGCTGGATGGGATTCAGACAACTCTCCGTGGATCAGGCGCGTCTGGTGCGTCAACCACAGTGACTCCAGCTATAACCCCACCCACCTTACCCATTTCTGCTCCACGTCTTCATCTTCCAACGCCAGCAAAATTTGACGGATCTCCAAGATTCTGCAGGGGATTTCTCAACCAGTGTGAGATTCAGTTTGAGCTACAACCTGGCAATTTTCCCAGTGACCGTACAAAAATTGCCTACATTATTTCTCTTCTCAGTGGCTCAGCCCTTGATTGGGCATCACCGTTATGGGAGAGGTCCGACACCCTGCTATCTTCCTACACTGCCTTCGTGTCAACATTCAGGCGCATCTTCGACGAGCCAGGCCGGGTAACCTCAGCTTCATCCGAGATTCTCCGTTTACGCCAGGGGTCACGTACTGTAGGACAATATCTGATACAGTTCCAGATCCTGGCATCCGAACTGGCATGGAACGACGAGGCCCTGTATGCTGCATTCTGGCATGGCTTATCTGAGCGTATTAAAGATGAGTTAGCTACCAGAGACTTACCTTCTAAGTTAGATGAGCTAATCTCACTCTGCACGAAAGTTGATTTACGTTTCAGAGAGAGAGCAACTGAGCGTGGAAGATCATCTGCTCCAAAATCTTCTGCTCCTCCTCCTCGTCAACTGTCACCATCTAAAGATGAGCCCATGCAACTTGGCCGTTCCCGTTTAACTCCTGCTGAGCGCCGAAGACGTCTCTCCGAGTTTCTCTGTCTCTATTGTGCAGCTCCGTCTCACACCATTAATGCCTGTCCCAAACGTCCGGGAAACTCCAAATCCTAGCTCGCCAAGGAGAGGGCCGGCTAGGAGTAATGATCTCCTCTCCATCTCCTCAAGATTGTAATCTCCCAGTCTCGCTTCAAGTTGCTCAACGTTATCGGAACGTCATTGCCCTCCTTGATTCCGGAGCAGCTGGGAACTTTATTACCGAAGCCTATGTTAAACGGTGGTCCCTACCCACCGAGAGACTTCCTTCGTCCATTTCTTTAACTGCCGTGGATGGCAGCAAAATTTTTGATGCAGTTATTTCTTTAAGGACTCTACCAGTTCGTCTGAGAGTGGGAGTTCTTCATTCCGAACTTATTTCTTTTTTAGTGATTCCAAGAGCCACACATCCTGTGGTCCTGGGCCTTCCATGGCTCCGTCTTCACAATCCTACAATTGATTGGACGACTACGCAAATCCTGGCATGGGGTTCCTCCTGTGCTGAGACATGTTTGTTTAAAGTATTGCCTGTCTGTTCTTCCTCCCCCAGGTCGTCTGATGTTCCACCTCCTCCATATCAAGATTTCACGGATGTGTTCAGTAAAGCTTCTGCTGATATCCTTCCTCCTCATAGAGAATGGGACTGTCCGATTGATCTCGTTCCAGGGAAGGTTCCACCTCGAGGCCGAACTTATCCGTTGTCTCTGCCTGAGACGCATTCTATGGAGGAATATATTAAAGAGAACCTAGCAAAGGGGTTCATTCGACCTTCTTCTTCTCCAGCCGGCGCAGGCTTCTTTTTTGTAAAAAAGAAAGATGGTGGTCTGCGGCCGTGCATCGACTACAGAGGTTTGAACGACATTACCATCAAGAACCGTTATCCTTTACCCCTGATTACTGAGCTCTTTGACAGAGTTAGCGGAGCTACCATCTTTACAAAGCTGGACTTGCGAGGTGCATACAATCTCATCCGGATCCGTGAGGGTGACGAGTGGAAGACCGCCTTTAACACCCGTGACGGACATTATGAGTACCTCGTCATGCCCTTCGGATTGAGCAATGCTCCAGCTGTCTTCCAGCATTTTGTCAATGAGATCTTCAGAGACATTCTATACCGTCATGTCGTGGTCTATCTAGACGATATCCTCATTTTTGCCAACGATTTAGAGGAACATCGTTTTTGGGTTAAAGAGGTTCTGTCCCGTCTCCGTGTCAATCATCTCTATTGCAAATTAGAAAAATGCGTCTTTGAAGTCAAGTCCATTCCGTTTCTAGGGTACATTGTGTCCGGTTCTGGACTAGAGATGGATCCTGAGAAACTACAAGCAATCCAAAATTGGCCGGTACCCTTAACCCTCAAAGGGGTCCAGAGGTTCTTAGGGTTCGCCAACTATTACCGAAAGTTTATACGAGACTTTTCCACCATTGTGGCGCCTATTACTGCTTTCACTAAGAAGGGTGCTAACCCGTCCAAGTGGTCTGAAGAAGCCATGCAAGCATTTCATCTTTTAAAACAAAGGTTCATCTCTGCGCCTGTTCTGAAACAGCCTGACATCGACTCTCCTTTCATCTTAGAGGTGGATGCCTCCTCCGTTGGAGTAGGAGCGGTGTTATCTCAGAGGGCTAAAGATGGCCATTTACACCCTTGCAGTTTCTTCTCCCGGAAGTTCTCCCCAGCTGAGCGCAACTATGCCATTGGCGACCAGGAGTTGCTAGCCATCAAGCTCGCTCTAGAAGAGTGGAGGTATCTGTTGGAGGGAGCTTCTCATTCAATCACCATACTTACAGACCACAAGAACCTTTTATACCTGAAGGGCGCACAATGTCTCAACCCTCGTCAGGCCAGATGGGCACTTTTCTTTTCCAGGTTCGACTTTAAACTCCAGTTCTGTCCGGGCTCTCAGAATCGCAAGGCCGATGCCCTTTCCCGCTCATGGGAGCAAGAAAATGAGTCAGAGTCTTCAGACAAGCATCCTATTATAAATCCGTTGGCATTCTCCACGGTAGGGATGGACTCTACGCCCCCATCAGGGAAAAGTTTTGTGAAGCCGATGCTAAGGAAGAAGCTCATGCATTGGGCCCATGCTTCCCGTTTTGCCGGACATACAGGTATCCAAAAAACCCTGGAGTTTGTCTCTAGGTCCTATTGGTGGCCAACTCTGAAAAAGGACGTCTTGGAGTTTATTGCATCTTGCCCAAAGTGTGCCCAACATAAAGTATCCCGCCAGTCGCCTGCGGGGCAACTGGTTCCACTATCCGTTCCCCGTCGACCATGGACCCACTTGTCGATGGATTTCATTACAGACTTACCCATGTGCAACAAGTTCAATACCATCTGGGTGGTAGTTGACCGGTTCACCAAGATGGCACACTTCATTCCTCTCACCGGTCTTCCGTCAGCTTCCAAGTTGGCTCAAGTATTCATACAAGAGATCTTCCGACTCCACGGTCTTCCTGAAGAAATTATCTCAGATCGAGGAGTTCAATTCACAGCCAAATTCTGGCGAAGTTTATGTCAAGTCCTCCAAGTCAAGCTAAAGTTTTCCACGGCTTACCATCCTCAGACCAATGGTCAAACCGAGAGGGTGAATCAGGACTTGGAGGCCTTCCTCCGCATCTATGTGTCCTCCTCTCAAGATGACTGGGTTCAATTACTTCCCTGGGCCGAGTTCTGTCATAACAACCAGTATCATTCTTCATCTGCTTCAACACCATTCTTCACTAACTTTGGATTCCACCCTAAAGTCCCTGAGTTCCAACCGCTTCCAGCAACTTCTGTTCCCGCAGTGGATATCACCTTGCATCAGTTTGCCAATATCTGGAAGAGCGTACGATCAGCTCTGCTCAAGGCATCGTTCAGGTACAAGAAGTTTGCGGATAAGAAGCGTCGAGCAGTTCCTGCTCTCAAGGTGGGTGATCGGGTATGGTTATCCACGAAGAATTTGAGGTTAAGAGTTCCCAGTATGAAGTTTGCACCTCGCTATATCGGTCCTTTCAAGATTGAACAAGTCATCAATCCTGTTGCTTACAGACTCCAGTTGCCTCCCTTCTTAAAAATACCCAGGACATTCCATGTTTCCCTGTTGAAACCGCTGATCTTGAATCGGTTTCATTCCTCACTTCCTCCAACTCCGAAAGTCCAAACTCAACGAGGCGTTGAGTATGAAGTGGCCAAGATCCTGGACTCACGTCACCGTTACGGTCAACTACAATATCTTATTGACTGGAAGGGTTATGGTCCTGAGGAACGTTCATGGACCAATGCTTCTGATGTCCATGCTCCTGCCTTGGTCCGGAGATTCCATTTCAAGTTTCCTCAAAAGCCAAAGAAGTGTCCTGAGGCCACTCCTAAAGGGGGGGGTGCTGTCACGATCCGGGTATCTGGACGCCATTTCTTACCCATCAGATGCCTCCTAAGGCTGGCTCAGCGCTCCAGGACCGGATCCCATCTGTTATCCTGATGTGTACATTCCTGTATCCTCTCCTGTCACTCTGGGACGCTGTCACAGTAAACGCCATATTACACCTGGCATGGCGTCTCCCGCGGCCTCCGCCGCCGTCCCTGAACTTCTGCATGCAGAGTGTCTGAGTGGCGATTACGTCAGCCGCGGCCTCCGCTGTGTCCGCGTGGTTGGATGTGCATCTGTCAGCCTGGCGCCTCCTGTCTCCGGTGGCCGGCGCCGCCATTACTGTTTTCATTACCACATGGATTACAAACCAAACTTCCCTCCAAGTGTCTGCATGGGCGCAGCCATCTTGGATTCTGTCAGCTGATCATTTCCACCAATCTGTTCTCAGTATTGATAATCTGCATAATTGCCTAGCCAATCCCTTCCTTGCTGCAGGTATAAATACACTGTGCCTGAGCAAGGAAGGCGTCAGTGCTTTGGTTGTCAAACCTAGTTCCTGTTTGTCTCTCTCCTGTGATTGTCTTCCAGGTTCCAGCTCCTGTCTCAAGACTTCCACCATAGAGACCCGCACCAGCATTCCACCTGCGGTGTAGCCTGACTCTCCAATCCATTGTGGATTCATCTGTTTCCAGCTACAACATTACTTGCTTCCAGCTCAGCTTCCAGCAGAGTACAGCTTCCCTTAAAGGGCCGGTGTCCTTTCTACACTTTACCACTCTCCACCGGTATTATTATTTCTCCGCTCTCAAGTTCTACATTTCAGTTCATATTTCATCGCTCCCAAGTTCATTTATTATTTAACTGGTTCCAGCCAGTATCCACTCCGTGCTAACAACAGTCTGGTTCCAGCCAGTATCCACAGCAGCTGTTTTATTTTCAGCAACCCAGCTTTTCCTGGAACACCAGCTGGCACAATCCTGGGTTATCTCCATTGCTACAGTCGGGCCTGGTAAGGACTTTCCATCTAGAAGATCATAAGAACTATCTCACACTACCAGTGCCCTGTGGCTCCTGCCATCCTGTAGTACCCAGGAACTGTATTTATTCTTTGCTGACTTTTACGTTTTCTTTTACTGCTGCTGTGTTGCGGAGTTGTCATAATAAACATCATTGACTTTTATCCAAGTTGTCGTGGTCACGCCTTCGGGCAGTTATTATTCATGTTACTTACATGTCCAGGGGTCTGATACAACCTCCCAGGTTCCGGTACATCTCAGCCCCTACAACTGAGGCTGCCTCCCGTCAGCTCAGGCCCTCAGTTGTGACACCCTGTCCCTATTGTCACTCTCTCTCTCCCTGCTGTCACTGTCATCACTCACTCTCTCCCTGCTGTCACTGTCGTCACTCTCTCTCTCCCTGCTGTCACTGTCGTCACTCTCTCCCTGCTGTCACTGTCGTCACTCTCTCTCCCTGCTGTCACTGTCGTCACTCTCTCTCTCTCTCCCTGCTGTTACGCTCGTCACTCTCTCTCTCCCTGCTGTCACTGTCGTCACTCACTCTCTCCCTGTGGTCACTCTCTCTCCCTGTCCCTGCTGTCACTCTGGCTGTCCCTGCTGTCACAATTTCAGCTCATTCAGTGTGCTACAATGTGAATTTCGGCTCATTCAGTGTGCTACAATGTGAATTTCAGCTCATTCAGTGTGCTACAATGTGAATTTCAGCTCATTCAGTGTGCTACAATGTGAATTTCGGCTCATAACGTGTGCTACAATGTGAATTTCGGATCATTCAGTGTGCTACAATGTGAATTTCGGCTCATTCAGTGTGCTACAATGTGAATTTCGGCTCATTCAGTGTGCTATAATGTGAATTTCAGCTCATTCTTTGTGCTACAATGTGAATTTCGGCTCATTCAGTGTGCTACAATGTTAATTTAGGCTCATTCAGTGTGCTACAATGTGAATTTCGGCTCATTCAGTGTGCTACAATGTGAATTTCGGCTCATTCAGTGTGCTATAATGTGAATTTCAGCTCATTCTTTGTGCTACAATGTGAATTTTGGCTCATTCAGTGTGCTACAATGTGAATTTGGGCTCATTCAGTGTGCTACAATGTGAATTTGGGCTCATTCAGTGTGCTACAATGTGAATTTCGGCTCATTCAGTGTGCTACAATGTGAATTTCGGCTCATTCAGTGTGCTATAATGTGAATTTCAGCTCATTCTTTGTGCTACAATGTGAATTTCGGCTCATTCAGTGTGCTACAATGTGAATTTGGGCTCATTCAGTGTGCTACAAGGTGAATTTCGGCTCATTCAGTGTGCTGTAATGTGAATTTCGGCTCATTCAGTGTGCTACAATGTGAGTTTCGGCTCGTTCAGTGTGCAACAATGTGAATTTTGGCTCATTTAGTGTGCTAGAATGTGAGTTTCGGCTCATTCAGTGTGCTACAATGTGAGTTTCGGCTCATTCAGTGTGCTATAATGTGAATTTCGTCTCGTACCATGTAGTGATGAGCGGGTTCGGTTTCTCGGAAACCAAACCCCCCCGAACTTCACCCTTTTTACACGGGTCCGAGGCAGGTTCGAACCTTCCCGCCTTGCTCGGCTAACCCGAGCGCGCCCGAACGTCATCATCCCGCTGTCGGATTCTCGCGAGATTCGGATTCTATATAAGCAGCCGCGCGTCGCCGCCATTTTCACTCGTGCATTGGAGATGATAGGGCGGAGGACGTGGCTGGCGTCCTCTCCGTTTATTGTTGAAGTTGATTGCTTTATTGCTTAATTGTGGGGAGGATTGGGGAGCAGCTGTTAGGAGGAGTACAGTGCAGAGTTTTGCTGATAAGTGACCACCAGTTTTTATCCGTTCTCTGCCTGAAAAAAACGCTCCATACCATATCTGTGCTCAGTGTGCTGCATAATATATCTGTGCTGAGTGCTCACACTGCTTAATTGTGGGGACTAGGGAGCAGCATATAGCAGGAGTACAGTGCAGAGTTTTGCTGACAGTGACCACCAGTATACGTTGTCTGCCTGAAAAACACTCCATATCTGTGCTCAGTGTGCTGCTTTATTGTGGGGACTGGGGACCACCAGTATAATTAATATTATATAGGAGGAGTACAGTGCAGAGTGCACTGCTGTACCTACATCTGTGTCATCATCCATTAAGTATACTATCCATCTACATTCTATACCTGTGGTGCATTTTAGTTTTGCAGTTTGCTGACACAGTGACCACCAGTATACTATATATAGCAGTACAGTAGGCCACAGCTGTACCTACCTCTGTGTCGTCATCCATTAAGTATACTATCCATCTACATTCTATACCTGTGGTGCATTTTAGTTTTGCAGTTTGCTGACACAGTGACCACCAGTATACTATATATAGCAGTACGGTAGGCCACTGCTGTACCTACCTCTGTGTCGTCAAGTATACTATCCATCCATACCTGTGGTGCATTTCAGTTGTGCGCAGTAAATATAGTAGTAGGCCATTGCTATTGATACTGGCATATAATTCCACACATTAAAAAATGGAGAACAAAAATGTGAAGGTTAAAAATAAAATAGGGAAAGATCAAGATCCACTTCCACCTCGTGCTGAAGCTGCTGCCACTAGTCATGGCCGAGACGATGAAATGCCATCAACGTCGTCTGCCAAGGCCGATGCCCAATGTCATAGTAGAGAGCATGTAAAATCCAAAAAACAAAAGTTCAGTAAAATTACCCAAAAATCAAAATTAAAAGCGTCTGAGGAGAAGCGTAAACTTGCCAATATGCCATTTACGACACGGAGTGGCAAGGAACGGCTGAGGCCCTGGCCTATGTTCATGGCTAGTGGTTCAGATTCACATGAGGATGGAAGCATTCATCCTCTCGCTAGAAAAATGAAAAGACTTAGGGGTATATGCAATTCACGGCGAATCGCGGCAATTTTTCGACGTTTTTTAATTCGACTAAATTCGCCAGGTGAATTCCGGCAGGTGGCTGCCGGAATTCACCATATTCAATGAAAAACGGATTCGCCAGAAAATCGGCCGATTTGGCGGATTTTGCCGCGATTTTAAAAAACGGGGAAAAACGGGAAAAACCCGGAAAAAAAAATGGCGTGGGGTCCCCCCTCCAAAGCATAACCAGCCTCGGGCTCTTCGAGCTGGTCCTGGTTCTAAAAATGCAGGGGAAAAATTGGGCAGGGATCCCCCGTATTTTTAAAACCAGCACCGGGCTCTGCGCCTGGTGCTGGTGCCAAAAATACGGGGGACAAAAAGAGTAGGGGTCCCCCGTATTTTTAACACCAGCATCGGGCTCCACTAGCTGGACAGATAATGCCACAGCCGGGGGTCACTTTTACGCCGTGCCCTGCGGCCGTGGCATTAACTACCCAACTAGTCACCCCTGGCCGGGGTACCCTGGGGGAGTGGGGACCCCTTCAATCAAGGGGTCCCCCCCCCAGCCACCCAAGGGCCAGGGGTGAAGCCCGAGGCTGTCCCCCCCCCATCCAATGGGCTGCGGATGGGGGGGCTGATAGCCTTTTGTGATAATAAAAAGATATTGTTTTTTCCAGTAGTACTACAAGTCCCAGCAAGCCTCCCCCGCAAGCTGGTACTTGGAGAACCACAAGTACCAGCATGCGGGAGAAAAACGGGCCCGCTGGTACCTGTAGTACTACTGGAAAAAAAATACCCAAATTGTTAGGCGCCGGGGTCCGCTCGTCGGTGCGGCCCGGCGCCTAGCAACCAGGGACGCCGTACGCGAACAGCCGCCGGCTCCCTGGCAACGCTGGACGCCGGGCGCGCTGAGCCGCACGGACCCTAGCAACGGGGACGCCACTGGCGGACCGTGTTCCCCGTTGCTAGGCTTTAAGGGTTAATGTTTTCTCCTGCTCTCTGGCCGGGCAGCAAGGCAGCTGCACGGCATTTATTCTAATCAGCCTTTAGGCAGCTGATTGGAGGACTCCTTGTTAAATACACTCCCAGGGCTTCTCACAGACGCCGGTAATAGCTTCCTGCATGCTGTCTCTGTTTGCTGACAGTCTGTTCCAGTCTTGCTGTATCCAGTCATTCCAGTATTGGAAGCTCTGAACTCGGAAGTTTGTCATCTTATTCCTGGAGTCCTGACCAATCACCTTATAACATCCAGTGGTGTTCGTGAGTCACGGCCTTGCCGTGTGTTGCGGCTTGTCCGCTTTATTATTTATTATTTATGTTTTGGTGCATTTTGCGGAGGGTTCCGCTTCCACAGGTCCACTCTGGTATCCGGCGGTGCCGGGTAGGAGTATTGGACAAGTGGATTTTGGTTGTCCTTTTCCCTGGCGGGTTTCCGCACATACTTTAGGTTTTGTCAGTTAGCTTGTAGCCCCTGGCCTGGTTGTTTAGTCAGAGGGCCCCTTGTTATCACCCTGTCTCGGATTTCCCTTTGTCTCCCATTAAGACCTGAGGGGGCATCGGAGTTGGGCAGACTTAATCCGCCCTTCAAACGCGGCTGCCATGGGCTCAAGCAACCATAGTCTCGCAGGGGATTTCTGACAGCACGGGCGAGACAACGGAGTTAGGGCGCCAGGGGCTATTTTCTATTCCCGCTCCCATAACCAGCATTCCCTTCCAGTACTCTGACCATTGCCATGAGATCTCCTCCGGTCAGGAGTACTGGAATCATAACATTATTACCGGCCAGTCCAAAACCTAAAATTAAACTGGGTTTAATTTTTTTCTTATTCAGTTTTGTAAGAGTTATCGGCCTCATGAATCCCACAGGTTTAGGGCCAAATCCTGGTCAGCTCCTAGTCAGCCAGATTCAAGAACTTACTCAGATGTTTCAGGATCTTTCCCTTCGGGTGAAGTCGCAGGAAGATCTTTTACGAACTTCCCCGAGGGTAGTCCCTGAACCAAAAATGCACTTGCCTGACCGTTTTTCTGGTGATAGAAAAGAGTTTTTTAATTTTAAAGAATCCTGTAAACTTTATTTTCGGTTAAGACCGATCTCCTCAGGTACTGAATCTCAGCGGGTCGGAATTATTATTTCTTTGCTCCAGCGAGATCCTCAGACCTGGGCATTCGGTTTAAAAGTAGAGGATCCGGCGTTGTCATCAGTAGACGCCTTTTTTGGGTCTTTAGGGCTTTTGTATGATGACCCTGATAGAGAGGCATCCGCTGAGAATCAGTTACGCACTCTCAGACAGGGTAGAAATCCTGCAGAAGTTTTTTGTACAGAGTTTCGCCGTTGGTCCAACGACTGTGGCTGGAATGACCCAGCCCTGCGCAGTCAGTTTCGCCTCGGCTTATCAGAGTCTATAAAAGACAGTCTCCTTCAGTATCCCGCTCCTGAGACTCTCGATAAACTCATGGAGCTTTCTATTAAGATTGATCGTCGTCTCAGAGAGCGGAGGGCTGAAAAAGGAGCACCTGTCAGGTCTACTCCATGTGTATTTTCCATTCCTGAGGACGTAGAGAAGCCCATGCAGATGGGTCTCTCCCGGCTGTCTCCAGAAGAAAGAGCCAGAAGGCAAAACTCTGGTCTTTGTTTGTACTGTGGGGGTAAGGGACATTTTGCCCGTAATTGTCCGATCAAGTCAGGAAAACGCCTCGACCAAGTGAATTGTGAGGGGGTTCACTTTTGTCTGTAGCTTATCTCCTCGAAGAACTCCCTTTTAGTCCCAGCTAAAGTTTCCTTTGGCAGCCTCTGTTCCTCGGTGTCGGCTTTTGTTGACAGTGGAGCTGCAGGGAACTTTATGGACTTAACGTGGGCCAAGGCCTTAGGTATTCCTCAGTTAGCCTTGGGTAGGTGTATCACCATGCATGGTTTAGATGGGAGTCCCTTGTCCAATGGGGTTATTTCCCTCTGTACACCCCCTGTACTACTTACGGTAGGAGCTCTTCATTCCGAAAAGATCGAGTTTTTCCTTACCCATTGCCCAGCAGTTCCAGTGGTTCTGGGTCACCCTTGGCTGGCCTTTCATAATCCCACCATTGATTGGCAGTCGGGGGAGATTTCACAATGGGGTACCATCTGTAATAAGGAATGAATTACGTTTCCCGTCAGAATAGCTGCTGCCATTCCCGAACTCATTCCCGTGGAATACCAGGACTTTGTTGATGTGTTTTCCAAGGGCAATGCAGACATTCTGCCTCCCCATCGGCCTTATGATTGTGCTATTGAGCTAATTCCTGGTGCCACATTGCCAAAGGGAAGGTTATATGCATTATCCGGGCTAGAAACTGCGGCCATGAATGAGTATGTTAAGGAGAGCCTAGGGAAAGGATTTATCAGGCCATCTAAATCCCCTTTAAGTGCAGGCTTCTTCTTTGTGGAGAAAAAAGATGGATCACTCAGACCTTGCATTGACTTTAGAGCCCTGAATAAGATCTCAATTAAAAATACTTATCCTCTGCCGCTGATTTCTGTCCTCTTTGATCAGCTGCGTTCGGCTGTGATTTTTTCTAAAATTGACCTGAGGGGAGCGTATAACCTCATCCGAATCAAGTCGGGAGATGAGTGGAAGACGGCTTTCAGTACTCAGTCGGGTCACTACGAGTATCTGGTGATGCCGTTCGGCTTGTCTAACGCTCCGGCAGTATTCCAGGATCTCATTAACGATGTGCTCCGTGATTTTCTAGGAAGATTCGTGGTCGTTTACTTAGACGACATCCTGATCTATTCTGAATCAATTGAACAACATGTTACCCAGGTGCGTCAGGTTCTTCAAAAATTACGTGAAAATCATCTATATGCCAAGCTGGAGAAGTGTGAGTTTCATGTCACGGAGGTATCCTTTTTAGGGTACATTATTTCCCCTCGGGGATTCTTCATGGAACCTAAGAAGCTCCAAGCCATCCTTAGCTGGGCGCAACCCACCAACTTAAAAGCAATTCAGCGCTTTTTAGGGTTTGCGAATTATTATAGAAGATTTATTCATTCTTTTTCCGACCTGGTTGCTCCCATTGTTGCACTGACTAAGAAGGGAGCGGATCCTACCAACTGGTCACATGAAGCCGAGTTATCCTTTCAGGCCTTGAAACAAGCTTTTGTCTCAGCTCCAGTCCTCAGACATCCCAACCCAGAATTGCCCTTCATTGTTGAGGTTGATGCCTCGGAGGTTGGAGTGGGGGCTATCCTATCTCAGAAGGATCCGGACACTCTGGAACTACATCCTTGTGCCTTTATGTCCAGGAAATTCTCATCCGCTGAATCCAACTACGATGTTGGTAACCGGGAGTTACTGGCTATTAAATGGGCTTTCGAGGAGTGGAGGCATTGGCTTGAGGGAGCAACACATACCATTTCAGTATTGACTGACCATAAGAATCTGCAATACATCGAATCAGCTAAGCGGCTGAATGCCCGGCAGGCTCGTTGGGCTTTGTTCTTTACTCGTTTCAAATTTATTATAACTTTCAGGCCAGGTTCCAAGAATACCAAGGCAGATGCTCTGTCACGCAGTTTTCTTCCGGTTCATGATAACAGTCCTGTTACTCCCATACTTCCATCTTTAGTCATTTGGGCAGGCCTCACACAAGATTTATTTACCCAGTTAAAACAGCTTCAACACCAAGCTCCTGGAAATACTCCTGCTGGTCGTCTTTACGTCCCTGAGTTCTTGAGAGCTACTGTTTTCACTGAGTTCCATGATAACAAAGTTTCCGGGCATCCGGGGATCTCTAAGACATTGGAGTTAGTCTCCCGCTCAGTATGGTGGCCTGGTCTTTCTAAAGACGTTAAGGAGTTTGTTTCTTCATGTCAGGTTTGTGCACAGCATAAGGTTCCCCGTTCCTTGCCTATCGGGCAACTTATGCCCTTGAATGTCCCTCTCAGGCCATGGTCTCATATTTCCATGGATTTTGTGGTGGACCTTCCCCTTTCAGCTGGATGCAGAGTCATTTGGGTGGTAGTAGACCGTTTTAGCAAGATGGCTCATTTCATTGCCCTTCCCCGACTGCCATCTGCCCAAGGATTGGCAGTGTTGTTTCTCCGCCATGTTTTCAGACTTCATGGGTTGCCCACTGATATTGTTTCTGATCGGGGTCCACAATTCATTGCACAATTCTGGAAGTGTTTCTGTGCTTCATTAAAGATGAGATTATCATTAACATCTGGTTACCACCCACAGTCCAACGGGCAAACCGAGCGAGTTAACCAATCATTGAAACAGTATTTGCGTTTGTATTCAGCTAAACTCCAGAATGATTGGTCCGAGTTTCTTCCATTGGCGGAGTTTGCTTACAATAATTCTTGTCATTCCTCCACCAACGTGTCTCCATTCTTTTCAGTTTTTGGTTTTCACCCCAGAGCTAATTCTTTTTTTCAACATTCCTCAGTTTCCTCGCTAACCTTAACCTCCCATCTCAGAGCCATTTGGAAAAAAGTGCACCTTGCTCTCAGAAAAGCGGCCTTTCGAGAGAAAATTTTTTCTGACCGGCTCCGACGTCCTTGCAGTTTTAAGGTGGGAGATAGGGTATGGTTGTCGACTCGTAACATTAGACTTCGACAATCTTCAGCTAGGTTGGGACCCAAATTTATTGGACCATTTCATATCATTAAAAAAGTTAACCCAGTTGCTTTCCGGTTACGTTTACCAAAATCTCTTCGGATTGGTAATACGTTTCATTGCTCCCTGTTGAAGCCATACATTTCTTCCAATAAATTTCCTCGGAAGATCTCTCAGGGAAGATCTCCAGTGGATGTACAGGGGCAACAGGAGTTCCTGGTGGAGAAGGTTCTCGATTCCAAGTTGTCCAGGGGCCGGCTCTATTTTCTGGTTCACTGGAGAGGTTATGGTCCAGAGGAAAGGTCCTGGGTCCTGGATAAGGATCTTCATGCCCCAAGGCTCAAGAGGGCATTTTTTCGGGAGTTTCCTTGGAAGCCTGGCTTTAGGGGTTCCTTGACCCCTCCTCAAGGGGGGGGGGTACTGTTAGGCGCCGGGGTCCGCTCGTCGGTGCGGCCCGGCGCCTAGCAACCAGGGACGCCGTACGCGAACAGCCGCCGGCTCCCTGGCAACGCTGGACGCCGGGCGCGCTGAGCCGCACGGACCCTAGCAACGGGGACGCCACTGGCGGACCGTGTTCCCCGTTGCTAGGCTTTAAGGGTTAATGTTTTCTCCTGCTCTCTGGCCGGGCAGCAAGGCAGCTGCACGGCATTTATTCTAATCAGCCTTTAGGCAGCTGATTGGAGGACTCCTTGTTAAATACACTCCCAGGGCTTCTCACAGACGCCGGTAATAGCTTCCTGCATGCTGTCTCTGTTTGCTGACAGTCTGTTCCAGTCTTGCTGTATCCAGTCATTCCAGTATTGGAAGCTCTGAACTCGGAAGTTTGTCATCTTATTCCTGGAGTCCTGACCAATCACCTTATAACATCCAGTGGTGTTCGTGAGTCAGGCCTTGCCGTGTGTTGCGGCTTGTCCGCTTTATTATTTATTATTTATGTTTTGGTGCATTTTGCGGAGGGTTCCGCTTCCACAGGTCCACTCTGGTATCCGGCGGTGCCGGGTAGGAGTATTGGACAAGTGGATTTTGGTTGTCCTTTTCCCTGGCGGGTTTCCGCACATACTTTAGGTTTTGTCAGTTAGCTTGTAGCCCCTGGCCTGGTTGTTTAGTCAGAGGGCCCCTTGTTATCACCCTGTCTCGGATTTCCCTTTGTCTCCCATTAAGACCTGAGGGGGCATCGGAGTTGGGCAGACTTAATCCGCCCTTCAAACGCGGCTGCCATGGGCTCAAGCAACCATAGTCTCGCAGGGGATTTCTGACAGCACGGGCGAGACAACGGAGTTAGGGCGCCAGGGGCTATTTTCTATTCCCGCTCCCATAACCAGCATTCCCTTCCAGTACTCTGACCATTGCCATGAGATCTCCTCCGGTCAGGAGTACTGGAATCATAACACAAATAAAAACAGTACACACACACCGTGAAAGTAAAACTTTATTACACACTACCGACACACACATACTTACCTATGTTGACACGCCGACTGCCACGGTCTCCGACGATCCGAGGTACCTGTGAAAAAATTATACTCACCTTCCAGCGTCCAGAGATAAATCCACATCCAGAGAGATAAATCCACGTACTTGTAAAAAAAAAAAACGCAAATACCCGCTCCATACCGGACTGAAAGGGGTCCCATGCTGACACATCAGACCCCTTTCTCCCGAATGCCGGGACATCACGTGACTCCTGTCACTGAAGTCCCTTCAGCCAATCAGGAAGCGCTACTTCCGTGGCGCTCACCTGATTGGCTGTGCGCTGTCTGTGCTGTCAGACAGCGCATCGCAAAGCCGCTCCATTACTTTCAATGGTGGGAACTTTGCGGGTAGCGGTGGGGTTAACCCGCGGTCAGCCGCTGACCGGCGGGTGACCTCACCGCTAGCCGCTAAGTTCCCACCATTGAATATAATGGACGGGGCTGTGCGATGCGCTGTCTGAGTTCAGACAGCGCACAGCCAATCAGGTGAGCGCAACGAAGTTGCGCTTCCTGATTGGCTTTAGAGACCTTTCAATGACAGCTGTCACTGAGAGGTCTCTCTGCATTCGGGGATAGGGGTCCCATGTGTCAGCATGGGACCCCTTTCAGTCCGTTTGGTCGGGTGTCCGGTTTGTTATTTTCTACAAGTACGTGGATTTATCTCTGGACCCTGGTTGAGGTGAGTATATTGATCTTTTATTTTCAGGTATCCGTGGATTCTACATGGAGAAGAGGACCGATGTCGGCGTGTGAACATAGGTAAGTATGTGTGTGTCGACGTATGAAATAAAGTTTTACTGTCGACGGTGTGTGTGTCCTGTTTTTATTTGGGTATTTTTTTCCCAGTAGTACTACAGGTACCAGCGGGCCCGCTTTTCTCCCGCATGCTGGTACTTGTGGTTCTCCAAGTACCAGCTTGCGGGGGAGGCTTGCTGGGACTTGTAGTACTGCTGGGAAAAACAATATTCTTTTCATGATCACAAAAGGCTATCAGCCACCCCATCCGCAGCCCATTGGATGGGGGGGGGGGACAGCCTCGGGCTTCACCCCTAGCCCTTGGGTGGCTGGGGGGGGGACCCCTTGATTGAAGGGGTCCCCACTCCCCCAGGGTACCCCGGCCAGGGGTGACTAGTTGGATATTTAATGCCACGGCCGCAGGGCACGGCATAACAGTGACCCCCGGCTGTGGCATTATCTGTCCAGCTAGTGGAGCCCGATGCTGGTGTTAAAAATACGGGGGACCCCTACGCTTTTTGTCCCCCGTATTTTTGGCACCAGCACCAGGCGCAGAGCCCGGTGCTGGTTTTAAAAATACGGGGGATCCCCTGTCAATTTTTTCCCCGCATTTTTAGAACCAGGACCAGCTCGAAGAGCCCGAGGCTGGTTATGCTTTGGAGGGGGGACCCCACGCCATTTTTTTTTAGGATTTTACCGTTCCAGCAATAAATAAAAAAATTAAAAAAATAATATTTTAAAAAATATATAAATAATATTTGTGCCTCCAAAAAAAAAAAAAAAAAAGTACCTAATCCCTTCTAATATAAATAGATCTGCTATTCCCACAAAAAAAAACACAAAAAAAAACATGTTTAAATTTTTTTTATTTGTTTTCACCCTCCAAAGTGTGGCGGATTGAAAATGACGAATTTGCTGTCTAAAAGCACTGCTGTCGAATTTCCAAACTTGAATTTAATATGCTTTGGTCGAATTGCAGCACTTATATCATTGCAGAAAAGTCGAATTTGCAAAAATTCGAATTTCAAAAAGTCGAATTTTGAAAGTCCGTTTTTTGGTCGGAAAGCACTGAATTGCATAGGCGAATTTTTTTTTTGGTCGAAAATGACCCGAAATTCGACAATTTCGGGAATTCGACCGCAATTGCATATACCCCTTAAGCTGGCAAAAGCACAGCAAAGAACTGTGCGTTCTTCTAAATCACAAATCCCCAAGGAGAGTCCAATTGTGTCGGTTGCGATGCCTGACCTTCCCAACACTGGACGGGAAGAGCTTGCGCCTTCCACCATTTGCATGCCCCCTGCAAGTGCTGGAAGGAGCACCCGCAGTCCAGTTCCTGATAGTCAAATTGAAGATGTCACTGTTGAAGTACACCAGGATGAGGATATGGGTGTTGCTGGCGCTGGGGAGGAAATTGACAAGGAGGATTCTGATGGTGAGGTGGTTTGTTTAAGTCAGGCACCCGGGGAGACACCTGTTGTCCGTGGGACGAATATGGCCATTGACATGCCTGGTCAAAATACAAAAAAAATCAGCTCTTCGGTGTGGAATTATTTCAACACAAATGCGGACAACAGGTGTCAAGCCGTGTGTTGCCTTTGTCAAGCTGTAATAAGTAGGGGTAAGGATGTTAACCACCTCGGAACATCCTCCCTTATACGTCACCTGCAACACATTCATCATAAGTCAGTGACAAGTTCAAAAACTTTGGGTGACAGCGGAAGCAGTCCACTGACCACTAAATCCCTTCCTCTTGAACCAAGCTCCTGCAAACCACACCACCAACTCCCTCAGTGTCAATTTC
The DNA here is from genome assembly GCF_028390025.1 of Pseudophryne corroboree. Lineage (NCBI taxonomy): Eukaryota > Metazoa > Chordata > Amphibia > Anura > Myobatrachidae > Pseudophryne > Pseudophryne corroboree. Next base: position 667,740,352 of record NC_086447.1, read on the forward strand.
CTCCTTACCCAGGAAAGCCAATAGTCCTGCAGGTCATGTCACTGTCAAGTCTGACGAGTCCTCTCCTGCCTGGGATTCCTCCGATGCATCCTTGAGTGTAACGCCTACTGCTGCTGGTGCTGCTGTTGTTGCTGCTGGGAGTCGATCGTCATCCCAGAGGGGAAGTCGGAAGACCACTTGTACTACTTCCAGTAAGCAATTGACTGTCCAACAGTCCTTTGCGAGGAAGATGAAATATCACAGCAGTCATCCTGCTGCAAAGCAGATAATTCAGACCTTGGCAGCCTGGGCGGTGAGAAACGTGGTTCCGGTATCCATCGTTAATTCAGAGGCAACTATAGACTTGATTGAGGTACTGTGTCCCCGGTACCAAATACCATCTAGGTTCCATTTCTCTAGGCAGGCGATACCGAAAATGTACACAGACCTCAGAAAAAGACTCACCAGTGTCCTAAAAAATGCAGTTGTACCCAATGTCCACTTAACCACGGACATGTGGACAAGTGGAGCAGGGCAGACTCAGGACTATATGACTGTGACAGCCCACTGGGTAGATGTATTGCCTCCCACAGCAAGAACAGCAGCGGCGGCACCAGTAGCAGCATCTCGCAAACGCCAACTCGTTCCTAGGCAGGCTACGCTTTGTATCACCGCTTTCCAGAATAGGCACACAGCTGACAACCTCTTACGGCAACTGAGGAAGATCATTGCAGAATGGCTTACCCCAATTGGACTCTCCTGGGGATTTGTGACATCGGACAACGCCAGCAATATTGTGCGTGCATTACATCTGGGCAAATTCCAGCACGTCCCATGTTTTGCACATAAATTGAATTTGGTGGTGCAGAATTATTTAAAAAACGACAGGGGCGTGCAAGAGATGCTGTCGGTGGCCCGAAGAATTGCGGGCCACTTTCGGCATTCAGGCACCGCGTACAGAAGACTGGAGCACCACCAAACATTCCTGAACCTGCCCTGCTATCATCTGAAGCAAGAGGTGGTAACGAGGTGGAATTCAACCCTCTATATGCTTCAGAGGATGGAGGAGCAGCAAAAGGCCATTCAAGCCTATACATCTGCCCACGATATAGGCAAAGGAGGGGGAATGCACCTGACTCAAGCACAGTGGAGAATGATTTCAACGTTGTGCAAGGTTCTGCAACCCTTTGAACTTGCCACACGTGAAGTCAGTTCAGACACTGCCAGCCTGAGTCAGGTCATTCCCCTCATCAGGCTTTTGCAGAAGAAGCTGGAGACATTGAAGGAGGAGCTAAAACAGAGCGATTCCGCTAGGCATGTGGGACTTGTGGATGGAGCCCTTAATTCGCTTAACCAGGATTCACGGGTGGTCAATCTGTTGAAATCAGAGCACTACATTTTGGCCACCGTGCTCGATCCTAGATTTAAAACCTACGTTGTATCTCTCTTTCTGGCAGACCCAAGTCTGCAGAGGTTCAAAGACCTGCTGGTGAGAAAATTGTCAAGTCAAGCGGAACGTGACCCTTCAACATCTCCTCCTTCACATTCTCCCGCAACTGGGGGTGCGAGGAAAAGGCTAAGAATTCGAGCCCACCCGCTGGCGGTGATGCAGGGCAGTCTGGAGCGAGTGCTGACATCTGGTCCGGACTGAAGGACCTGCCAATGATTACTGACATGTCGTCTACTGTCACTGCATATGATTCTCTCATCATGGAAAGAATGGTGGAGGATAATATGAGTGACCGCATCCAAGTAGGCACGTCAGACAGTCCGTACGTATACTGGCAGGAAAAAGAGGCGATTTGGAGGCCCTTGCACAAACTGGCTTTATTCTACCTAAGTTGCCCTCCCTCCAGTGTGTACTCCGAAAGAGTGTTTAGTGCAGCCGCTCACCTTGTCGGCAATCGGCGTACGAGGTTACTTCCAGAAAATGTGGAGAAGATGATGTTCATCAAAATGAATTATAATCAATTCCTCCGTGGAGACATTCACCAGCAGCAATTGCCTCCAGAAAGTACACGGGGACCTGAGATGGTGGATTCCAGTGGGGACGAATTAATAATCTGTGAGGAGGGGGATGTACACAGTGAAAGGGGTGAGGAATCGGAGGATGATGATGAGGTGGACATCTTGCCTCTGTAGAGCCAGTTTGTGCAAGGAGAGATTGATTGCTTCTTTTTTGGTGGGGGCCCAAACCAACCAGTCATTTCAGTCACAGTCGTGTGGCAGACCCTGTCGCTGAAATGATGGGTTCGTTAAAGTGTGCATGTCCTGTTTATACAACATAAGGGTGGGTGGGTGGGAGGGCCCAAGGACAATTCCATCTTGCACCTCTTTTTTCTTTCATTTTTCTTTGCATCATGTGCTGTTTGGGGACAATTTTTTTGAAGTGCCATCCTGCCTGACACTGCAGTGCCACTCCTAGATGGGCCAGGTGTTTGTGTCGGCCACTTGTGTCGCTTAGCTTAGCCATCCAGCGACCTTGGTGCGCCTCTTTTTTTCTTTGCATCATGTGCTGTTTGGGGACAATTTTTTGGAAGTGCCATCCTGCCTGACACTGCAGTGCCACTCCTAGATGGGCCAGGTGTTTGTGTCGGCCACTCGTGTCGCTTAGCTTAGCCATCCAGCGACCTTGGTGCGCCTTTTTTTTTCTTTGCATCATGTGCTGTTTGGGCACAATTTTTTTGAAGTGCCATCCTGCCTGACACTGCAGTGCCACTCCTAGATGGGCCAGGTGTTTGTGTCGGCCACTTGTGTCGCTTAGCTTAGTCACACAGCGACCTTGGTGCGCCTCTTTTTTTCTCTGCATCATGTGCTGTTTGGGGACAATTTTTTTGAAGTGCCATCCTGCCTGACACTGCAGTGCCACTCCTAGATGAGCCAGGTGTTTGTGTCGGCCATTTGTGTCGCTTAGCTTAGTCACACAGCGACCTTGGTGCCTCTTTTTATCTTTGCATCATGTGCTGTTTGGGGACTATTTTTTTGAAGTGCCATCCTGCCTGACACTGCAGTGCCACTCCTAGATGGGCCAGGTGTTTGTGTCGGCCACTTGTGTTGCTTAGCTTAGTCACACAGCGACCTTGGTGCGCCTCTTTTTTTCTTTGCATCATGTGCTGTTTGGGGACAATTTTTTTTAAAAGAGCCATCCTGCCTGACACTGCAGTGCCACTCCTAGATGAGCCAGGTGTTTGTGTCGGCCACTTGTGTCGCTTAGCTTAGTCACACAGCGACCTTGGTGCGCCTCTTTTTTTCTTTGCATCATGTGCTGTTTGGGGACAATTTTTTTGAAGTGCCATCCTGCCTGACACTGCAGTGCCACTCCTAGATGGGCCAGGTGTTTGCGTCGGCCACTTGTGTCGCTTAGCTTAGTCGCACAGCGACCTTGGTGCGCCTCTTTTTTTCTTTGCATCATGTGCTGTTTGGGGACAATTTTTTTAAAGCGCCATCCTGCCTGACACTGCAGTGCCACTCCTAGATGGGCCAGGTGTTTGTGTCGGCCACTTGTGTCGCTTAGCTTAGTCACACAGCGACCTTGGTGTGCCTCTTTTTTTCTTTGCATCATGTGCTGTTTGGGGACAATTTTTTTGAAGTGCCATCCTGCCTGACACTGCAGTGCCACTCCTAGATGGGCCAGGTGTTTGTGTCGGCCACTTGTGTCGCTTAGCTTAGTCACACAGCGACCTTGGTGCGCCTCTTTTTTTCTTTGCATCATGTGCTGTTTGGGGACAATTTTTTTGAAGTGCCATCCTGCCTGACACTGCAGTGCCACTCCTAGATGAGCCAGGTGTTTGTGTCGGCCATTTGTGTCGCTTAGCTTAGCCATCCAGCGACCTCGGTGCAAATTGTAGGACTAAAAATAATATTGTGAGGTGTGAGGTGTTCAGAATAGACTGGAAATGAGTGGAAATTATGTTAATTGAGGTTAATAATACTATGGGATCAAAATGACCTCCAAATTCTATGATTTAATCTGTTTTTTTTTTTTTTTTTTTTTTTAAACATCCGAATCCAAAACACACCCGAATCCGACAAAAAATTTTCGGTGAGGTTTTGCCAAAACGCGTCCGAATCCAAAACACAGCCGCGGAACCGAATCCAAAACCAAAACACAAAACCCGAAAAATGTCCGGTGCACATCACTAGTACCATGTGCTATAATGTGAATTTCAGCTCGTACCGTGTGCTATAAGGTGAAAGGGACACGCCCCCTTTTGGGTGACCACGTCCCCTTTTCTGGAGCACGTGCGTGCCTTCGGCGTGCATAATTGCGTCCTTGTCTTTTCCATACACCCACTTCAAAATTTCCACTTCGACCACTATAAATATATATATATATATATATATATATATATATTTATTCTCAGTGCCTCCCCAGCCAGTGACCTCACCGCACGCCACTGACATAACGTGCGCTGATACCACTTCTTCCCAGTGGCGTAAGATCGCCCCAGTCGCCCGGAGGCATAATAAATGTTGGTGCCCCCCCTACATACTGTATATATACACACACACACACACACACACACACACACACACACACACACACACACACACCCTTCATATGTAGCTATCCGGAACTCATGTTGAACAGTAGTAGTGTGCTCAGGTGCCTTTCCCAATAGTAATATAGATACACATACAAAGTGGACGGCACTCCAAGTCAGTCATCACAATAAAATAGTCACCAGCATACCTTTATAGCACACCTACAGTACTCTCTCATCCATCAGCGTGTCACAATGTAGATGCTTTGGCGCACACACACACACACGCCTCCTTCATTTAAACTCACACACACACACACACACACACACACACACACACACACACACACACACACACACACACACACGCTTCCTTCACTTAAACACACAAACATGCCTCTTTCACTTACACACACACACACACACACACACACACACACACACACACACACACACATGCCTCTTTCACTTAAACACACATATGCCTCTCTCACACATACACACACGTCTCCCTTACACGCACACACGCCTTTCACTTAAAAACACACACACACATACACACACACACACACACACACACAGACAAAAACAAACACATGCTTCCTTCACTTACACACACCTCACTTAAACATGCACACATAAAACACAGTGCTGCCAACATTTATTAAAGAACCCCCAGCACCCCTCCCCTTTCCAACTACACACACCCCCACAGTGCAGCTTGAGGCAAGTGCTGCCAGTGCCTACCTGCTGCTATCAGAAAAACGCAGGAACAGAGAGCGTCACTCGGCCATCTCATCTGGAAGGGCCTGGCAGGAGCTGCGTTCTGGAGCTCCCTCTAACTGTAGCCACAGCCAGCTCTGTATATACTAGGAGGCAGCTTCCGTGTCACTGACACGAAAGCTCCTCGTAACGAACGATCTTCAGGGTCATTCAGCTGGACACAATGGAGGAGATCTGCCCCCTTGAGGTCAGGAGCCCTGCGGCAGCCGACTCCACTGCCTCCCAGAGTTCCGCCCCTGCTTCTTCTCCATATCGTTGCTTCTTACATCTACCCAGGCGGGTCTGGGACTCAGGATCGACAGCAAAAAGGTCGACAAACCTCAGGTCGACGCCAATTGGTCGACACACCTTAGGTTGACATGGGCAAAAGGTCGACATGGACAAAAGGTCGACAGGAACAAGGTCGACATGGAAAAAGGTCGACATGAGGTTTTTTTTGTTGTTGTTTTCTTCGTAGAGTGACCGGGAACCCCAATTAGTGCACCGCGTCCCCTCGCATGGCTCGCTTCGCTCGCCATGCTTCGGGCATGGTGCCTTCGCACTGCTACCGATTCGCTCGGCACAGATTACCGTTCCAATCGTAGTCCACGTGGATCGTTAAGTATGAAAAGGTTCCACAAAAGAAAAAAATCGTGAAAAACTCATGTCGACCTTGTTCCATGTCGACCTTGTTCCTGTCGACCTTTTGTCCATGTCGACCTTTTGTCCATGTCGACCTAAGGTTTGTCGACCAATTGGCGTCGACCTAAGGTTTGTCGACCTTTTTGCTGTCGATCTGGAGTCCGGATACCACCCAGGCCCAGCGCTACCCGCTCAGCAAGGTCTGCAAAGCAGGGAGGTGAAGGGCTAGAGAGGCGCTCTCCCAGCTCTGCTACCTTGCTGATATGCAGTGTTGCTGCCGAAGCTGCGCCTGTCATACTGACAGGCAGCGGCGCCGGCAACATGAGCAGAAGCTCTTCACACTCTGATCTCCCACCCACTGCACGCTCCTCCCCGCTGCACTAGTCAAAATTGGCAGCAGTGTCGCCCCTCCAGTCCTGCCTCCACTCCCCACTGAAGACACAGCAGTCTTCAGCATCGCTCACCCCTCTCCTGCTATCAGCGGTGGATTTAAGTTGGGGACCCCAATGCACAGACAGGAAGTCACATGATGTACACCTGATTGTGCACTGACTGGAGGAGCCAGCAGCCACGGGAAGAGAAGCAGAACTACTAGTGTAGCAGCGTGCAGTACTACAGTAGCAGCCAGCCACACAGAGGAACGAAGACTCTAACGGCAGAGGCTCAGGTAGTTCTGCCTCAGATAATCGAAGGGAGAGGGGGGAGGAAAGAAACCATCACATTGATGTGTGCTGGGGAGGGTGGGGGGAGTGTTTTAATAATGTGTGCTGGGGGGATGGGGTGTTATTGATGTGTGCTGGGGAGGGAGGGGTGTGTCATAATAATGTGTGCTGGGGGGGAGGGGGTGTCATAATAATGTGTGCTGGGGAGGGAAGGGGTGTCATAATAATGTGTGCTCGAGGGGAAGGGGGTGTCATTGATGTGTGCTGGTGAGGGAGGGGGGTGTCATAATAATGTGTGCTGGGGGAGGGGGTGTCATAATAATGTGTGCTGGGGAGGAGGGGGGTGTCAAAATAATGTGTGCTGGGGGGAGAGGATGTCATAATAATGTGTGCTGGGGTGAGGGGGTGTCATAATGTGTGCTGGGCGGAAGGGGTGTCATAATAATGTGTGCTGGGGGGAGGGGGTGTCATTGATGTGTGCTGGGGAGGGGGTGTCATAATAATGTGTGCTGGGGAGGGGGTGTCATTGATGTGTGCTGGGGAGAGGGTGTCATAATAATGTGTGCTGGGGAGGGAGGGGGGTGTCATAATAATGTGTGCTGGGGGGAGGGGGTGTCATTGATGTGTGCTGGGGAGGGGGTGTCATAATAATGTGTGCTGGGGAGGGAAGGGGGGTGTTTTAATAATGTGTGCTGGGAAGGGGGGTAGTGTGATATTAATGCGTGCTGGGAAGGGGGGTAGTGTGATAGTAATGTGTGCTGGGAAGGGGGGGGGGGGGGTAGTGCATACTTGCCTACTCTCCCGGAATGGCCGGGAGGCTCCCGAAAATCGGGTGACCCTCCCGGCCCCATGGAAGAGCAGGCAAGTCTCCCGGAACGAGCTGTCACCCTGCCCGTCCGCCCACTTACTGTGTAAAGTGGGCGGTCCGGGCAGTTGATGACTCGATTCTTGCTGAATCGCGTCATCATAGCCACGCCCCCTGCAGTGTAATGCCGAGGATCGAGGCATTACAGAGCGGGGGGCGTGGCTTAAACTACGTAACGTGTAACTCCGCCCCCGGTCCGCCCCTGCTCCGCCTCCGCCCCGCCTCCGGTCCACCTCCTCCCCACGTCAGAGCCTGCTCCTGCCCCCCTGCTGAGCCGACCTGGCTGCTCTCTCCCGCAGAGAGCAGCCAGAATATCGGCAAGTATGGGGTAGTGTGATATAAATGCATGTTGGGGAGGGGGGTAGTATCATATTAATGTGTGCTAAGGAGAGGGGGTAGAGTGATATTAATGCGTGCTAGGTAGGAGGGGTCATATTAAGGTGTGCTAATGAACAAAAGAACCTGGGTCACTGCGCATATGTAACAGAAACCTAATGCAGCATCTTTCTATTCCACAGAACCTTCACCATGGTTTCAACAACAATTAACCAATAGAAAAAAAGGAGAAATATAAAATTGCGAAATCATCTATTACCACACGTTTTCACTTTTTAAAATGCATAGAAAAAACATGTAATCACCCTTGTAAATATGCTGTCATTTCCTCATATTGTCTGTAAGTTCATAGGATATGCCAATATAGAGAGAGCCTTCAATCTTTTATGTTCTGCAATTCTTAGCATGAATTCACGTTTCCACAAGTTTCCACAACATATAGTGATTCTCATAAAAGAAAAAGAAAGACCAGCAGTGCAGATATCTCAAGGTAATTGGCTCTGGTGTCTGAATGTGCTTTGTGTTCCAGCGTGCGTTCCAACTACTGTATGTGCACATAACCAGAAGTTAAGTCTTTCCAGGTTCCTTATCATACCAATGGAAAGACTAGACTTCCGGTTATACACACATAGGTAGAACGCATGCTGGAACCAAAGCGTGGTCAGACAACTGAGCCAATCGGACATTCTGCATTGCTTAACACTTTATAATGTTTTAAGTGTGTGCACCTGCTTCTCATTAGAAAAGGTATAAAACCTCAATCAATGTCACTAGCCACCAGACGCTTCTGAGGAAGAACCGCAAGGTTTGAAACGTATTACGCGTGAGTGGCTTCTAACACTGACCAACTGAGTTATACTACCCTGAGCTTGGATAGCACGTGTGGGTTGCTGGAGTGTCTGGGCTCCTTCTTTTCCTACTGATTACCGTCAGGTCCAGTTGGGGTATGAGATGAACCTTCACCCGTCTGGTGTTTTTTACATGCTTGTGTATAATATATGAAATGTGAGTTCTATGTACATTAAATTTGTCAAATTTCCTTGAGTTATCTGCACTGCTGGTCTTTCTTTTCCTGTTGTGGAAACGTGAATTCACCTTATGAATTGCAGAACTCATTATACGGACATTGAAGGATGTCACAACTGAGGGCTGGTGTTGACTAGAGGAGGCCTCAGTTGTAGGGGCTGAGGTATACTTGAATCTAGGAGGTAGTATAGGACTCTTAGACATGCAGATGTATTTGGAATACCAGTGCGCGAAGGTGTGACCACGATGTCACGATCCATGCAGTTTCTCCTCCATGCCTGGGGTGGCGCTCTCTGCTCTGGGGCTCAGCACTCTCTGCTCTGTATCTGCATCTTGGTAATTAGCTGTTACCACAGCTGTGAGCAGCACCTGAACTCACTATATAGGCCAGCCACACAGGCTCCCAGTTGCCAGTTCATCGTGTCAAGGTCGTCTCAGTTCCTGGTCCTGGTTATGCTGGTCTCTACTGCTGAAATCACCCATAGTACTGCCAGGCTCCAACAGCTATCCCGTGTAGCTACTCTGCTACAGTGCAATCCTGTTAACCTGGTATGTTGCATACTCTACCACAGTGCTATCCTGTGAGCCTGCTACAGTGCAATCCTGTTATCCTGCTACGTTGCATACTCTACCACAGTGCTATCCTGTGATCCTGCTACAGTGCAATCCTATTATCCTGCTACATTGCATACTCTACCACAGTGCTATCCTGTGATCCTGCTACAGTGCAATCCTGTTATCCTGCTACGTTGCATGCTCTACCACAGTGCTATCCTGTGATCCTGCTACAGTGCAATCCTGTTATCCTGCTACGTTGCATACTCTACCACAGTTCTATCCTGTGATCCTGCTACAGTGCAATCCTGGTTTCCTGGTATGTTGCATACTCTACCACAGTGCTATCCTGTGATCCTGCTACAGTGCAATCCTGTTATCCTGCTACGTTGCATACTCTACCACAGTGCTATCCTGTGATCCTGCTACAGTGCAATCCTGTTATCCTGCTACGTTGCATGCTCTACCACAGTGCTCTCCTGTGATCCTGCTACAGTGCAATCCTGTTATCCTGCTACGTTGCATACTCTACTACAGTGCTATCCTGTGGTCCTGCTACAGTACAATCCTGTTATCCTGGTATGTTGCATACTCTACCACAGTGCTATCCTATGATCCTGCTACAGTGCAATCCTGTTATCCTGGTATGTTGCATACTCTACCACAGTGCAATCCTGCAACCCTGCATTCTCTGCTCAAGTGCATCATGCTACGGTACTAACCTTCTACAGTGCAATCCTGCATTCCCTGCTCAAGTGCACCCTGCTACGGTGCTAACCTTCTACAGTGCAATTCTGCAACCCTGCATTCTTTGCTCAAGTGCATCCTGCTACGGTGCTAACCTTCTACAGTGCAATCCTGCAACCCTGCATTCCCTGCTCAAGTGCATCCTGTTACGGTGCTAACCTTCTACAGCAACCCTGCATTCTCTGCTCAAGTGCTTCCTGCTATGGTGCTAACCTTCTACAGCAGGGGTGGGGAACCTTTGGCCCTCCAGCTGATGTTGAACTACACATACCAGCATGCCTCGCTACAGTTTTGCTATTTGGTCATGCTAAAACTGTTGCAGGGCATGCTGGGATGTGTAGTTTAACAACAGCTGGAGGGCCGAAGGTTCCCCATCCCTGTTCTACAGCAACCCTGCATTCTCTGCTCAAGTGCTTCCTGCTATGGTGCTATATCTGCTACAGAACAATCCTATTACAAGTGCCTTCACAGTCCACAGTGTCTCAAGTGTTTCCACAGTATACACCGTTTTCATGTAATCACAGTCTTCACTGTGTCCGTGTACTCATAGTCTCCTGGCATCCCGTGTACTCAGTCTCCTGGCATCCTGTGTACTCACAGTCTCCTGGCATCCTGTGTACTCACAGTCTCCTGGCATCCCGTGTACACACAGTCTCCTGGCATCCTGTGTACTCACAGTCTCCTGGCATCCTGTGTACTCACAGTCTCCTGGCATCCCGTGTACACACAGTCTCCTGGCATCCCGTGTACACACAGTCTCCTGGCATCCCGTGTACTCACAGTCTCCTGGCATCCCGTGTACTCAGTCTCCTGGCATCCCGTGTACTCACAGTCTCCTGGCATCCCGTGTACTCACAGTCTCCTGGCATCCCGTGTACTCACAGTCTCCTGGCATCCCGTGTACTCAGTCTCCTGGCATCCCGTGTACTCAGTCTCCTGGCATCCCGTGTACTCACAGTCTCCTGGCATCCCGTGTACTCACAGTCTCCTGGCATCCCGTGTACTCACAGTCTCCTGGCATCCCGTGTACTCACAGTCTCCTGGCATCCCGTGTACTCAGTCTCCTGGCATCCCGTGTCCCCTCAGTTCCCAGCATCACAAGTGAGTTTTCAATCCCAGTATCACAAGTGTGTTCCCAAGTATCCAGTACTGCCAAGTACTTCGCAGACTCCCAGCATTGCAAGTGCAATTCCAGTTCTCCCTTTCATTTTGTGTTCTCCAATCACTCCTGGTTTATACTTATTGTTTACAGTTGTACACTGCTTTACCCTGTATAAATAAACTTGCTATTGTACCATGAACATCAGTCCCTGTGAATATATTCTTACAGAGGGAATTCCAAACGGATTCTGACAGTATGAACTGGCCACAAACAAACAGGGAAGATAATTGCAATCTGCCTGAGGGAGTTTTCTCACAGCTCGTTAACCCCGCAGCTCCCAAAACATCACCTTCTTTAGATTCCTTACGACTGGGGATTTTAAAGGAAAAGTTAGACCAGCTACAGACTTTAGTATCCAGTATTCTATGCATTCTACCTGAATTCCTGGGGAGACTGGTGGACCCAGAGCTGGCCCTAACCAATATGATGCCCTAGGCAAGATTTTGGCTGGTGCCCCCTAGCAGCACCACCACTGGTTCCGCCTCTGACCTTGCATCTCTTTCCTAGCACCATCACCCCTCATCCATAGCAGTCCTTATTATGGTGTATGCACCCCCTATATTTTAAATAGGAACAGTTCACACATTTGGCGCACAGCCCAAAAAGGGGTGTGTTTTTGCTGGCAAGGGGCATGGCCACACAATAGTAACCCCAATTCCAATTACGCCACACAGTACTGCAACTTTATTCACATTTGATCATGTGATAGTGTCCATAATTCATATTACATCCCACAGTAGTATCACTTTACCTTATAAACGTTACTCCTCACAGTAGAGCCCCTTATTCACATTACATCACACTGAATTGCTCCTTATTCACATTACACCACACCCTATTGCTCTTTATTCACATTAGACAACACAGTAGTGCCCTTTCTATACGCAACACCACATAGTAGAGCACCTTATGCACATAATGCCACAGTAATACCCCTTACACATGAGACACATTATTAATGTCCTTATAAACATAATACGCCTTACACATTATGACAACCTTTATTAATGCCCTTTTACACATAACGTCCCTTACACATATGCTGCACATTATTAATGCCCTTATACACATAATGACACACATAGTGCCCCCTACACATTTGCTGCGCATTAGTGCCCCTATACACATAATGACAGACATACAGTAGTACCCTGTTACACATATGCCGCACATTATTAATGCCCTTATACACATAATGACACACATAGTGTCCCTTACACATATGTTGCACATTATTAATGCATTTTTACATGACACACATAATGCTCCTTACACATATTCCGAACACTACTGCACTCACATACACACAGCACTCACACTGCCACTAACACTGTGATCTCTGCCTCTGCTTGGATACAGATGTGTCCTCATAAATCTTGCCTCAATGCTAACGTCGGGCACTTTTTTTATGAAAATGCATCTTATTTGCATTGCTAGGTGGCTAGGATGAACAAGCAGCTTCTGCTGATTAAAATGATATGCAACATGCCTATATACTGTGTGAGACTGTGGCTGTATCTGCATATGAAATGCTACACACAGAATATAGGCATGCTGCATAATATTTTAATCAGTAGAAGCTGCTGATGCCCCCAGACATATCAAATGCCCTAGGCAATTGCCTAGTTTGCCTATACCTATGGCCGGCTCTGGGTGGACCCCAGTAAAATAGCTCCAGAAAAGGAGTTTTCTTCTGACCCCTGGACTAGGCATGCTAGGGGCACCTCTCCTCCACAGACAAGAAGCAGGTTCCAAAGTTTCCCTCGACCTAGCCTCTCAGAAACAGAACGTCAGCATCGCAGAGACAATAAACTTTGCCTGTATTGTGGGGGTCAAGGACATTTTATTCTAACTTGTCCCATTCGAAAACCAAGAAATGGGGGCAGAGTGCATCTCCAATCTTCAAATACCATCTGTCTCAAAACTGGTCTTCCACCTAAAGTTTCCGAGCCTGTTGCCCCAGGAGGAGTTTCCGAGCCTGGTGCCCCAGGAGGAGTTTCCGAGCCTGGTGCCCCAGGAGGAGTTTCCGAGCCTGTTGCACCAGGAGGAGTTTCCGAGCCTGTCGCCCCAGGAGGGGGTTCTTCAGAGCGTCCAGCCCCAGTGAGGGGTGCTGAGCGTCCAGCCCCTTTGAGGGGTTCTGAGTGCTGCCCAGCCAGAGAGTCTTCAGAGTGCTGCCCAGCCAGAGAGTCTTCAGAGTGCTGCCCAGCCAGAGAGTCTTCAGAGTGCTGCCCAGCCAGAGAGTCTTCAGAGTGCTGCCCAGCCAGAGAGTCTACAGAGTGCTGCCCAGCCCCGTGAAGTGGGGGCTCTTGCCTCAGCCCAGCCCTGTGAAGTGGGGGTATCACTGACCTGGTTTGGAAGTGTTGTGGACTCGGGGTTTCTTCCGGTGACCGGGAAGAGGAACCGCTACTGGGTCGCAGTAGAGATGGCCGGATGTAGGTCTTCCTCATACAGGATTAGGACGGTAGGCAGGAGGCACGGGTGGATGCTTGAAGGTCTCCTGAAAGGACAAGACTTGTAAAGGTGCTGGTGAATTGGTGGAGAGTACCAAAAGCTTACTGTGAATGATGTTGAGGTGCTTGGAGGCACGGTGGTGCTGGGGCACGGGGATGCTGAGGCACGTAGGTGCTGAGGCACGGAGGCGCTGAGTGCGGAGGCATGGAGGTGCTGGAGGCACAGAGGTGCTGAGGCACGGAGGTGCTGAGTGCTGAGACACGGAGGTGCTGAATGCTGAGGCACGGAGGTGCTGGAGGCACGGAGGTGCTGGAGGCACGGAGGTGCTGGAGGCACGGAGACACTGAGGCACGGAGACGCTGAGGCACGGAGATGCTGAGGCACGGAGATGCTGAGGCACGGAGACGCTGAGGCACGGAGACGCTGAGGCACGGAGACGCTGAGTACTGAGACATGGAGGTGCTGAGGCACGGAGGTGCTGAGTGCTGAGGCACGGAGGTGCTGAGTACTGAGGCACGGAGACGCTGAGGCACAGAGATGCTGGAAGCACGGGAGCTCTGGAGATCACAGGTACGGTAGTAGCGATGATACTCTGCCCGGCGTCTGGATTTGTACTTCCCGCCAGCCCCTGATTGGAGAGGCGCTGATGACGTCACCCGTCCCCAGAGACGTCGGACGCGCCCGCGACGTCCACACTATGGACGCCGGACAGAGCGCCGGGAGACAGAAACCGCCAGCGGGGACGACCGCCCGGGCAGCCAGCAGCCTCGGAGGGACAAGCCCGGCGGCCGCGGCGGGGACATGACAGTACCCCCTCCTCTAGGAGTGGCCCTTGGACACTTCCCTGGTTTTGTAGGATGTCTAGAATGGAAAATCCGAATTAGTCGAGGAGCCGAGACCTCAGAAGCCTTTATCCAACTTCTCTCCTCCGGACCGTACCCTTTCCATTCCACCAGATATTGCAGATTCTTGTGAAGGTAACGAGAGTCCAGAATTGTTTTGATCTCGAAGTCTGTTCCTGTTTCAGCTTCCACCGAGGTGGGACTAGAGGACTTTGAATGAAAACGATTAAGGACAAGAGGGAGAAGAAGAGAAACATGGAAGGCATTTGGAATACGCAGGTGAGAAGGTAAACCCAACTTACAGACCACAGGATTCAGGACTTGTAGCACAGGGTAAGGACCGATGAATCTTGGAGCAAACTTCATAGTGGGCACCTTTAAGCGGAGATTACGTGTGGACAGCATACCCTATCACCAACCTCTTATTGAGGGGCGGCTCGTCGTTTCTTATCAGCGTAGAACTTGTATCGGACAGAAACTTTTTTAAGACTAGCATGTGTCCCACGCCAAATTCGTCCGAAGTGTAGTAGAGTGGACGTTACAGCTTTAACCTCTTCTATCGGAAGGCTTGGTAATTCCGGAACACGTGGATGGAACCCATAGTTGACGAAGAATGGAGATTCACCAGTGGAAGAATGAAATGAATGGTTATGGGCAAACTCCGCCCAAGGTAACAACTCCACCCAGCTGTCCTGTGAAGGGGAGAGATAAAGACGAAGGAAAGTCTTTAGATCTTGATTGACTCGTTCCGTTTGTCCATTCGTTTGGGGATGATAAGCGGATGAAAACTTAAGTTTAATCTGTAAGGCCAAGCAGAGGGCTTTCCAAAACCTCGCGGTGAACTGTACCCCACGATCAGAGACTATTTCCTGAGGCAACCCGTGCAACCGAAAATGTTCTCGGATGAATAGTAGAGCTAGTTTCGGAGCTGTCGGTAGACCAGACAATGGAACGAAGTGTGCCATCTTCGAAAAACGGTCGACGATCACCCAGACGGTGTTGCAACCTTTGGAACAGGGCAAGTCAGTGATGAAGTCCATGGAAATGTGAGTCCAGGGTCTCACAGGGATAGGCAGAGGACGAAGCAACCCAGCTGGAGGCAGGCGAGGAGATTTATGTTGTGTACACTGTGGACAAGAATTAACATAATCCTGTACATCTTCCCTCATGGTGTCCCACCAGTAAGACCTTTGCAGAAACTTGTACATCTTCTGGGCACCGGGATGACCGGAAAACTTGGAGTTATGGGCCCACTGTAGTATTCTTGGCCGGAATTTAGCTGGTACGGACATTCTTCCAGGAGGAGGAGCTGGAGTAGTTAAAGCAGCGGAGACAGAAATTGGATTTAGAATTAAACTCAGCTCGAAAGATTCATCCTCGTCTGTGGAAATCTGTGAACGAGACAGCGCATTCGCTTTAGTATTGAGAGTCCCGGCCCGGTACTTGATAACAAAAGAAAATCGAGTAAAGAAAAGTACCCATCTCGCTTGGCGAGGATTCAAGCATTGTGCGGATTTGATATACAACAAATTTTTGTGATCCGTGTAAATGGTAAACACATGTTTAGCCCCTTCCAAGAGATATCTCCACTCTTCCAAGGCGGATTTAATTGCCAAAAGTTCCTGGTCTCCAATAGTGTAATTTCGTTCGGCCGGAGAGAATTTACGAGAGTGGAAGCCACACGGATGTAATTTCTTTTCAGAGGAGTACTGAGAGAGAACAGCCCCAACTCCGACTGAAGATGCATCAACCTCTAGGAAGAAAGGTTCATCGAAATTTGGTTGATGGAGAACTGGAGCGGATATGAAAGCTAACTTCAAGTGGGAAAAGGCCTCAATGGCTTCGGGAGGCCACAAACTCGGATTAGAGCCCTTTCTCGTCAAGGCAGTAATGGGCGCAACAATGGTGGAGAAACCTCTAACGAATTTTCTGTAGTAATTCGCAAAGCCCAGGAATCTTTGTATTGCTTTTAAAGAGAGAGGCTGAGTCCAGTCACGAATGGCAGAGAGCTTCTCCGGATCCATGCGAAGCTCCGTCCCCGAGATGATATAACCGAGGAACGGAATTGATGTTACTTCGAAGGTGCATTTGGAGAGCTTAGCATAGAGATGATTCTTTCGTAAACGGTGGAGCACTTCTTTGACTTGAGTCCTGTGTTCAACAAGATTTTTGGAAAAAATCAGTATGTCGTCCAAATATACCACAACACTTTAATATAACATGTCTCAGAAGATTTCGTTGACGAATCCCTGGAAAACAGCAGGAGCATTACTAAAGCCGAACGACATCACCAGGTAGTCGTAATGAAGGTATTGAAGGCGGTCTTCCATTCATCCCCTTCTCGGATGTGTATAAGATTATAAGCTCTCCTCAAGTCGAGTTTGGAGAAAACGCGGGCGCCACGAACCCTATCAAATAACTCTGTGATTAGTGGCAAGGGGTATTTATTCTTGATGGTGATATCGTTTAAGCCACGGTAGTCGATACATGGTCTCAACCCCCCGTCCTTCTTCTTCACGAAAAAGAAGCCCGCTCCAGCAGGGGAGGAAGAGGGGCGAATGAATCCCTTCAGCAGATTGGACTTAATATAGTCCGACATAGCTTGAGTCTCGGGAAGTGACAGGGGATATATGCAACCACGAGGTGGCGTCTTCCCTGGGACAAGGTCAATAGGGCAGTCCCAAGGCCTATGAGGTGGTAACAGATCAGCTGCCTGTTCCGAAAACACATCCCTGAACCCTTGATACGCCTCCGGAATATGCTCTTCATCCGTCTTAGAAGAGACACGGAGCGGACAAACGGGAGTGAGACAGTTAGCGTGACAAAAGGAACTCCAAGCAGAGGCGGAACTACCTTCTTTCCTTCTTTCCTTCTTTCTTGTGCCTGCCTGCCGCAATGTGTAAAAATGGGGGACTACCTGTCGCACTGTGTAAAAATGGGGGACTACCTGCCGCACTGTGTAAAAAGGGGGGACTGCCTGCCGCAATGTGTAAAAAGGGGGAATCAGCCTGCCGCAATGTGTAAAAATGGGGGACTGCCTGCCGCTATGTGTAAAAAGGGGTAATCTGCCCGACGCAATGTGTAAAAAGGGGAATCTGCCTGCCGTAATGTGTAAAAAAGGGGGACTGCCTGACGCTATGTGTAAAAAGGGGTAATCTGCCCGACGCAATGTGTAAAAAGGGGAATCTGCCTGCCGTAATGTGTAAAAAAGGGGGACTGCCTGACGCTATGTGTAAAACAGGGGGACTGCCTGACGCTATGTGTAAAAATGGGGAATCTGCCTGCTGCTATGTGTAAAAATGGGGAATCTGCCTGCCGTAATGTGTAAAAATGGGGACGCTGTCTGCCGTAATGTGTAACAAGGGCACGCTGTCTGCCGTAATGTGTAAAAATGGGGACGCTGTCTGCCGTAATGTGTAACAAGGGCACGCTGTCTGCCGTAATGTGTAACAAGGGCACGCTGTCTGCCGTAATGTGTAACAAGGGCACGCTGTCTGCCGTAATGTGTAAAAAGGGCACGCTGTCTGCCGCTATGTGTAACAAGGGCACGCTGTCTGCTGTAATGTGTAAAAAGGGCACGCTGTCTGCCGTAATGTGTAACAAGGGCACGCGGTCTGCCGTTATGTGTAAAAAGGGCACGCTGTCTGCTGTAATGTGTAAAAAGAGGAATCTGTTCGCTGTAAGGTGTAAAAGGGTCTCTACCTGGTGTAGTGGTGCTACTGTGCGGCGTAATTTGAATAATGGAGACTACTGTGTTGGTATTATTTTGTGGCCACACCCCTTCCCCACGAAGCCACGCCACTATGTATTTTTGCGCGCGCCTACGGCGCGCACTGCCCCTGGGGTGGTCTTGGATGGGGGGGGGGGGGCCCAAAGCATTTTGTCGCACCTGGGCCCACCGCTTGCTTGTTCCGCCACTGACTCCAAGACAGAATTTGAGAAGACTTCCAGTCAATGTGGGGATTATGGATTTTAAGCCAAGGCATTCCAAGGACCAGATCGTGATGCATTTCTGGAATCACCAAGAGTTCCAGACTTTCTTGATGTAGAGCCCCGACCTGCAGCTTAACTGGCTCCGTGCGCCACACTGAGACCCTTGGAAATCCTAGTACCGTTGATAGCCATCAACGAAATAGGCCGCTCGATAGGCCGTAACTTTAAATCCATGCTTTGGACACAGGAGGAAGAAACGAAGTTCCCCGCAGCTCCGGAATCCAACAGGGCTTCACAAGACTTGGAGACTGAATTGGTGATTAAAGTTACAGGAAGCAAACAGTCCAAAATTGGAGAAGATTTAGTCGTGACCCCCAGCTTGACTCCTCCGGAACAAGCTAGGCCTGCCCATTTCCCGGACGGGGTTTACAAAACTTGAGGAAATGATCTGCGGCTCCACAGTAAAGGCAAAGTTTACCCTCACGACGACGCTGTCGTTCTTCCGGAGACATTCGGGATCGGTTAATTTGCATGGGTTCGTCCAAGCTAGGCACAGCTACCGGTCTAGGAGTAGGATTCCGGAACCTGGAACGATCTGAACGGCTACGTTCTCTTCCACGCTCCTGCATCCGAAGATCCACCTTGACGCAAAGAGAAATCAACTCTTCTAATGGATCCGGCAGATCCCTTGTGACCAACTCATCTTTCAGCCGGTCGTAGAGACCGTTCCAGAAGGCAGCCCTCAGAGCGTCATTATTCCAGCGCAATTCAGAGGCAATGGTCTGGAAATGAACCACGTACTGACCCACGGAACGGGAGCCCTGACGAACACGGAGCAAGTCGGAAGAAGCAGTGGTCATCCTGCCGGGCTCGTCGAATATTCTTCAAAAGGACGTGATGAAGTTGGTGTAGTTGGAAACCACGGGATCAGATCGTTCCCATAACGGAGACACCCAATCCAACGCTGACCCTTCAAGCAGGGAAATGATATACGCTACCTTAGAGCGATCCATAGGGAAGTTATGAGAGAGCAGCTCGAAGTGCACCTCGCACTGATTTAGAAAACCACGGCAATTCTTTGGGTTCAGTTACGGGAACTGGAGACGGAATTGCGGAGGCTAAGGATGCTTGAATTTGATCCAATCGGCCGGACAATTCCTGGAGATATTGCATCACCTGACCCTGTGTCGCCTCTTGGGACTGAACTCGGGAAGCCAAACTTTGGATGGCACTCGACTCTGTGTTCCGATCCCCCGGGTCCATGTGGCGCCTGAGTATACTATCACTGACCTGGTTTGGAAGTGTTGTGGACTCGGGGTTTCTTCCGGTGACCGGGAAGAGGAACCGCTACTGGGTCGCAGTAGAAATGGACGGATGTAGGTCTTCCTCATACAGGATTAGGACGGTAGGCAGGAGGCACGGGTGGATGCTTGAAGGTCTCCTGAAAGACAAGACTTGTAAAGGTGCTGGTGAATTGGTGGAGAGTACCAAAAGCTTACTGTGAACGATGTTGAAGTGCTTGGAGGCACGGTGGTGCTGGAGGCACGGAGGTGCTGAGGCACAGTGGTGCTGAGGCACTGAGGTGCTGGAGGCACGGAGGTGCTGAGGCACGGAGGTGCCGAGTGCAGAGGCACGGAGGTGCTGGAGGCATGGAGGTGCTGAGTGCTGAGACACGGAGGTGCTGAGGCACGGAGGTGCTGAATGCTGAGGCACGGAGGTGCTGGAGGCACGGAGGTGCTGAGGCACGGAGGTGCTGAGTGCTGAGGCACGGAGACGCTGAGGCACGGAGGTGCTGAGACACGGAGGTGCTGAGGCACGGAGGTGCTGAATGCTGAGGCACGGAGGTGCTGGAGGCACGGAGGTGCTGAGGCACGGAGGTGCTGAGTGCTGAGGCACGGAGACGCTGAGGCACGGAGACACTGAGGCATGGAGATGCTGAGGCACGGAGGTGCTGAGTGCTGAGGCACGGAGACGCTGAGGCACGGAGACGCTGAGGCACGGAGGTGCTGAGGCACGGAGTTGCTGAGTGCTGAGGCACGGAGTTGCTGAGTGCTGAGGCACGGAGTTGCTGAGTACTGAGACACGGAAGTGCTGAGGCACGGAGGTGCTGAGTGCTGAGGCACAGAGGTGCTGAGGCACGGAGGTGCTGGAGGCACGGAGGTGCTGAGTGCTGAGGCACGGAGACGCTGAGGCACGGAGATGCTGGAAGCACGGGAGCTCTGGAGATCACAGGTACGGTAGTAGCGATGATACTCAGGCGCCGGAGCTCTGCCCGGCGTCTGGATTTGTACTTCCCGCCAGCCCCTGATTGGAGAGGCGCTGATGACGTCACCTGTCCCCAGAGACGTCGGACGCGCCCGCGACGTCCACACTATGGATGCCGGACGGAGCACCGGGAGACAGAAACCGCCAGCGGGGATGGCTGCCCGGGCAGCCAGCAGCCTCGGAGGGACAAGCCCGGCGGCCGCGGCGGGGACATGACAGGGGGCTCTTGCCTCAGCCCAGCCCCGTGAAGTGGGGGCTCTTGCCTCAGCCCAGCCCCGTGAAGTGGGGGCTCTTGCTTCAGCCCAGCCCCGTGAAGAGGGGGCTCCTGCCTCAGCTCCTGCTTTAGCCCAGCCCAGTGAAGAGGGGGCTCCTGCCTTAGTTCAGCCCCGTGAAGAAAGGGCTCCTGCCTTAGTTCAGCCCCAGGAGGGGGCACTGAGCATTATGCCAATCTCCCAAGAAGAATCTAGCACTCCCGTTTCTCACAACACAGGCCATATATCTAGGCACGTAGGCACTGCTGTAGTCCTGGGTTCCAATCCTACTACTAATTTGTTGGCTCACGATTTGGGTACAACTCAGTCTCACAGGACTTCCAGGAAGGACCAAATCCAGAAAGTGCCATCCAAATCTCTAGTCAACATTCGGTTAGGATCATCATGTATTCCTGACCAGTCTCCTGAAAGTCTGTCCCCTTCTCAGTGTCCTGATGCTCCATTTTTTTATTCCTTCTCCAGTGTTTCCAGAAAATCAAGCTTCCACTTCAGAGAATTCATCCAACGCTCCATCTTTGGATTACTTTGATGGAGATTTAACGCAATACTTCGCACTAGTTAACCGATATCTTACCATGATGGAGACAGATCCTTCCCTCGGAATTACTCCCTCCAACATAGTTAAATTGTTATTCCTGACCTTCAGAGGAGAAGACTTGGAATGGGCTAGTCCACTAATTGAAACCAATGACCCAGTTCTTCTCAATCTTGTGGCCTTCAGTGAGGTGGTAACTAAGAATTCAATTCATGCTCTTATCAGTCTTCAGAGAACCAGTCTATTTCTGTTGAGGTTCCTGCCCAGCCGGGGCCATCTAAGGTTCCTATCTATCTTGGTTCATCCGAGATTCCTGTTGCCAGCTCAGAGACTCCAGCAATCAGCTTACCTGTTGGTTTTCTTCAGCTTCAGTCTACTGCTCCTGCTGGGAAATCTACAAAAAGGAGAAAGAAGAAAAAGGGAAAGTCTAAGTTGAAAGCCACTGTTGGACTTCCTTGGCAGCATGAGGATACCCTGATATGCCTTCTACCTTTTGATTCAGACTCTGACATGTGTTGAGCGTCTGGAATCCGCTCCTTAGGGAGGGTGGTACTGTCACGATCCAAGCAGGTTCTCATCCATGCCTGGGGTGGCGCTCTCTGCTCTGGGGCTCAGCACTCTCTGCTCTGTATCTGCAGCTTGGTAATTAGCTGTTACCACAGCTGTGAGCAGCACCTGAACTCACTATATAGGCCAGCCACACAGGCTCCCAGTTGCCAGTTCATCGTGTCAAGGTCGTCTCAGTTCCTGGTCCTGGTTATGCTGGTCTCTACTGCTGAAATCACCCATAGTACTGCCAGGCTCCAACAGCTATCCCGTGTAGCTACTCTGCTACAGTGCAATCCTGTTATCCTGGTATGTTGCACACTCTACCACAGTGCTATCCTGTGATCCTGCTACAGTGCAATCCTGTTTTCCTGCTACGTTGCATACTCTACCACAGTGCTCTCCTGTGATCCTGCTACAGTGCAATCCTGTTATCCTGCTATGTTGCATACTCTACCACAGTGCTATCCTGTGATCCTGCTACGCTGCATACTCTACCACAGTGCTATCCTGTGATCCTGCTATGTTGCATACTCTACCACAGTGCTATCCTGTGGTCCTGCTACAGTGCAATCCTGTTATCCTGGTATGTTGCATACTCTACCACAGTGCTATCCTGTGATCCTGCTACAGTGCAATCCTGTTATCCTGGTATGATGCATACTATACCACAGTGCTATCCTGTGATCCTGCTAGAGTGCAATCCTGTTATACTGCTACATTGCATACTCTACCACAGTGCTATCCTGTGATCCTGCTACAGTGCAATCCTGTTATCCTGCTACGTTGCATACTCTACCACAGTGCTATCCTGAGATCCTGCTACAGTGCAATCCTGTTATCCTGGTATGTTGCATACTCTACCACAGTGCAATCCTGCAACCCTGCATTCTCTACTCAAGTGCATCCTGCTACGGTGTTAACCTTCTACAGTGCAATCCTGCAACCCTGCATTCTCTGCTCAAGTGCATCCTGCTACGGTGCTAACCTTCTACAGTGCAATCCTGCATTCTCTGCTCAAGTGCATCCTGCTATGGTGCAATATCTGCTACAGAACAATCCTATTACAAGTGCCTTCACAGTCCAGTGTCTCAAGTGTTTCCACAGTCTACACCGTTTTCATGTAATCACAGTCTTCAGTGTGTCCGTGTACTCACAGTCTCCTGGCATCCCGTGTACTCACAGTCTCCTGGCATCCCGTGTACTCACAGTCTCCTGGCATCCCGTGTACTCACAGTCTCCTGGCATCCCGTGTACTCACAGTCTCCTGGCATCCCGTGTCCCCTCAGTTCCCAGCATCACAAGTGAGTTTTCAATCCCAGTATCACAAGTGTGTTCCCAAGTATCCAGTACTGCCAAGTACTTCCCAGACTCCCAGCATTGCAAGTGCAATTCCAGTTCTCCCTTTCATTTTGTGTTCTCCAATCACTCCTAGTTTATACATATTGTTTACAGTTGTACACCGCTTTACCCTGTATAAATAAACTTGCTATTGTACCATGAACATCAGTCCCTGTGAATATATTCCTACAGAGGGAATTCCAAACGGATTCTGACACACGACAACAGAGGAACAGTTAATGGGTTTTTACTTTTTATTAAAGTACAGTTCAGATGATACAACGGCAGTTGCAGAATTCAGAAAATGGTAAATGAAAAGACAATGCACAGTTCCTAGAAATGCAGTAGCGGATCTTGCCACGGGCAAGCAGGACTTTTGCCTGGGGCGCCGCCTTCCGGAAGGCGCCGGCGCCATCCGGAGGACACCGCACCATGGCAAGATCCGCTACTGCTGTGCCCCCCGCTGCCCACTGTGTCCCGCTGCCGCTGCCTTCTGTGTCCCGCTATGAAGGGAACTAGACGCGCTGCATCTAGTTTCCCGTCGTGGAGAGGACCTTTACTGTGCGGTGCGCGATGACGTCATCGCGCACTGCACAGCAAAGGTCCTCTCCATGAAGGGAACTAGACGCGTAGCGTCTAGTTTCCCTTTGTGGAGAGGACCTTTGCTGTGCGCGATGACGTCATCGCGCACAGCATTTCAGCGGCACTACTCTACTGTACAGGGGGCGTAACTGACCACGCCCCTTGTATGAAGCCACGCCCCTATTTCCCGCCCGGGGCGCAAAAAGGGCTAGAACCGGCCCTGTAGAAATGTGGAAGTGATGAGAATGCCTCTGGGTGCGGTAATATCAGGAAACAGTTTTACAGACCAGAAGATGGTATGTCCTTAACCAGTACCCTTCCACAGAGCAATGGTACATGAAATGGGAACTGACCAGCCGATGTTTCTCTGGAAGCTGGTGGTATTGTCTGAGACAAGTTAACTGCCAAGTATGCTGGGTAGAACCAGAATAAATGAAGAACTGTGTGGAGTGCTTATGGCACCAATGTAACTGGAGGGTAGAGAAGTAACACTGGTTATGCTGGAGAGCGTTGAATACTAGAGGTCGATGGCGGAGCACCGATGGTTACAGGAGGTCGATGGCGGAGCACCGATGGTTACTGGAGATCGATGGTGGAGCACCGATGGTTACTGGAGATCGATGGCGGAACACCGATGGTCACATGAGATTGAACACCGCTGGAAGCTGGATGCTGGAAGCCGGTGTTTAGAATCTGCCAAACGGAGGTAGCAATGGTAGAACACTGCAGAGTCAGACTGCACCGCTTGATGGTAAACTGGTGCAGGTCTCTAGTGGAACAGATCACAGGAGTTGGAGATACCTGGAATTAGCAAACGGCCACAATGAGGAGAGACTGGAAACATTGGGATTGACAACCAAAGCACTGACAATTTCCTGGTTCAGGAACAGGATATTTATACCTGCAGAACGGCAGGCATTGGCTGAGCAATTATGCAGAGTTCAGCAGCGCAGCGGATTGGTGGAAGTAATGT
This sequence comes from Pseudophryne corroboree, assembly GCF_028390025.1. Taxonomy (NCBI): domain Eukaryota; kingdom Metazoa; phylum Chordata; class Amphibia; order Anura; family Myobatrachidae; genus Pseudophryne; species Pseudophryne corroboree. Next base: position 667,765,312 of record NC_086447.1, read on the forward strand.
CATGTGACTGGAACCAACATGGCTGCGCTCATGTTAGCACTTGGAGGGAAGGTCAGTTTGTGAAACCATGTGGAGAATCAGCAGTAATGGCGGCGGAGAGCAGGAAACGCCATAATTGAGCATTTGCACACTGGAACCACAGGGATGGCGGCGAAGGCCGCAGCGGGCAGGAAACGCCATTCTTAGTTATTTGTACACTGAAAGCACAGGAGAGGTGACAGAGGCCGTGGAGGGCTGGAGATGCCATTCTGGGATTTGGCAGTAAACCCTATGAGGCCGTTGTGACTGCGCTGCAGGGCAACATGGGGGAGATGTGGAGTGAGAACATCAGCAGTGCAGCTGAGACCCGGCCCTGGAACGCTGAGCCAGTCTCAGGAGACACCTGAAGGGTGAGTAATGGCGTCCAGTTACCCGGATCGTGACAGCATCCCCCCCTTTAGGAGTGGCCCCAGGACATTTCTTAGACTTCTGAGGACATCTGGTGTGGAAATCTCGGACCAGTTTAGGACCATGGACATCCGAGGCATTGGTCCAGGAGTGTTGCTAAGGACCATAGCCCTTCCAATCAATCAGGTACTGAAGATTACCGTAACGGATGCGTGAATCCAGGATCTTGGCAACCTCATACTCAACACCACGTTGAGTCTGGACTTTGGGAGCCGAGGGAAGCACTGAATGGAAACGGTTTAGGATCACTGGTTTGAGGAGTGAAATATGAAATGTCCTGGGAATCTTCAGGAATGGAGGTAGCTAGAACTTGTAAGCCACTGCGTTGATGACTTGTTCAATTTGAAAAGGACCGATATAACGGGGAGCAAATTTCATGCTTGGAACCCTCAATCTCAAATTCTTCGTAGACAGCCAGACACGATCACCCACCTTGAGAGCAGGAATTGCCCTACGCTTCTTATCCGCAAACTTTTTGCACCTAGAGGATGCTTTTAGAGGAGCTGCTCGAACATTCTTCCAGTTATTTTAAAACTGACGAAGAGTGATATCAGCTGCAGGCACCGATGTTGTCAGAAGTGGTTGGAATTCAGGAACTTTTGGGTGGAACCCGTAGTTTGTGAAGAATGGCGTAGAAGAAGATGAAGAATGGTATGGATTGTTGTGTCAGAATTCGGCCCATGGAAGGAGTTGAACCCAGTCATCTTGGGAAGAGGATACATAGATACGGAGGAAGGCCTCCAAGTACCGATTTACCCTCTCAGTTTGACCGTTGGTTTGGGGGTAATAAGATATGGAGAATTTCAATTTGACTTGGAAAGCCAGGCATAAATTTCGCCAGAACTTGGCTACAAACTGCACACCTCTGTCGGAAATTATCTCTTCAGGGAGACCATGTAGTTTGAAGATCTCCTGGATGAAGACTTGAGCTAACTTGGGAGCTGACGGAAGACCGGTGAGAGGAATGAAATGAGCCATCTTGGTGAACCGGTCAACTACCACCCAGATGGTATTAAACTTGTTACATACAGGAAGGTCCGTAATAAAGTCCATTGATAAATGGGTCCACAGACGATGAGGAACAGAAAGAGGAACCAGTTGCCCAGCGGGGGACTGGCGAGGTACCTTGTGTTGGGCACATTTTGGGCAGGATGCAATAAATTCTGTGATGTCCTTTTCCAGGGTTGGCCACCAGTAAGATCTGGAGATGAATTCTAAGGTCTTCTAAATGCCAGCGTGTCCGGCGAAGCGAGAGGAATGTGCCCAATGCAAGAGCTTCCTTCTGAGAGCTGGTTTAATGAGACTTTTCCCTGGCAGGGGCATAGGGGCATAGAGTCCATCCTCGCTGCGGAGAATGCCACTGGATCAATAATATAATGCTTGTCAGTAGACTCAGACTCATTTTCTTGCTCCCAAGAACGGGAAAGGGCATCAGCCTTGCGATTCTGTGACCCTGGAAAAAACTGAAGTTTAAAGTCAAAACTAGAAAAGAAAAGTGTCCACCTGGCTTGGCGAGGATTGAGACATTGAGCGCTTTTTAGATACAGGAGATTCTTGTGGTCTGTCAGAATGGTGAAGGTATGAGAAGCTCCCTCTAACAAATACCTCCACTCTTCCAGAGCGAGTTTGATAGCCAAAAGTTCTTGATCGCCAATGACGTAATTGCGCTCGGCAGGAGAGAACTTCTGCGAGAAGAAGCCACAGGGATGTAGATGACCGTCATTGGCTCTTTGAGACAGAACTGCGCCCACTCCAACGGAAGAGGCATCCACTTCAAGGGTGAAGGGCGAGCTGGTATCTGGCTGTTTCAGAACTGGAGCAGAGACTAACCTTTGTTTCAACAGGTGGAAAGCTTAAATGGCTTCCTCTGACCACTTAGAAGGATTGGCACCCTTTTTGGTAAGAGAGGTGACAGGCGCCACAATAGTAGAAAAGTCTCAAATTTCCTGTAGTAATTGGCGAATCCTAGGAATCTCTGGATACCCTTGAGGGTTGTAGGTATCGGCCAATCTCGGATAGCTTGGAGTTTCTCAGGGTCCATCTCTAGTCCGGAACCGGACACAATGTAGCCTAGAAATGGAATGGATTTGACTTCAAAAACACATTTTTACAACTTGCAATACAGATGGTTGGCACGGAGACGGGACAGGACCTCCTTCACCCAGAAGCGATGTTCCTCCAGGTCATTAGCAAAGATGAGGATATCATCGAGGTAGACCACAACATGACGATAGAGAATGTCTCTGAAGATCTCGTTCACGAAGTGTTGGAATACAGCTGGAGTGTTACTGAGTCCGAAAGGCATGACGAGGTACTCGTAATGTCCGTCACGGGTGTTAAATGCGGTCTTCCACTCGTCACCCTTTCGTATCCGGATGAGGTTGTAGGCACCTCTCAGATCTAACTTCGTGAAGATGGTAGCTCCACTGACTCGGTCGAAAAGCTCGGTGATAAGAGGCAGAGGGTACCGATTTTTCACAGTGATGTCGTTCAAACCACGGTAATCTATACAAGGCCGCAGGCCACCGTCTTTCTTCTTTACGAAGAAGAAGCCTGCGCCAGCTGGAGAGGAGGAAGGCCGGATAAACCCTTTAGCCAGGTTTTCTTTAATGTATTCCTCCATGGAATGAATCTCTGGTATCGACAATGGATATATGCGTCCTCGAGGTGGAATCTTCCCCGGAATGAGGTCAATAGGGCAATCCCATTCCCTATGAGGGGGAAGAATGTCTGCCGAGGATTTACTGAATACATCTGTGAAGTCCTGGTATTGAGGAGGCGGAACATCAGAAGATTTGGAGGAGGACGTACAAACTGGGAGCACTTTAGCAAGACAAGTCTCAGAGCAGGAGGGACCCCATGCCAGGATATGTGTCTTCTTCCAGTCAATTTGAGGATTGTGAAGACGAAGCCATGGAAGGCCTAAAACCACAGGATGAGTGGCCTTCAGACGGATAGGCAGAGTCTTAGAGGTAATGACTGCATCAGAAATCCTACTGCCGTCTACGGCAGTCAAGGATATGGAAGACGAAAGTCTCTCCATGGGTAGGGACCACCGCTTGACGTAATCCTCAGTCATAAAAATTCCAGCTGCTCCAGAGTCTAACAGGGCAATAAGTTTCCTAGTGCGCTGAGCCACTTGAAGCGAGACTGGGAGGTTACAATCACTCGAAGATGGAGAGGAGTACATTACTCCTAGCTGACCCTCTCCTTGGTGGGCTAGGACTTGGAGTTTCCCGAACGATTGGGGCAAGCGTTGATGACATGGGACGGTGTAGCACAATACAGACAGAGACATTCAGATAGGCGTCTTCTACGCTCTGCAGGAGAAAGACGAGAGTGACCTATCTGCAGAGGTTCGTATTTGGGCGGAGATGGCTGACGAGGAGGAGGAGGAGCAGTAGAAGTCTTAGGAATCGATGACTTTCCTCACTCAATTACCCTTTCTCGGAACCGCAGGTCAACTTTAGTGCAGAGAGATATGAGCTCATTTAACTTTGATGGTAAGTCTCTGGTAGCAAGCTCATCCTTGATACGTTCGGATAAGCCGTGCCAAAAGGCTGCGTTAGAGCGTCATCATTCCAGGAAAGTTCAGATGCCAGAATCTGGAACTGTATCAAATACTGGCCAACAGTTCGCGTCCCTTGATGTAGCCGGAGGATTTCAGAGGAGGCTGAGGTCACACGACCTGGCTCGTCGAAGAGGTGCCTAAAAGTTGCCACGAAGTCTGTATAGGAGGACAACAGAGCATCCGATCTCTACCATAGGGGTGATGCCCAGTCGAGGGCGGAGCCACTGAGGAGGGAGATGATGTAGGCAACCTTGGTGCAATCAGTTGGGAAACTGCCAGGTTGTAACTCGAAATTAATCTCACACTTGTTTAAGAATCCCTTACAGGCTTTTGGGGACCCGTCAAATTTAGCAGGTGTCGGCAAGTGGAGACGTGGAGCAGAAATGGGTATGGTGGGTGGGGTTACCACCGTAGGTACTGCAGTTGGCACACTGAATGCCCCTGAACCACGGAGGGTTGTTTGAATTCCATCCAGCCGAGAGGAGAGGTCCTGAAGACAGCGGATAACATGGCCTTGTGCAGCCTCCTGATGTTCAAGGCGGGCTGCCAGTTCTTGCATCGGCCTGGTCGCTTGGACTTGGTCTCCGGCCGTATCCATTAGGTCAGTGCTTACTGTCACAACTGAGGGCTGGTGTTGACTAGAGGAGGCCTCAGTTGTAGGGGCTGAGGTATACTTGAATCTAGGAGGTAGTATAGGACTCTTAAACATGCAGATGTATTTGGAATACCAGTGCCCGAAGGTGTGACCACGACAACAGAGGAACAGTTAATGGGTTTTTATTAAAGCACAGTTCAGATGATACAACGGCAGTTGCAGAAGTCAGAAAATGGTAAATGAAAAGACAATGCACAGTTTCTAGAAATGTGGAAGTGATGAGAATGCCTCTGGGTGCGGTAATATCAGGAAACAGTCTTACAGACCAGAATAGGGTATGTCCTTAACCAGCACCCTTCCACAGAGCAATGGGATGGGAAATGGGAACTGACCAGCCGATGTTTCTCTGGAAGCTGGTGGTATTGTCTGAGACAAGTTAACTGCCGAGTATGCTGGGTAGAACCAGAGTAAATGAAGAACTGTGTGGAGTGCTTATGGCACCAATGTAACTGGAGGGTAGAGAAGTAACACTGGTGATGCTGGAAAGCGTTGAATACTAAAGGTCGATGGTGGATCACCGATGGTTACTGGAGATCGATGGCGGAGCACCGATGGTTACTGGAGGTCGATGGCGGAGCACCGATGGTCACAGGAGATTGAACACCGCTGGAAGCTGGATGCTTAGAATCTGCCAAACGCAGGTAGCAATGGTAGAACACTGCAGAGTCAGGCTGCACCGCTTGATGGTAAACTGGTATTGGTCTCTAGTGGAACAGATCACAGGAGTTGGAGATACCTGAAATTAGCAAACGGCCACAATGATGAGAGACTGAAATCACTGGGATTGACAACCAAAGCACTGACAATTTCTTGGTTCAGGAACAGGATATTTATACCTGCAGAACTGCATGCATTGGCTGAGCAATTATGCAGAGTTCAGCAGCGCAGCGGATTGGTGGAAGTAATGTCATGTGACTGGAACCAACATGGCTGCGCCCATGTTAGTACTTGGAGGGAAAGTCAGTTTGTGAAACCACGTGGAGAATCAGCAGTAATGGCGGCGGAGGCCACGGAGGGCAGGAGACGCCATACTTGAGCATTTGCACACTGGAACCACAGGGATGGCAGCGGAGGCCGCAGCGGGCAGGAAACGCCATACTTAGTTATTTGTACACTGAAAGCACAGGAGAGGTGACAGAGGCCGCGGTGGGCTGGAGACGCCATTCTGGGATTTGGCAGTTAACCCTATGAGGCCGTTGTGACTGCGCTGCAGGGCAACATGGGGGAGATGTGGAGTGAGAACATCAGCAGTGCAGCTGAGACCCGGCCCTGGAATTCTGAGCCAGTCTCAGGAGACACCTGAAGGGTAAGTAATGGCGTCCAGTTACCCGGATCGTGATAGCGGATCTCTATATTGGCAATATCCTATGAACTTACAGACAATGTGAGGAAATGACAACATATTTACAAGGGTGATTACATGGTTTTTCTATGCATTTTAATAAGTGAAAACGTGTATAACAGATTATTGTGCAACTTTCTATTTCTACTTCTATTCTATATGTTAAGGTGTGCTGTCCCCTCTCTCTTGTCTCTCTAGTATGATCGCATAGTGTGTACGATTCTGCGAACCAGACAAAGCTTGCCGCAGCTAGCCACTGACGCGATGCGGCTGCTTGCGTGTAGGATGAGAGTGGCCACATGTATTTGTAGGAGGGCATAAATATATAGTTTGCAGGAGGGCACCAAACACCCAAGCACCGGCCCTACATCTACCCCATGTGTTATGTTCCATCTGTCCGATTTTACATCAGTGACGACGAAAGTGAAGTCATCTCTTATACTGACACTCATGATCCTAACGTCCCATTCACCAACAAAACGGGGAAGACAAAATCATTAATACTGTGACTTATGATCCTATCCGATTCACTATCGGTTGAAAATATTAAGTCATCTCTGAAACCATGTCATATTTTACTGCCATCCAATTCTACATCAGTGACGATAAAGATGAATCAATCTCCGATACCATAACTGATCCTGTTGTCCCATTCACCATTGGTGACAATGTAGCCATCTCTGAAAAAAAAAGCCAAAAAATAATCTATTAATACCCCTTTTAGATATGCAAGCTGGGAATTTGCCAGGTCTAAAAGCCGGCAAATTCCAAGGTCTCAGCCCTGACCCTGGTAAAGAGCCGATATTTCACTTTCACACACACAAAAATCCCAGGTTGATTCACATGCAAAACCCCAAATTTTTGTACTAGTGTGAAAGGGGTACAAGTGGTTTCATGATAAGCTTGGCAAAACATCAAAGAAGACCACAAGAGAACAGGATATCCAGGAGTGTGATACTGTGATTTATAATCCCGTGGTCCTATTCACCATCATAGTGGGTAAAGAGCAACAACCCGAAAGCAGACTCATTGAGTGGTTTTGTGCAAAGTATGGCAAAACAAAGAAGACAACAAAAGTACAGGATATCCAGGATTTTGAGACTGCAACAGAACAGGATATCCAGGAATTTGCTACTGAGACTTATGTTCCAGCAGTCCAATTTCACATTTGTAACGATGAAGAAGTCATCTCAGAGACCCTAATAAAGTAGACATAAACAGAAAGCCACCATTGTCCACGTCTTTCTCATTTGTGACCTTGTGGTCATTTGTTGAAAAACAATTTTTCAAACTAATAAAGATACCGACAATTTAGCATATGTGTTTTTGTTTTTTTGTTTGACTTTGGTGTTCCCCTGGGTTTGAGATCTGACTAAATAGCAGGGGTGGGTGGTGGAGGTTGAAGTTTTGTTTTTGCAATGGAGCAAAAATATAGAGAATAAACTCTTTTGGGGCGTACGCTTATGAAATAGTTAAAAGTTAACTTTTAATAAATATTGGTTAAAATATATGTTAGGAAACTCCAGCGCTATGTATGTGAGACCCCTAGAGCTAGTGAGAGGGTCTTCTGCCAATAACAGCCACTCTTTGTTCCCTGAGAGCTGTATGTGCTCACCGGTACTTGAGATGCCGCCTGTACTTAAACCTTGAGCAGTAGGAGCTCACACAATAGGCTGGAGACCACAGGGTGATAAACCTGGAGAAACAGCTGTCAAGGCAAGGGTTAATTGCAGGCAGACTGGCTATAGGAATGATAACTGCAGACAGGCTTGACAAGATATGTTAACTGAAGATTTCAGGACCGGATATGTACTGGTTACAGGAAATGATAACTGAAGTGATTATATATTTGTTGCAGGTGAACACAGCCAAGCAATTGTTAACTGCTGGGAAACAAACAGGTGCTGGGTGTGTACTGATTGTAATCAGAGTACTGGCAGCATGAAACTAGTTGCAGAGAGACTGGCTGAATGGATAGTGTGACTAGGTGTCACTGACCTGGGCTGAGAGAATTGGGTACTCAGGGATTCTTCCGATGGTCGTGAAGAGGAACCGTAGCTGGGTCGCAATAAAGATGGACAGATGTAGGTTTCCTCATGCAACTTTATTAATAATAGATACTTGAGAACAATGCCAAAAACCACGGAAGGAAATGGGTGATAATGAATGAACAATGTTGGGATCACAAAATGAAGAAGGATTAATGACTTGAAAGCAATGCTGAAGAACTCTGAATGAGGAAATGAAAGAAGATTTGAGAACAATGCTGGAGAACTCTGCATGAAGAAAATAAAGATGATTTGAGAACGGTGCTGAAGAACCCTGTATAAAGATAAGAATGATGATTTGAGAACGATGCTGACGAACTCTGTATGAAGAAAAGAATGATGACTTGAGAACAATGCTGAAGAACTCTGTATGAAGAAAAGAATGATGATTTGAGAACGACGCAGAAGAACTCTGCATGAAGAAAAGAATGATGATTTGAGAACGATGCTGAAGAACTCTGTATGGAGAAACAAATGATGATTGGAGAACGATGCTGAAGAATTCTGTATGTCAGTGAGAACTGAAATCGCGCTCGCAATGCTGGGAGTCTGGGAATGCACTTGCAATGCTGGAGACTGGGAACACACTTGTAATGCTGGAGACTGGAAACACACTTGCAATGCTGAAGATTAGAAACACACTTGGAATGCTGGAGACTGGGAACACACTTGGAATGCTGGAGACTGGGAACACACTTGGAATGCTGGAGACTGGGAACACACTTGCACTGCTGGAGACTGGGAACACACTTGCACTGCTGGAGACTGGGAACACACTTGCACTGCTGGAGACTGGGAACACACTTGCACTGCTGGAGACTGGGAACACACTTGCACTGCTGGAGACTGGGAACACACTTGCACTGCTGGAGACTGGGAACACACTTGCACTGCTGGAGACTGGGAACACACTTGCAGTGCTGGAGACTGGGAACACACTTGCAGTGCTGGAGACTGGGAACACACTTGCAATGCTGGAGAAGCAGGGACACGGACACGGCTAGGGAACACTCCTTCCTGAACTGCAGCATGAGCCTGGGGACAGCTGTGAAGCGACAATTCTCAGGCACCAGAGCCTTGCCCAGCGTCTCCCTTTAAACTTCCTGCTCTGTTTCTATTTGCCGCTGCGGTCACGTGACGGCCGACACACATCACTGGCCCAGCCACGGAACACACAGCGGAGGGGTAAGCGCGGAGGGGTAAGCGCGGCCGTCGCCGCTGTTCTTTTGTGACACTAGGTTGCAGTCTTCAATAACAGACAGGATGCAATCTCAATGGCAATACTGTGGCTGGAATACAGGTACAGATATTTCAGAGATACTGTAGTTTGCTGCAGACTTGTGACTACAGGCACTGCTGGAGTGGATGTACTCAGAACCAGAGCTGGCAAGACATAATCATAGAGATTTGGCAGGAGCCTGGACTTGGATCAGACATGAGAGTAACTGGAGGGTCACGACAAGACAATGACACGGAGCAGGTACAGGCACAGGAAGGCGGGTACAGGGCAGGATCTAACAGGGCACGGGTGCAGGACTGGCAGGGACAACACATAGAGGACTGAGGCAGGATACATGAATGCAAGTACACAGGGGCAGGCTACCCGGACTCAGGAACAGACAGATTGGTAACTCCACAAGGTACAGCAACCATGTGACAAGTACACTAGGTACAGGAACTAGGGAATATCACCGTCAGGACCAATATTCCTAATAATAGGGAGACAGTCCAATCACAGGAGTAATTGGGCTGGAGTCATGTAATGAGGCATTCCTAACAGATGTGCTGCTGCACGTAGCAGCCAACATTCTAGTTGCTAGGAGACAGCCAGAAATACAAACAGTAATGAGCCGCTGCAGCAACTCATAACAATATATGCGAAAAATGTTGAAATGACACATACATAGATCTCTGGGAAGATATTTGAAAGATTCAAATCTTCCCTAAATTGACCAATCTGGTCTTGTCCTATTAAAGTATGTCAAACTCATAATTAGTGTCATAATGAGATAAATAAGACTGGTTGGCTAGTTATACACTGATGATGCCAACCGGATGATAATTTAAAAAAAAAACTATATTCCAATACATAGCATAACACAGAGTTTGGCAACTATAGGGTTTCAAGATTTCTGAATAGCCATTACTAAATTGACATGTACTGTACATGTCACTATATAAACATCACATACCAATATCATACTACTATTCTTCTTGATCCTATTACTTATTACAGCACCCTAGAGTAGCCAAATTTTTGGAAAATGGGAGAGACAATGGAAAGTGGATATGTGAATTTGAAAGTTGTAGCAGAAGAACCTACAACAAAAAGGCTGTAGTGACCCGCAAAGCAGGAAGTCCGCAACCCATCGCTGATCCACTCATCAGAGTGCTCAGAGAAGGGGTTACAGTGCTACTCCCGCATAGATCGTGGTTCAGGTGATTTATCTCTGGAGGATCATTGGGTTTAAGAAAACTGTTAGAGACAAAATTCCATTTACCTTCCACCCAATGTAATAATCCAAGCCCAGGTTGTATACTGCATTCCTGATCTTTTGGCTGATCACTGTATTAGGATCAAATGCTCCATTAAATATCAACAACTGGTGCATTCTAGGTAACAAAGGGCCTAATTCAGACCTGATCACAGCAGCAAACTTTTTCTCTAATGGGCAAAACCATGTGCACCGCAGGTGGGCAGATATAACGTACAAAGAGAGTTAGATTTGGGTGGGGTGTCTTCAAATTGAAATCTAAATTGCAGTGTAAAAAAAAGCAGCCAGCATTATTTACCCTGCACAGAAACAATATAACCCACCAAAATCTAACTCTCTAGCACATGTTACATATGCCCCCCCTGCAGTGTACATGGTTTTGCCCATTACAGAAAGATTTTATTGCTGCAATCAGGTCAAAATTAGGCCCAAAGATTGGTATAGTTGGTTAGTCAGGATCAACTGAGCTCAGTAGGAGTTTTGGAAAGAGATGAAAGTCCACTAGAGATCCTCAAGATAACTTTGGTTAGGGTATGGCTACTCTCCGTGGCACTACTTTGTAAATTCATACTGTTTTCACAGTTTTTAACTGTTTTAGATTTGTGAGAATATAATTAGGTCACAGAGCTCATCTAACATGCAGTCACGGCCGCAACTAGGGGGGGGGGAAGCTAAGGGGTCACGTGCCCCAGGCGCAGGATTTGATAGGGCGCTGAGAACTCCCTCGCCTAGTTCCTCCTCCACCCCCATCCGCCGCGTTCTCCTCCCGCCGCCGCGTTATGTTAAGGGCCCTGCCGCTACTGCAAGGCACCGACCGCCCGCGCCTCCCTCTGCCTGGCTGCCATCCTGCCAGAACCTCCCAGTGACATACAGCAGACGGCTATTCAGGAGGGGAGAAGAAAGCCGGTGAGATGATCATCTCATCCTTTCACTGCTTTTTATAGCAATGTGTTTAGTGACACGACTGGCTCATCTATTAGATTGACATTGAGATATATATATATATATATACACACACACACACATATATATATATATATATATATATATATACAGCAAATCCTAGCATGCAGTGGCACTCAGGGACAGACTCATGGATATTTAAAACAAGCGGTGTTTAATCCATTCTAGTGCAAAAAAAGACCATCCAACGTTTCGGGGTGCTAACACCCCTTTGTCAAGGTGAACAAGTAAGAAGTGTGTAGTAAAACAAAGTGATTACCTTTATAGGTGAAGAAGTCCCGCCGGCGGGAGGTACAGCAATCTTTTAGGGGAAGACGTGAACTTCCTTCCCAGCTAGTGAGTGAGTGACGTAATGTGCAAGCGTTGGTCATATGATCCGGCGTCGCGCCGTTGGACGTCCCGGTTCCCCTGGCAACCTTCCGCATACATGCTGCACTGTCAGGCAGCTACTGTTGTAGTTATGGAAACGAGGGGCCCCCCGGGCAATCCGGACGCGGCGGTCATAGTCCAGCGCTATAAAAACATATAAACCATGTGTAATCGTGTGCCAGAAAGTGAAATTAAACATATACTATAGCATCAGTCTATTATAGTTCCATTAGTGCAATGCATTAAAAAAACATATGTGTCTAGTATACTAAATTCGCTAAAACCTGGAGACATGTTCACTTGGATCAGGAAACTGTAGCTGGTGTAGGACCCAAAGTACACAACGGAGGTGTCTGCAACAGTCAGACTCACCAACAGTTAGTGTCCTTCAGCCCTACACCCACGCATATAGTATACACGAATGTATGATTCTCTAAATAAATACTTATGCACATAATTTTCGGACTAGATTATTCAAAATACATTCCATTGCATTTTGTCATTAAGTCCCTTCGGTTTGATAGTCGCCAAATTATACATCCACCTGGCCTCAAGTCTCAAGAGATTGCCAGCTCTGTCTCCGCTCCTCAAGTTCTTTGGGCAATGGTCGATGATCTGGAACCGTAAATCGTTCATAGAATGACCATGATCAGCATAATGGCGAGCTACCGGTTGTTCCGAGGGTTTGCCAGATAGTGCAATCTTGACCGCTGATCTATGTAGTGCAAACCGTTCACGGGCATTACGAATGGTCTTGCCCACGTATTGCAGTTCACAGGGGCAAGTAATTAAATGTACTACAAAAGTGCTCGTGCAGGTAAGTATATGTCTGATGTCATATGATCTGCCTGTAGAACACGACTTGAATGTAGAAACAGGGGTCATACATTTGCATGTTTCACATCCCAGACATTTATAGCACCCTGGGGACCTGGAGAGGAAAGTAGTAGATACAGGATTCCCAAAACCTGTAATATCAGAGTGGACGATCCAGTCTTTGATGCTCTTACCTCTGGTATGGAATACCATGGGTCTTTTCTTATGTAATGAGGGTAACGATTTATCAGTTGTAATAATGGGCCACAGTGCACGTAAGGCCCTGGGTACTACTGGACTGGCGGTGTTGTATTTTGTGACAAATGGCAGGATCTGTGTGTCTTTCTTAGTTTTCTGGACTAATAGTTCCTCCCTTCGCATTTGTGCTACTTCGCGTTGACTGTCCTGTAGTGTCTTGCAATCGTACCCCCTCTCTATAAAACGTGATGTTACTTCTGTCAAGGCACCATTCAACTTGGTAGGATCACTAGTGATTCTTGCCGCCCTGATGAGTTGTGATTTGGGCAGACCTTTCTTTAAGGCCCCAGGATGATGACTGTTGTGCCTTAATAATGTATTCTTATCTGTGGATTTATAGAATACCTCCGTTGATATTTTATTATTGTTGATGGACACCCTCACATCCAAATAATTTAATGTGACCAAATCACTTGCTGCTGTAACCTTGATGGGAGAATCCCTGCTATTGATATGTGCAATAAGTGCTTCAAATTTCACTTGGCCGCCAGTCCATAAAATAAATATATCGTCTATATACCTTGAATAATAAAGAATGTGCTGGGATATACTAAAATCATCAAAGAACAATGGGGGTCATTCCGAGTTGTTCGCTCGTTATATTTTTCTCGCAACGGAGCGATTAGTCGCTAATGCGCATGCGCAATGTCCGCAGTGCGACTGCGCCAAGTAAATTTGCTATGCAGTTAAGTATTTTACTCACGGCATTACGAGGTTTTTTACTTCGTTCTGGTGATCGTAATGTGATTGACAGGAAGTGGGTGTTTCTGGGCGGAAACTGGCCGTTTTATGGGTGTGTGCGAAAAAACGCTACCGTTTCTGGGAAAAACGCGGGAGTGGCTGGAGAAACGGAGGAGAGTTACAGAAAGATTTTATTGCTGCAATCAGGTCAAAATTAGGCCCAAAGATTGGTATAGTTGGTTAGTCAGGATCAACTGAGCTCAGTAGGAGTTTTGGAAAGAGATGAAAGTCCACTAGAGATCCTCAAGATAACTTTGGTTAGGGTATGGCTACTCTCCGTGGCACTACTTTGTAAATTCATACTGTTTTCACAGTTTTTAACTGTTTTAGATTTGTGAGAATATAATTAGGTCACAGAGCTCATCTAACATGCAGTCACGGCCGCAACTAGGGGGGGTGGGGGAGCTAAGGGGTCACGTGCCCCAGGCGCAGGATTTGATATGGCGCTGAGAACTCCCTCGCCCAGTTCCTCCTCCACCCCCATCCGCCGCGTTCTCCTCCCGCCGCCACGTTATGTTAGGAGCCCTGCCGCTACTGCAAGGCACCGACCGCCCGCGCCTCCCTCTGCCTGGCTGCCATCCTGCCAGAACCTCCCAGTGACATACAGCAGACGGCCATTAAGGAGGGGAGAAGACAGCCGGTGAGATGATCATCTCATCCTTTCACTGCTTTTTATAGCAATGTGTTTAGTGACACGACTGGCTCATCTATTAGATTGATATTGAGATAGATATATATATATATATATATACACACACACACACACACACACATATATATATATATATATATATATACAGCAAATCCTAGCATGCAGTGGCACTCAGGGACAGACTTATGGATATTTAAAACAAGCGGTGTTTAATCCATTCTAGTGCAAAAAAAGACCATCCAACGTTTCGGGGTGCTAACACCCCTTTGTCAAGGTGAACAAGTAAGAAGTGTGTAGTAAAACAAAGTGATTACCTTTATAGGTGAAGAAGTCCCGCCGGCGGGAGGTACAGCAATCTTTTAGGGGAAGACGTGAACTTCCTTCCCAGCTAGTGAGTGAGTGACGTAATGTGCGAGCGTTGGTCACATGATCCCGCGTCGCGCCGTTGGACGTCCCGGTTCCTCTGGCAACCTTCCGCATACATGCTGCACTGTCAGGCAGCTACTGTTGTAGTTATGGAAACGAGGGGCCCCCCGGGCAATCCGGACGCGGCGGTCATAGTCCAGCGCTATAAAAACATATAAACCATGTGTAATCGTGTGCCAGAAAGTGAAATTAAACATATACTATAACATCAGTCTATTATAGTTCCATTAGTGCAATGCATTAAAAAAACATATGTGTCTAGTATACTAAATTCGCTAAAACCTGGAGACATGTTCACTTGGATCAGGAAACTGTAGCTGGTGTAGGACCCAAAGTACACAATGGAGGTGTCTGCAACAGTCAGACTCACCTACAGTTAGTGTCCTTCAGCCCTACACCCACGCATATAGTATACATGAATGTATGATTCTCTAAATAAATACTTATGCACATAATTTTCGGACTAGATTATTCAAAATACATTCCATTGCATTTTGTCATTAAGTCCCTTCGGTTTGATAGTCGCCAAATTATACATCCACCTGGCCTCAAGTCTCAAGAGATTGCCAGCTCTGTCTCCGCCCCTCAAGTTCTTTGGGCAATGGTCGATGATCTGGAACCGTAAATCGTTCATAGAATGACCATGATCAGCATAATGGCGAGCTACCCGTTGTTCCGAGGGTTTGCCAGATAGTGCAATCTTGACCGCTGATCTATGTAGTGCAAACCGTTCACGGGCATTACGAATGGTCTTGCCCACGTATTGCAGTTCACAGGGGCAAGTAATTAAATATATTACAAAAGTGCTCGTGCAGGTAAGTATATGTCTGATGTCATATGATCTGCCTGTAGAACACGACTTGAATGTAGAAACAGGGGTCATAAATTTGCATGTTTCACATCCCAGACATTTATAGCACCCTGGGGACCTGGAGAGGAAAGTAGTAGATACAGGATTCCCAAAACCTGTAATATCAGAGTGGACGATCCAGTCTTTGATGCTCTTACCTCTGGTATGGAATACCATGGGTCTTTTCTTATGTAATGAGGGTAACGATTTATCAGTTGTAATAATGGGCCACAGTGCACGTAAGGCCCTGGGTACTACTGGACTGGTGGTGTGGTATTTTGTGACAAATGGCAGGATCTGTGTGTCTTTCTTAGTTTTCTGGACTAATAGGTCCTCCCTTCGCATTTGTGCTACTTCGCGTTGACTGTCCTGTAGTGTCTTGCAATCGTACCCCCTCTCTATAAAACGTGATGTTACTTCTGTCAAGGCACCATTCAACTTGGTAGGATCACTAGTGATTCTTGCCGCCCTGATGAGTTGTGATTTGGGCAGACCTTTCTTTAAGGCCCCAGGATGATGACTGTTGTGCCTTAATAATGTATTCTTATCTGTGGGTTTATAGAATACCTCAGTTGATATTTTATTATTGTTGATGGACACCCTCACATCCAAATAATTTAATGTGACCAAATCACTTGCTGCTGTAACCTTGATGGGAGAATCCCTGCTATTGATATGTGCAATAAGTGCTTCAAATTTCACTTGGCCGCCAGTCCATAAAATAAATATATCGTCTATATACCTTGAATAATAAAGAATGTGCTGGGATATACTAAAATCATCAAAGAACAATGGGGGTCATTCTGAGTTGTTCGCTCGTTATATTTTTCTCGCAACGGAGCGATTAGTCGCTAATGCGCATGCGCAATGTCCGCAGTGCGACTGCGCCAAGTAAATTTGCTATGCAGTTAGGTATTTTACTCACGGCTTTACAAGGTTTTTTCTTCGTTCTGGTGATCGTAATGTGATTGACAGGAAGTGGGTGTTTCTGGGCGGAAACTGGCCGTTTTATGGGTGTGTGCGAAAAAACGCTACCGTTTCTGGGAAAAACGCGGGAGTGGCTGAAGAAACAGAGGAGTGTCTGGCCGAACGCTGGGAGTGTTTGTGACGTCAAACCAGGAACGAAACTGACTGAACTGATCGCAGTTGCCGAGTAAGTGTGGAGCTACTCAGAAACTGCTAAGAAGTGTCTATTCGCAATTTTGCTAATCTTTCGTTCGCAATTTTGATAAGCTAAGATTCACTCCCAGTAGGCGGCGGCTTAGCGTGTGCAAAGCTGCTAAAAGCAGCTTGCGAGCGAACAACTCGGAATGAGGGCCATTGTTTGTTCCTCCTGCAGCATAAAGGTATTAGCGAAGGATGGCGACACATTGCTACCCATAGCACACCCACTCGTTTGGCGGTAAAATTTACCGTCAAACAAAAAAAAAATTCTTGTGAGGGTTAATTCCAACAGTCTGAGAAACAGACTCACATCTAGGGACTCCATGCCCACACGAGTTAGAAACTCCCTCATAGCTCTAAGGCCCGATGTCTGGGGTATGCTAGTATATAAACTGCAAATGTCAATAGTGCAGATTAAAGTGCCCGTGGGAATATCTGGTAATGACCTAAGTTGATTTAAGAACATGGTAGTATCTTTAATACACTTGGGTTGTTGGCAGATCAACGGCTGTAATATACTATCTAAAAAGGTTGAAATTGGTTGGTAAAGTGACTTGTGCGCAGAGATGATCGGCCTTCCCGGAGGCCTTTCTACATCCTTATGTATTTTGGGCACTGTAAACAGGACCGGTACCACAGGAAATTCTTGTTTCAGTGCCGTACATAAATTCTTGGAAATGTTCCCAGCTGCTGCTGCTAGATCCAAGATGGTATCGATCTCCTGTTTGTACTCCATGGTGGGATCATGGGCTAGTTCTTGATAAACTTGTTGATCCGAAAGCTGCCTGTAAACTTCGGACTTGTAATCTGACAGGTTCATAATGACAATACCGCCCCCTTTATCGGCGGGGCGGATTACTATGTCCCTGTATGATCCCAGCTGTTTCAGTGCTCTGTGCTCAGACTTAGATAGGTTGTAGTTTGTCCCCGTTGAGGCCGCTGTATACCTGGATACCGAATCATCTACAAGTCGAATGAAAGATTTAATTGAGGCATTCGTGGAAGCGGGATCAAACTGAGATTTGCGGGTAGAGCTGATGTAGGCTTGATGAGGATCCGAAATGGCTGAAGGAATATGCTGCTGAAAGAATTCCTGTAAACGAAGTTTGCGTGCAAACTTATGAAGTTCAACTTGCCAACCAAGGCCATCAAATTTGTTTGTCGGCACAAATGATAAACCGTTGCTGAGTACTTTCATTTCCAATTCACTGAGCTGTCGGTCGGATAGATTATATATTAAACTTTCTTTTTTGTTGAGGCATTTTTGGATCCTTGTGTTTTGTTGACCCCTGCGGGTGGGCGTCCTCTTGCTCTTGTGCCTGCTGAAGCGGCTGGAGAGGTCCCTAAAGGGACACTGGGCGACTCGGGGGGCCCTTCTGAGTCGCCCATGGCAAACTCACTATCACTATTTGATGTCATACGGTCATTATTGCGATCTTCGCGGCGTTTTCGCCAGCTATGTTTGGACCTGTAATTATAGGGCCTATGATTACCCGGGTCACCTCCGGAGAGCCACCGATAGACCCTATTGGTCTCATAGTCCTCTTTAACGGTCAGTTGTTTTCCCCGTTTGAACTTTATGAGATCACCTTTGTATTTGTTCACTTGCAACTGTAGTTTCTGGATCATACTCTGGTTGGAATCCAGCCTCAGCATATCTTTGTGAATCGTCTCTAGTTGGTGTATCTTTTCACGAGTGACTTTGAGCTCACGGCCTGCCTCTTCCACAACCAATAACATCAAATCCATACTACATTTGTTCAAAATGCCTATCCAGCGGCTGCAGAACTCAGTATTGAAACGTCCTATAGTAGGCACATTGCGAATTGGATATGATAATTGGACAAAGAAATGCCATGCATTAAAAAGTCCAGTTCACGCCTCTTTAGTTTAATTAATTGAAGAAAAATGTCCTCCATACTCAGCTGGTCATCTGCCTCAGTCAGATCCTCCGTAAACCTCAGCCTATCTGCATCGGTAAAACTGTAAGTATCCGTTAAATTAGTTGGCAGACCGCCATATCCCGGGATGTGTTCGTGTGCCATCACGTAAATCACTCGACTTGTAAATGTGTACAAAGTCCTTTGAATCAATGTGCAATGTATAAAGTGCAATATGCAAAGTCTCAATGCATGATAGTTCCCAGAAAAAAGTGCTTAGTGCTGCTGTGCAAAAAAATGTGCTGATGCAAGGTGCTAAGGAAAGTGCTGGTGTCCGTGCTGTGATTGACATTTACAAGTCGAGTGATTTACGTGATGGCACACGAACACATCCCGGGATATGGCGGTCTGCCAACTAATTTAACGGATACTTACAGTTTTACCGATGCAGATGCAGATAGGCTGAGGTTTACGGAGGATCTGACTGAGGCAGATGACCAGCTGAGTATGGAGGACATTTTGCATCAATTAATTAAACTAAAGAGGCGTGAACTGGACTTTTTAATGCATGGCATTTCTTTGTCCAATTATCATAGGGACAAAATGAACCCGCGGGGTTTCCGCATTCGCAATGTGCCTACTATAGGACGTTTCAATACTGAGTTCTGCAGCCGCTGGATAGGCATTTTGAACAAATGTAGTATGGATTTGATGTTATTGGTTGTGGAAGAGGCAGGCCAAGAGCTCAAAGTCACTCGTGAAAAGATACACCAACTAGAGACGATTCACAAAGATATGCTGAGGCTGGATTCCAACCAGAGCATGATCCAGAAACTACAGTTGCAAGTGAACAAATACAAAGGTGATCTCATAAAGTTCAAACGGGGAAAGCAACTGACCGTTAAAGAGGACTATGAGACCAATAGGCTCTATCGGTGGCTCTCCGGAGGTGACCCGGGTAATCATAGGCCCTATAATTACAGGTCCAAACATAGCTGGCGAAAACGCCGCGAAGATCGCAATAATGACCTTATAATATCAAATAGTGATAGTGAGTTTGCCATGGGCGACTCAGAAGGGCCCCCCGAGTCACCCAGTGTCCCTTTAGGGACCTCTCCAGCCGCTTCAACAGGCACAAGAGCAAGAGGACGCCCACCCGCAGGGGTCAACAAAACACAAGGATCCAAAAATGCCTCAACAAAAAAGAAAGTTTAATATATAATCTATCCGACCAACAGCTCAGTGAATTGGAAATGAAAGTACTCAGCAACGGTTTATCATTTGTGCCGACAAACAAATTTGATGGCCTTGTTTGGCAAGTTGAACTTCATAAGTTTGCACGCAAACTTCGTTTACAGGAATTCTTTCAGCAGCATATTCCTTCAGCCATTTCGGATCCTCATCAAGCCTACATCAGCTCTACCCGCAAATCTCAATTTGATCCCGCTTCCACGAATGCCTCAATTACATTTTTCATTCGCTTGTAGATGATTCGGTATCCAGGTATACAGCGGCCTCAACGGGGACACACTACAACCTATCTAAGTCTGAGCACAGAGCACTGAAACAGCTGGGATCATACAGGGACATAGTAATCCGCCCCGCCGATAAAGGGGGCGGTATTGTCATTATGAACCTGTCAGATTACAAGTCCGAAGTTTACAGGCAGCTTTCGGATCAACAAGTTTATCAAGAACTAGCCCATGATCCCACCATGGAGTACAAACAGGAGATCGATACCATCTTGGATCTAGCAGCAGCAGCTGGGAACATTTCCAAGAATTTATGTACGGCACTGAAACAAGAATTTACTGTGGTACCGGTCCTGTTTACAGTGCCCAAAATACATAAGGATGTAGAAAGGCCTCCGGGAAGGCCGATCATCTCTGCGCACAAGTCACTTTACCAACCAATTTCAACTTTTTTAGATAGTATATTACAGCCGTTGATCTGCCAACAACCCAAGTGTATTAAAGATACTACCATGTTCTTAAATCAACTTAGGTCATTACCAGATATTCCCACGGGCACTTTAATCTGCACTATTGACATTTGCAGTTTATATACTAGCATACCCCAGACATCGGGCCTTAGAGCTATGAGGGAGTTTCTAACTCGTGTGGGCATGGAGTCCCTAGATGTGAGTCTGTTTCTCAGACTGTTGGAATTAACCCTCACAAGATTTTTTTTTTTGCTTGACGGTAAATTTTACCGCCAAACGAGTGGGTGTGCTATGGGTAGCAATGTGTCGCCATCCTTCGCTAATACCTTTATGCTGCAGGAGGAACAAACAATGTTCTTTGATGATTTTAGTATATCCCAGCACATTCTTTATTATTCAAGGTATATAGACGATATATTTATTTTATGGACTGGCGGCCAAGTGAAATTTGAAGCACTTATTGCACATATCAATAGCAGGGATTCTCCCATCAAGGTTACAGCAGCAAGTGATTTGGTCACATTAAATTATTTGGATGTGAGGGTGTCCATCAACAATAATAAAATATCAACGGAGGTATTCTATAAACCCACAGATAAGAATACATTATTAAGGCACAACAGTCATCATCCTGGGGCCTCAAAGAAAGGTCTGCCCAAATCACAACTCATCAGGGCGGCAAGAATCACTAGTGATCCTACCAAGTTGAATGGTGCCTTGACAGAAGTAACATCACGTTTTATAGAGAGGGGGTACGATTGCAAGACACTACAGGACAGTCAACGCGAAGTAGCACAAATGCGAAGGGAGGACCTATCAGTCCAGAAAACTAAGAAAGACACACAGATCCTGCCATTTGTCACAAAATACAACACCGCCAGTCCAGTAGTACCCAGGGCCTTACGTGCACTGTGGCCAATTATTACAACTGAAAAATCGTTACCCTCATTACATAAGAAAAGACCCATGGTATGCCATACCAGAGGTAAGAGCATCAAAGACTGGATCGTCCACTCTGATATTACAGGTTTTGGGAATCCTGTATCTACTACGTTCCTCTCCAGGTCCCCAGGGTGCTATAAATGTCTGGGATGTAAAACATGCAAATTTATGACCCCTGGTTCTACATTGAAGTCGTGTTCTACAGGCAGATCATATGACATCAGACATATACTTACCTGCACGAGCACTTTTGTAGTATATATAATTACTTGCCCCTGTGAACTGCAATACGTGGGCAAGACCATTCGTAATGCCCGTGAACGGTTTGCACTACATAGATCAGCGGTCAAGATTGCACTATCTGGCAAACCCTCGGAACAACCGGTAGCTCGCCATTATGCTGATCATGGTCATTCTATGAACGATTTACGGTTCCAGATCATTGACCATTGCCCAAAGAACTTGAGGGGCGGAGACAGAGCTGGCAATCTCTTGAGACTTGAGGCCAGGTGGATGTATAATTTGGCGACTATCAAACTGAAGGGACTTAATGACAAAATGCAATGGAATGTATTTTGAATAATCTAGTCCGAAAATTATGTGCATAAGTATTTATTTAGAGAATCATACATTCGTGTATACTATATGCGTGGGTGTAGGGCTGAAGGACACTAACTGTTGGTGAGTCTGACTGTTGCAGACACCTCCGTTGTGTACTTTGGGTCCTACACCAGCTACAGTTTCCTGATCCAAGTGAACATGTCTCCAGGTTTTAGCGAATTTAGTATACTAGACACATATGTTTTTTTAATGCATTGCACTAATGGAACTATAATAGACTGATGCTATAGTATATGTTTAATTTCACTTTCTGGCACACGATTACACATGGTTTATATGTTTTTATAGCGATGGACTATGACCGCCGCGTCCGGATTGCCCGGGGGGGGCCCCTCGTTTCCATAACTACAACAGTAGCTGCCTGACAGTGCAGCATGTATGCGGAAGGTTGCAAGGGGAACCGGGACGTCCAACGGCGCGACGCCGGATCATGTGACCAACGCTCGCACATTACGTCACTCACTCACTAGCTGGGAAGGAAGTTCACGTCTTCCCCTAAAAGATTGCTGTACCTCCCGCCGGCGGGACTTCTTCACCTATAAAGGTAATCACTTTGTTTTACTACACACTTCTTACTTGTTCACCTTGACAAAGGCGTGTTAGCACCCCGAAACGTTGGATGGTCTTTTTTTGCACTAGAATGGATTAAACACCGCTTGTTTTGAATATCCATGAGTCTGTCCCTGAGTGCCACTGCATGCTAGGATTTGCTCTATGTACAACAGTTTCCAGAAGGCACCGGGGCTCCATTTACAGGGAAGGGTGAGTGCCTATCCGATGTCGTATATATATATATATATATATATATATATATATATATATATGTACACACATTTTTTATTTTTTTTATTTTATTTTTGCTTGTTTTGTAGTTGATCCGGTTGTGTGTGCTGTTGTGTAGTACTCTGGCTATGGAGGGTAATATGTAGGGAACTGTATTCTATAGGCACATGCATTCTGGTGACAAATCTGGTAGTGAGGATTACACAGTATCTTATATATAAACGCTGAATAAGAAGCTAACTTGTGCCTCGTACTATATATATATATATATATATATATATATATATATATACGGATGCTAGAACCGGCACTCCCCCTCAGTAAATAAATAATGCTCCGGTGCCCTCTGGAAACATGGATATACAATCAAAGGTAAACAAGCAGCTGCACTCAGGAGACTTCTTCAAAGTTGATAAAGTGCAAAGATTTTAATCCATATTGAAATCGGGTGACCAACGTTTCGGGGCCGTGGCGCCCCTTTGTCAAGGTGATACAAACATAAAAAGAAAATAACATACCTTATATGCAAGAGAAGACCCGCGAACGGGACACACGCCGGAGGAGGGGGGTGGGAACTGTATCCGTCCTACACTCCCCGGGCTGTGGTGACGTCAGCGCGTCTGAACCGCATCTGTCATCACTTCCTGGAAACCGGAGCTTGCACGGCAACCATGGTAACCGGCGCTTCCTGGCAACCAGGCTTCGGATAGGCGGCAGCGCTGCTGAAAATAAACAAAGTGCAACATAGTAAAATATACCAATGCAGTGCCTACAAACAAAGAGTGCATGTACATACAAATGGACTACGTCGTTAAGAAAACACTTATTAAAACCGTAATAATTAGTATAAACAAACTGCCATATAGAAGTCAGTACATGAATTGACATACCAGGGCAGATACAGATAGCCAAACTGAAATAAATGTATTTGTAACCATTATTTATGCAAAATATCAGTATGTGTCTATCATATACCCACATATATAGCTGCCCAAATATGTGGCTTCATATATATATACATAATACGCGCTATACCACCATGGTTAGATGGATGGTATTATATATCACTATATTCCATATAAGACAACCTAATTGTCAAGTTAGCACTGCCTAACAAACATAATAAGTCCAGGATATTACTGAAAGACACTCCATTGGATCTTGTCATTGAGGCCCTTAGGTTTGATGGTGTCCAAGCTGTACATCCATCTGGCCTCTTTCCGTAGGAGTTGACCACCTCGATCACCCCCTCTTATAGATTTGGGGATGTGGTCAATAATTTGAACCTTCAGTTCCTGCAGCGAATGACCTTGTTCCGCAAAATGTTTTGCTACCGGCTGGTCCGACGATTTCCCCGAAATTGCATACTGGATGGCCGATCGGTGCATAGCCAGCCGTTCACGTGCACAACGTACCGTCTTGCCCACGTACTGTAGCCTACAGGGGCACGTAATCAGGTACACTATATGAGTGGTAGTACAGGTGACCACATGTCTGATGGAAAACACTTTGCCTGTAGCCATAGAACTGAAAGAGGTTCCAGGCTGCATACTGGTGCAAGTCGTGCACCCGAGACATCTGTAGCAGCCTGGTGCTTTGGTCAAGAAGTTGGTTGTTATACATTCCTCAAATCCTGTGATATCCGTGTGGACAAGGTGATCTTTAATGCTCTTACCCTTTTTATGGCAAACCAGAGGACGTTTGTCCCTGAATGTGGGTAATTTTCTGTCTGAAGCTACTATAGGCCACATAGCTTTAAGGGCCCTGGGTAGTACGGTACTGGAAGTATTGTATTTGGTAACAAGCAGCAAGATTTGTTGCTGAGGTTTTGTCTCCTTGCTTAACAATATTTTCCTGGGTATACTAGTAACCTCCTGTTTTTGTTTCCGAAGCTCTGTAGGATCATATCCTCTCTCAGAGAAGCGGTCCACCACTGTGGACAATGCTTGGTCCAGTTTTGACGGGTCGCTTGTGATCCTAGCGGCCCTCATTAATTGAGATCTAGGCAAACCCTTCTTTAGCGCCTTGGGATGATGGCTGCTAGCTCGTAGAAGAGTATTCTTATCGGTGGGTTTATAGAATACTTCGGTGTGAATTTTTCCTTCATCCATGATAACTTTGACATCGAGGTAACTAAGAGAGGCGGGATCACTCTGTGCCGTAATCTTTATCGGAGAGTCCCTGCTGTTGATTCCAGCGACCATTTGGTCAAACAATACTTGGCCCCCCGTCCAAAGTATAAATACATCATCGATGTAGCGTGCATAATACAGGATGTGTCGACTGATGTTAACATCGGCAAAAAACATCTCCTGTTCCTCCTGTATCATGAATACGTTAGCAAAGGAGGGGGAGACGTTGCTCCCCATCGCACATCCGCTGGTCTGACAGAAAAATTTACCATCGAACAGAAAATAGTTCCTTGTCAAGGTGAGCTCTAGTAATTTGAGAAATAGTCCCACATCAAATGTTGTCAAATTTTCACTGATGAGAAAATGTTGCATGGCCCTTGATAATGTCGGTATTATCTTAGACCGCAAAGCTATACCCCTTTGTACACTATTACCGTTGAGCCGCTATGGCCGCTAGACTACGTGCACGTGCTACGCACTTTGTACGCTATTTGCGTACAGAGTCCTGCACGGGGTACGCACGTGGCGTACGTACGCTGCGCTGAGTGTACGGAATACACACAGCGAGCGCACACACAATTGATAACCGTTAAACCTTGTTAATGATACAATGTAATGATATGCTTATACTTTAAACCTTTGGCAGAAATGTACTGCAACGATGTTAATACCTTTAAACCTTAAGTAGCGCTGGCGGTACAAAGTATCCACAGTGCATACACCTTAACAATGCTTATACACCTTAAACAGGTTAATCTACTTTAAAGCCCAGGCAGGAAAATGAAAACACAACACTGTTTGTAGTTTAAACCACAGGGTTCTAAGGCCTCCGTGGATTGATTCCAAAAGATAAAACAATACAAGTTATACACTACAGACTAACAAGTAATTCTAAACAGAATAATGGCTACAGAGAATGTACGTACGTGTTAGGGTCTCCTGCCCTGTGCTGCCACGTCGTCATGGCAACCGGGAGACAAGTGCTAGTGGAGTAGCCTGAGCGCAGCTGATACTCCGGTTCGGGTCTTTTGCTGTGCAGTGGTTATAGGCTCTGTGCACAGCAGGGGATCCGGTGCTGGTTTTTGTGCTCACAGTCTGTGAGGTCTGAGTGGGGCGTGGACAGCACCTGCTTTATAAGGCCTCTTTTCAGGGTAAGCAGATGCTGCTGAATCTTTGTTGGTTAGTCAGTTCATGAAAGTTAGCCAGTACTGTGTAGCTTTGTATTTGTTTGTTGCTTACTGCAAATAGGCCTGGGGATTTGGTATTACACTCTGCCAATCCAGACCTAGCAGTAAGACTGGAGTCAGTCGTTTAGCTTGCTGGGGTTCTGTTACTACTCTGTGAACTTAGCAAGTTTGCGGCTGTATTCTAAGACTTGCCTGTCTAATCCTGTCTCACTGTGCTAGGTGTCAGGGGTCAGTTTAGTGGCAGTAAGCTAAAACCTGTGCACTGCAAGTGAGAAATAGGATTGTGGAGACTCTCCTTGTGTCTATCATTCCATCTCTGACCAAGGAGTTTACTGCCACACCCGTTGGTAACCCTTTAGGGTTTTGCTGTTGCCCTTAGCAACAGCATTTCGGGTTCTCTACGTATTAAAACACAACATCTTGCTTTTTCCATCTGTGCAGTTCTAATACAAGGGAGATACCCAGTTCCTTAGCCTCTGGGCTTCTCTGTTCACTTTGTGTGTATTTTGTTACCCTATTACCTTCTGTGTACGTTATGTCATATTCCCCAGTTGGTCTGTGAGTCCATTTGTTTTGCATAACAGTTCAAACACCAGTACATTCCTGCAGACACTGGAGTGCATAACAGTTCTGACACCAGTACTTTCCTGCAGGCACTGGTGTGCATAACTTATTCAGCAGCCTAATACTCCTGTTGAAATTTTGTGGGAATATGGAGCATACCCCTCAAAATACGTTGCAACAGGTGGTCGATCAGGTGCAGGTCCTGACTCGACAATTTAATGATTTGTCCATTAAAATGCACACCTCCCAGGCTGCTGGCGGAGCTCCCGCAGCAGCAGCACCTGCAGGGGTTAAGGAGCCGAAAGTAAATCTCCCGGATCGTTTTTCTGGAGATCGCTCGCAGTTCTTTTGTTTCAAGGAGAGCTGCAAGCTATACTTCTGGCTTAGGCCTCAGTCTTCTGGGTCGGAGATTCAGCGGGTGGGCATAGTGATTTCCTTGCTACAAGGAGACCCACAGGTCTGGGCATATGGGTTGCAGCCTGACTGTCCGTCGCTTAAAAGTGTTGATGCTTTTTTTACGGCACTGGGCATGTTGTATGATGACCCTGACAAGACGGCCTCAGCCGAGGCTCAGATTTCGATCCTTAAGCAAGGGCGAAGGCCAGTTGAGGTTTACTGTACGGAGTTTCGGAGGTTGGCCCATGATACCCAGTGGAATGACCCAGCCCTGAGACACCAGTACCGAAGAGGTCTTTCTAACCAGATAAAGGACCAACTGGTACAATATCCCTTGCCTGATAGCTTGGATCAGCTCATGCAGTTATCCATCCGGGTGGATAGACGGCTGAGAGAGCGTAGGCTTGAAAGGGAGACTGAGATTTCCTTCCTTCCCAAGGGAACCTCAGACTCTGAGGAATTTTCTGAGGAGCCTATGCAGATTGGGGCTACTCGCCTCTCCTCGCGTGAGAAGACGCGGAGGAGACAGCAGGGGTTGTGTTTGTACTGTGGGAATAAAGGTCATGTGGTAGTATCATGCCCAGAAAAGCCGGAAAACTTCAGGGCCTGAGGGTGATGGGAAATATCCTGTCAGGCCAGAAGTCAGAATTTCCCAAGAAGACTTTTATCATTCCGGTGACCTTGAAGATCCTCGGTCAAACTGTCAAGACTGAGGCCTTTGTGGACAGTGGGGCCGACGGGGTTTTTATGGACCGCCAATTCGCCCTGAAACACTCTGTTCCCTTAGTACCCTTGGCATCGGAAATTGAGATTTGTGGGTTAAACGGGGAACCATTATCCCAAGGTAAAATTACCTCTTGCACTAGCCAGATTTCTTTGTTTATTGGAGCCACACACTCTGAAAAATTGTCCTTTTATGTGACTGTCTGTACTTTTGCCCCATTGGTGTTGGGGTTACCCTGGTTAAGGGCCCACAATCCTCAATTTGACTGGGTCTCTGGGGAGATTCTTAGTTGGGGTACTGATTGTTTCAGGAGTTGCTTGAGCCTTCCAGTCAGGCTCTCGCAGCTAAGTTTGCCAGGATTGCCAGGGTGTTATGCAGATTTTGCGGACGTGTTCTCCAAAAAAGTTGCAGAGGTACTACCTCCCCATCGCCCCTATGACTGTGCCATTGATTTGTTGCCAAATGCTAAGCTTCCCAAGAGCAGGTTGTACTCCCTGTCACGTCCTGAGACTCAGGCTATGGCAGAGTACATTCAGGAGAACTTG
Organism: Pseudophryne corroboree; assembly: GCF_028390025.1. Lineage (NCBI taxonomy): Eukaryota > Metazoa > Chordata > Amphibia > Anura > Myobatrachidae > Pseudophryne > Pseudophryne corroboree. Next base: position 667,793,825 of record NC_086447.1, read on the forward strand.
GCTAACGGATTTATCAGACCTTCACAGTCTCCAGTTGGGTCGGGGTTCTTCTTCGTGGGTAAAAAGGACGATTCGTTGCGACCCTGCATCGACTTCAGGGAATTGAACCGTATCACGATTAAAAACTCATACCCACTGCCTCTCATTTCGGTCTTGTTTGACCAGCTTCGTACTGCCACCATTTTTTCTAAGATTGACCTACGCGGTGCGTACAATCTAATCCGAATAAGAGAGGGGGATGAATGGAAGACTGCCTTTAATACCCACTCAGGGCATTATGAATATTTGGTGATGCCTTTTGGGCTCTGTAATGCCCCGGCAGTCTTCCAGGATTTCATGAATGATGTGCTCAGGGAATATTTGGATAGATTCTTAGTTGTATACTTAGATGACATCCTAATCTTCTCCCATTCCCTGGAGGAACATCGGAAGCATGTACGCTTAGTCCTCCAGAAACTCAGAGACCACCGGCTTGGGGCGAAGCTGGAGAAGTGCGAATTTGAAGTTCAGCAAATCGCATTTCTAGGATATATTATCTCCCCAGAAGGTTTCCAAATGGAGGGTTCCAAGGTACAGGCAGTCCTGGATTGGGTGCAGCCCACTAGTTTGAAGGCGCTTCAGCGTTTCCTGGGCTTTGCAAATTTTTATAGACGATTTATCGCTGGATTTTCGTCTATAGTGGCGCCCTTGGTGGCACTCACTAAGAAAGGGGCGGATGTTGCTCACTGGTCTTGTGAGGCTAAAGCGGCTTTTGCCCGTCTCAAAAGGGCATTTGTTTCGGCCAAGGTGCTGCGACACCCAGATCCAGAGCGTCCTTTTGTGGTGGAGGTGGATGCCTCTGAGATGGGTATTGGGGCAGTGCTTTCTCAGATGGGAGTGTCTGATAATCGCCTTCATCCCTGTGCTTACTTTTCCCGTAAATTTTCGCCTACCGAGATGAATTATGACGTGGGTAACCGGGAATTGTTGGCTATTAAGGATGCACTCGAGGAGTGGAGACACTGGCTTGAGGGGGCTAAGTTTGTGGTCTCAATTCTCACTGACCATAAGAATCTGGCATATTTAGAGTCAGCGAAGCGTCTCAATGCCAGGCAGGCACGATGGGCTTTGTTTTTTGCTCGCTTTAATTTTTTGATAACATATCGCCCTGGGTCAAAAAACATCAAGGCTGATGCGCTCTCGCGGAGTTTTGCTCCAATCCAGGAGACCACCGAGGAGCCGTTGCCCATTGTTTCCCCATCATGTATTAAAGTGGGCATTACCCAGGACCTCTTATCATTAGTCCTTAGAGCACAGGAGCAGGCTCCTCCAGACCTTCCGGTAGGTCTTTTGTTTGTGCCTCCTAGGTTAAGACAGCGAGTGTTCCTGGAATTCCATGCCAAGAAGTCGGCAGGTCACCCGGGTATTGCCAGAACTCGGGAGTTGCTATCTAGGGCGGTGTGGTGGCCCTCGGTGGCTAAGGATGTGGATCAGTGGGTTCGGGCATGTGACATCTGTGCCCGAAATAAGACTCCTAGAGGGGTTCCTGTTGGCCCATTACATCCACTCTCTATCCCATCTAAGCCATGGACCCACATTTCAATGGATTTTGTGGTGGACTTGCCCAAATCCTCGGGGATGACAGCCATCTGGGTTGTCGTTGACAGGTTTTCGAAGATGGCGCACTTCGTTCCACTGGTTGGGCTGCCATCAGCCAGACGCCTGTCTGAATTATTTATGCTGCATGTTGCGCGTCTCCACGGGTTGCCACTTGATGTGGTCTCTGACCGCGGATCCCAGTTTGTGGCCAAATTCTGGAGGGCATTTTGTTCCGATCTCCAGATTTCTGTCAGCTTGTCGTCAGGCTACCATCCGCAGTCTAATGGGCAGACTGAAAGGGTGAACCAGTCCTTGGAGCAGTTCCTCAGGTGTTATGTCTCCAAGTGTCAGACTGACTGGGTTGCTCATCTGTCCATGGCGGAGTTTGCCTATAACAACGCGGCTCACTCTGCTACAGGGATCTCTCCCTTCCTTTGTGTGTATGGGCATCATCCTAAGGCCAATTCTTTTGACCCCCTGGACTCCACGCCTGGTGGTTCCTCTGTGGTTTCGGTCCTTAGAGGTATTTGGCGGAAAGTGAAGAAAGCCCTTGTGTCTGTGTCATTAGTGACCAAAAGGGTTTTTGATAAGCGGAAAAGACCCTGCAGCTTCAAATTAGGAGACTTCGTCTGGTTGTCTACCAAGAATTTGAAGTTGAGACAGCCATCTCATAAGTTAGGGCCCCGGTTCATCGGCCCTTATAAGATCACCAGGGTTATCAATCCGGTGGCATTTCAGTTAGATCTGCCCCGTTCTTTGGGTATCAATAAAACATTTCATTGTTCCCTTTTAAAACGGGCGATTAGTAATCCTTCTTCCAGTGGAAGACCTTCCCCTCTTCTGATACGTGGCCAGAGGGAGTTTGTTGTTGAAAGGATTCTTGACTCCAAGATGGTTCGGGGTCGGCTGTCATTTTTGGTGCACTGGAAGGGGTATGGCCCGGAGGAGCGGTCGTGGGTGCGCAGTTGTGATCTTCATGCCCCCAGACTGATACGCTCTTTCTTCTCGCAGTTCCCCGATAAACCCGGTGGTAGGGGTTCTTTGACCCCTCGTCAGAGGGGGGGTACTGTTAGGGTCTCCTGCCCTGTGCTGCCACGTCGTCATGGCAACCGGGAGACAAGTGCTAGTGGAGTAGCCTGAGCGCAGCTGATACTCCGGTTCGGGTCTTTTGCTGTGCAGTGGTTATAGGCTCTGTGCACAGCAGGGGATCCGGTGCTGGTTTTTGTGCTCACAGTCTGTGAGGTCTGAGTGGGGCGTGGACAGCACCTGCTTTATAAGGCCTCTTTTCAGGGTAAGCAGATGCTGCTGAATCTTTGTTGGTTAGTCAGTTCATGAAAGTTAGCCAGTACTGTGTAGCTTTGTATTTGTTTGTTGCTTACTGCAAATAGGCCTGGGGATTTGGTATTACACTCTGCCAATCCAGACCTAGCAGTAAGACTGGAGTCAGTCGTTTAGCTTGCTGGGGTTCTGTTACTACTCTGTGAACTTAGCAAGTTTGCGGCTGTATTCTAAGACTTGCCTGTCTAATCCTGTCTCACTGTGCTAGGTGTCAGGGGTCAGTTTAGTGGCAGTAAGCTAAAACCTGTGCACTGCAAGTGAGAAATAGGATTGTGGAGACTCTCCTTGTGTCTATCATTCCATCTCTGACCAAGGAGTTTACTGCCACACCCGTTGGTAACCCTTTAGGGTTTTGCTTTTGCCCTTAGCAACAGCATTTCGGGTTCTCTACGTATTAAAACACAACATCTTGCTTTTTCCATCTGTGCAGTTCTAATACAAGGGAGATACCCAGTTCCTTAGCCTCTGGGCTTCTCTGTTCACTTTGTGTGTATTTTGTTACCCTATTACCTTCTGTGTACGTTATGTCATATTCCCCAGTTTGTCTGTGAGTCCATTTGTTTTGCATAACAGTTCAAACACCAGTACATTCCTGCAGACACTGGAGTGCATAACAGTTCTGACACCAGTACTTTCCTGCAGGCACTGGTGTGCATAACAGTACGTGAGAATATTTGCAAGCGCAACCCCGAACTCGGTCCTCCGCTGGTCATGCAGATAGCGTTTAGAGTCATCTGACCGGCCAGGCAACAATGGTCCTTATATACACATCATGGATACACAATACAATGGTCACTGTAATCTCATTGTTCATTGGACACAGAGATATGTCTCCACATTACAGCAAAGGTCATAGGTGGATTTGAAAAGGTGGGCGATGTCTCTTCCAACTGCTCTTGTGGGTGGTATCTAGAAGTCTTTTGATGTGGGTCGCATGCGCCACGGGTGTTCCAGCTGCCGTCATGAAATTTCTGAGGCGCCATAGGGCCCCGAAATCATGCACTACTCCAAAGGCATACCTAGAATCCGTGTAGATATTGGCTGACTTACCCTTAGCCAATTCACACGCTCTGGTTAGGGCGACCAACTCAGCAACTTGTGCTGAGTGAGGTGGGCCCAGGGGTTCCGCTTCTATGGTACCTTTGTCATCTACGACTGCGTATCCAGTACACAAGTCTCCCGAGTCCGTCTGTCTGTGGCAACTACCGTCAGTGTAAAAAGTAAAATCTACGCCTTCCAGTGGGTTGTCACTAATGTCGGGCCTTGCGGTGAAAGTTTGGTTCAAATATTCCATACAATCATGTGTGTCAGTGTCTATACTAAATCCTCCTTCACCATCACTCTCATCCCCCACCCTTTGTGCCTGTCCAGGCACACCTGGGAGATACGTTGCAGGATTTAGTGCGCTGCATCTCCTTATGGTGATGTTTACAGGGGCCATTAGTGCTAATTCCCACCTTGTAAACCGTGCTGATGAGACGTGTCTGGTTTGGGCAGAATTCAGTAAGGCTGACACTGCATGAGGTGTATGGATGGTCAGGTTGTGTCCTAACACTACATCTTCGCTTTTACTCACTAGCAATGCTATCGCTGCAACACTTCGCAAGCATGTGGGGAGAGACCGTGCTACGGTGTCCAATTGTGCACTGTAGTAAGCTACCGGCCTGCTGGCATCACCATGTCTCTGGGTTAAAACACCTGCCGCATACCCAGTACTCTCCGTACCGTACAATTCAAAGGGTTTCCCATAATCTGGCATACCTAATGCAGGCGCCTGTGATAGGCACTGTTTGAGTCTCTCAAATGCCAGTTCGGACTCATCTGTGTGCGAAATCCGATCTGGTTTGTTTGACGAGACCATCTCTTGCAAAGGTAATAAATACAAATGTAACCAACGCTCTACTTATATGGATATTATGAGGGTGGCAGCAATACGTGATTGGGGCTAAACCCAAAGCCTCCAGAGAGTTAATAAATGACATCAAAGTTTCACAACTGCGCCTGTGTGAAAATTTTGTGGATATTATGTAGAAAAACAGAAGTGAAAAGGCAAACAATATGAATAATAATATTTAATATACTACCATAAGTATTGTAAATTCATAATTTGCAAACTGCAAACCAGTGTGACCGAAAGAAAAATTAGTAATATGTAGGTATCATAAATAAAAATAAAAAATATAAAAATAAAAATAAAAATAAAAATAATGGAAAGTCCGTAATGTTACAGGTAACTAAGATTAAGAAATGAAAAATTATCAGTCCAAAAATTGTGGTGTGAATAGAGTGTGGTGTCCCACCTCTTTTACACCTTAATGTGGTTCTGTATTGAATTGAGTACACAGTGGAAATGGAAGTTCTGGAATGACACTGAAGTTACGGATTGTAGAGTCCGTCACAGATGTTATAAAGTTTTCTTCTTCTCAGAGGCGGGTTCTGGTCTTAAATATGATCACGTTACTACGGGGTACCCCAAATGGATAGCGGAGGGACAAGGTGACTAAACACTCCGGACTCCCCGCTTGTCACCTCTGTCACGAACGGCGGGAGGCGCCCGTATCCACAGACGTCCACCGCCTGCCGGGACCGAGGGATGCGGTCACGTCTCTGGGGGGAAGGTATCACCGGCTTCGGGACCCACAAGGGGACTGTCCGCCGTGAACCCTCCCTCCTACGGAGTGTGTTACCTTGTCTCCTGTGCTTGATCCCATCGACCGCTTCCACGGCTCTGATCGGTCTTCTCTGCGCCTGGTGATCGGTGCTCTGCTCACTGGTCTTTCCCCTCTCGGCCGCTCGGCTCAATCTTCCTCCGCAATGTCTTCTTACATCATCTCCAGCGCTATCTTCTTTACCATCACTCTAGTAATGGAGCTCCTCTCTATTGGCTGTCCACCAAGGTATTGCACTAGTCTTCCTATTCCTGTGCTAGCTAAGGGGGTAATTCCAAGTTGATCCCAGCAGGAATTTTTTTTTTTTTTTTTTAGCAGTTGGGCAAAAACCCAACTGCTAAAAAATTTCCTGCTACGATCAACTTGGAATTAACCTTTGTGGAGTGTCTAACATATCCTGCACTTCCTGAACGTGGTTCTCGGGTATATCTAAGAAGACACCCTCAGGAGTACAATATATGACACATCTCATCTTACACAGTAAATCTCTCCCAAGTAGATTAGTCGGAGCCGATGCAGCCAGCAAAAAGGAGTGCTTGGTCTGCAAAGGCCCTATCGTAATCTCTGCTGGTTTACTTAAAGGATAGTGTTGCACTACTCCTGTTACCCCCATTGCTGAAATTGTTTTACCCGTGGTCTTCATACCTACCGTTGAATTTAACACTGACCTGGCCGCCCCTGTATCTACAAGGAAAGGTAGTGATCTACCAACTACATCAACTGTAACCTTCATTTCCAAGGCTAGCAATCAACTTCACTGGCTGCCAACTACAGGTGTGGCCTAACCCCTAATGTACGTTGTGACCCTCCTGCAGCGCGGTGGCAGCTACAATATGTGAGGGGGGTAGCTGAAAATTTCCAGAGGTCTGCCAGTCCTTCCTAGGTGGGTACCTCCTTGTTTCCCCTGCATGTGGCTCGTAATTCTTCCTCTGCGGTCCCTGATCCCAATTATGTATGTCATACTGTGAGTCATGTTCTGGTCTAGGGGGTCGATATACCTTATGTGGGTCTTTAAAATTACAGTTTCGTGCGTAATGTCCTTCCCTCTGACATTTAAAACATTTTACCACATACGACTTACCATCAGGGGTCTGGGGTTTAGGCTGATGTGGCTTCGTTGTCAGGGCTTTTATACTTACTGTCATCAGCTTATCCCCCTGTGACTCCCTGTGCCTAATGATGTTCCGATCATGCTCAATAGTGGACTCTCTTAATGCAGCCACCGAGATACCTCTCCAACTTGGTTGAGTGGTTTGTACCCTTGTTCTCAACGTTTCCTTTAAACCGTCCATTAATACAGACACCGCTACCTCCCTATGATGCACATTTTCCTTAATGTCCGCGACCCCAGTGTATCTAGCCATTTCCTGCAGTGCTCGATGGAAATAGTCAGAAGCAGTTTCACCTTCTTTATGTTTAATGGAGAAGATTTTATTCCACTTGACAACAGTTGGGAAATATACTCCTAATTGCAGATTGATCTGTTTTACGTTCTCCTGATTGTATTCATCAGTGAGAGGTACCTCTGCATCTAATTTACAGTCAGCAATGAATTTCACAGGGTCAATATTAGAGGGCAAGCATGCCCGTAGCACTGTCCGCCAATCTTTGTTATTGGGTTCGGTGGCGTTACCTAGTTCTCTAATAAACCTCTGACATGCGGCTAGATCTTTCCTGGGATCGGGAAATTCAGACATAATTGTCCTCAATTCTGTCCGGGACCAGGGGCAATGCATAGCAATGTTCCTGACGGGAGTGATTCCCAGAGCATCAGTCTTCCCATTGGGGACTGCGATCACCCTGACAGGATTCAGTTCAATTACATCATTCTGGGTTGCTTCTACAATGTGAGGTGCAATTGACTCTGCATAATGTACTGTACCGTACTTACCTGTGGACACGACCTCACCTGTCCCTCCGCTAGGGGCCTTTGCTACTGCTCTTACTGGTTGGGCCGTGCCCACTTGTGTGTCTTGTATGGTGGCTGCTAGAGAGAGTGCCGATATCGTGGTGGGCTCATCTTCTTTGTCGCAGTCCTGAGGGAAGTTTAAGATGGGATACAACTTGCACAGGTTAGTATTAATACATTTATTAAGTTCACTCTTATCATATATTAGTACGCCATTCTTTGTAGCCACTTTCTCTCCTGTAATGTACGGTGGTGGTGGTGCAGTTGCTATCAGTTTCCTGCTAGGGTTGGAACCAGCTGCTTGAGTTATTTCCCGTTGTATATCACCCTCCTGTTGCCATAACTGTAAACAATCATAATGTCTAATCCTTTGTTTTCTGGATTTTATTAGACATATCCTTCTCCTTAAATTTTGCAACACCTCAGGACTAAAACTGCCTACCTTAGGGAACGGTTCCCTATCTTCCACAGTCATACGTTCCCATTCATTGCATAAGACCTCTGCGTGTGATCCATATTTCTCACACATTATGTACCTCGCCGACCCCTTGGGCCGCGGAATATCAACCTGAACCCTGGTTGATCGTCCCTTACTTGAGCAACTGGCCCCCATTCTTTGCAGGTATTGCCTTCTCAGCTAGTTCCTACAAAAATCAAATTACTCAGAGGTAAGGCGACGGTGAAAGTTCTCCGAGCGCTCTCACCCACTCACGCCCACGTTGGCCAATACACCTACACACTGTCCGCAGCGCTGGTCGTACCCAACCTAGGGCCCTACGTAACCTCTATTTACTGAGAGTGTGTGGGAGTATGCTACCCTTCCCAGTAAATATCAGTCGTTGGAGATTTCCTGAGTGACCAGCGAAACTCCCTTAAAACAAAAAAACTGTTACACAAATCACGTTGCGTGTACAATTAGCGTCTATGATCCCGCGATTTTACGCAAATGGCGTAATGGGTATCAAGTTGAACTAACTAATGCACACACTAACGCGCGGTACAATCGCACGGCGTATAAGTAACTGTTACTTATCCGCTATACGACCAATGGAATCGTTTTTCAGGCTGCGAAACCTCAGCCGGAGCGTATCTGAACGGGCCTATATGGGTACTACGCAAACCCCCGGGGCTGCGCTCTCACCGCTGACCTTTCTCAGGCCACGGTATTCAGAGCTTCGCTTGAATTAGTCAGCGGATTTCTGACTTCGCTGACCTCTTGGTCTGCTGTTATACTAATTGCTCCTTTATACCTTAAACAATGTTAATGTGAGAAAGCCACTCCCATGCCACCAAGTGTCCACTCACCTGATGTGGTCTCCTACGGGATCCCGAATTCTGGGTTCACAAAACCTTTATTTGCACACTCACGCTCGTTCACTCATATACACTTTGATTTTTCTGTACAGAAAATTAACTTTCATTCAGATAAAACAGCCTAGTCCCAGAGGTGACACAATAAGAGAAGGTTCTTTAAAACTAAATATTGGAAACTGAACAAATTTGTGCTATTATCGCGTGGCTACCGTATCGCCTAAACTGAAACAATGCTATTGTGTGATTTGTATTTAGTGGGCGTACCTGTACGCACGTTGCGTAAACACGCCACGTGTGTACGCCTTTACGTTGCGTACGCAGTCCCGAACGTTGTCCGAGACACGTGTACAAAGGCCGTACGTCCACAGTACTACAAATCCCACACTTCTATAAATGTAAGCGATATTTAACTATAATCACTTACTTAACACACACACAGTTTCTACTGTATCAACCTTTACGACTAGGCCAGGCTGTGTGTGCGTCTTACTCTTACACCCTTAAATATTAACTCTATATGTTAACTAAATAGCAACAAATTTTCCAGTACAGGTCAAAATAAACCTAGTAATCACTGATTATGGCAACGGTGTGAGCAGATATGCAAAGTACAAAATACAGGTGTGTGCGTATGATGTGTGCGCATTTGGCGCCAAAACAGAAATTTACAGATTTTACAAAGAAAACTAGCTTTTGCATTCTTACCTTAAGGATCCCTCCAGCATCCCTTCAAACCATGCAGGGCAGACGCTTATATAATCAGCACTTATATATCCCCTGACCAAGAGAAGGCTACAGGGGATACTCCGCCCTTTGCTGATAGATAAAGTCTGTGAAAACTCTGCTAGGCTGCGGGTATGAGAAGGAACCGGACGAGCTCCCAATTGATAATGTCGGTATTATCTTAGACCGCAAAGCTATACCCCTTTTTACACTATTACCGTTGTGCCGTTATGGCCGCTAGACTACGTGCACGTGCTACGCACTTTGTACGCTATTTGCGCACAGAGTCCTGCACGTGGTATGCACGTGGCGTACGCACGCTGCGCTGAGTGTACGGAATACACACAGCGAGCGCACACACAATTGATAACCTTTAAACCTTGTTAATGATACAATGTAATGATATGCTTATACTTTAAACCTTTGGCAGCAATGTACTGCAACGATGTTAATACCTTTAAACCTTAAGTAGCGCTGGCGGTACAAAGTATCCACAGTGCATACACCTTAACAATGCTTATACACCTTAAACAGGTTAATCTACTTTAAAGCCCAGGCAGGAAAGTGAAAACACAACACTGTTTGTAGTTTAAACCACAGGGTTCTAAGGCCTCCGTGGATTGATTCCAAAAGATAAAACAATACAAGTTATACACTACAGACTAACAAGTAATTCTAAACAGAATAATGGCTACAGATAATGTACGTACGTGAGAATATTCGCAAGCGCAACCCGAACTCGGGCCTCCGCTGGTCATGCAGATAGCGTTTAGAGTCATCTGACCGGCCAGGCAACAATGGTCGTTATATACACAACATGCATACACAATACAATGGTCACTGTAATCTCATTGTTCATTGGACACAGAGATATGTCTCCACATTACAGCAAAGGTCATAGGTGGATTTGAAAAGGTGGGCGATGTCTCTTCCAACTGCTCTTGTGGGTGGTATCCTTTGGATTCCCGCCGCATATGTAATTTACAGTAAATACAGTTAATGTTCATAATCTACTTTTGTACATAACTATACGCAGGAGCAAGCGATCTTTCTCTAACTAACACCCTCAAGATACCCTACAGCTGGATACTAGACATCACCTTTCAACCTTTATCTGACCCTTCCTATCATGCAAAGGCGAATCTCTCTGTCCAGGAACTGTTTAAACTAATAATATTCGCTGTCATGGTCTAGGGGAACTATATCTACAAAATACGCTATATGGGTTAAATATGCAATGTTCTAATAACACGCTACACGCTCACAAGCTCCGCCGTAAATACCCATATCATGCGCACGATCGCCGGAGCGATCTTAAGCAACTTGCGGATATGTGCACGTACGGCGGACTGAGTGCACGAGCAGTGGGCATGTGCATGGGGTTAGTACAAGACATATGTATTATGATATTTTTCGACTTTGACACCCTAAGGCCACTACTGTGAGGAATACTTGTATACAAGCTACATATATCAATGGTACAGATCAAGGTACCCTCAGGTACGTCATTAAGTAGCAACAGTTGATTTAAAAAGGAAGTGGTATCCTTAATAAAATTTGGTTGTCTGGAAATAAGCGGCTGTAAAATGCTGTCCAAAAATACAGAAATAGGCTGGGTATATAATATAGATTGATGAGCAGAAATGATTGGCCTGCCTGGAGGACAGGCCAGATTCTTGTGGATCTTGGGTACTGTAAATAAAATGGGAACCCTGGGAAATTCCTGTTTGAGAGCACGGCATAATTTGTCGGATATTAATGAGGACCTATAAGCTTGATCTAGGATGCCATCTAACTCCGACTTAAATCGTGATATGGGATCGGAAGGAAGACTCATATAGACCGTACTATCAGCTAGCTGTTTATAAATTTCAGTCCTATAATCAGAGAGGTTCATAACCACTATCCCGCCCCCCTTATCGGCGGGACGGATAATGATATCCCTATATGAACTCATTTGTTTCAATGCTCTGTGCTCGATCTAGACAAATTTTGATTAGCAGCTGGAGAAGCAGCAGTATACTTAACAAAAGAGTCATCAAGTAACCTGGTAAACGTCTTAATTGACGAGTTGTTGGACTGTGGATCAAATGACGATTCAAGCCTTTGTTTAAGAAAATCCTGATGCGGATCATTTGAAGAAATAGGTTGGTGATCCTGAAAATACTCCTGCAGACGTAATTTACGAGCAAACTGATGTAATTCAGCCTGCCAAGTAAGGCCATCAAATTTATTCGTAGGTATAAAGGATAGTCCATTGTTGAGAACTCTGATTTCCATGTTGGTAAGTGTACGGTCTGACAGGTTATAAATCAGGTTTTCCTTCTGGGAGTGCTGCTTCTGGAGCCTGCGGTTCTGTTGGCCCCTGCGGGTGGGCGTCCTTTTGTTTTGGTGACTTCCACGCCAGCAGGGGAAACTCCTAAAGGGACACTGGTGGTATCAGACGGACCATCTGAGTCAGCTGTAATAAACTCACTGTCACTGTTGGACGTTGCGTAGTCCCTGTTCCGAGAATCATGCCGTTTACGCCACGTATGTTTGGCTCTCTAGTTGTAAGGTCGGTGGTTCCCTGGTTCGCCGCTGGACACCCAGCGGTACACCCTGTAGGTTTCATAATCCTCTCTTACAATTGAACATTTATTAAGTTTAAATCTAACCAACTCTTTCCTGTAGGTGTCACATTGGGCTTTCAATTTCTGTACCAAATTTTGGTTGGTGTCTAGTGATAAAGTGGCTTTGTGCTCCCGTTCTAATTCCTGTATTTTATCCCTGGTAATCTTCAATTCACGTCCAGATTCCTCCACAACTAGCAGAATTAAATCCAGACTGCACTTGTTTAAAATGGCCATCCATCTGTTGCAAAATTCAGGATTAAAACGGCCTATGGTAGGCACGTTACGGATTCTAAATCCGCGTGGGATCATTTTATCGCGAAAATAGTCTGACAAAGAGATGCCATGCATTAAGTAATCTATCTCACGGAGTTTAAGCTTAATGAGTTGATGATAAATGTCGTCCATGCTTAATTGTTTCTCTGAGTCAGCCAAATCCTCCTTAAACAGTACCCGCTCAGCGTCCACATCACTGAAGCTGAGCGTACCTGTTGGATTGGATGGTATGCTGAAGCAACCTGAGGATGTGCCTTGAGACATATTATGTCAGAACGGATATGCAGTAAATGAAAATCATAGATGTTACTTGTAACTAGTGATGTGCACCGGACATTTTTCGGGTTTTGTGTTTTGGTTTTGGATTCGGTTCCGCGGGCGTGTTTTGGATTCGGACGCGTTTTGGCAAAACCTCACCGAAAATTTTTTGTCGGATTCGGGTGTGTTTTGGATTCGGGTGTTTTTTTCAAAAAACCCTAAAAAACGGCTTAAATCATAGAATTTGGGGGTCATTTTGATCCCATAGTATTATTAACCTCAATAACCATAATTTCCACTCATTTCCAGTCTATTCTGAACACCTCACACCTCACAGTATTATTTTTAATCCTAAAATTTGCACCGAGGTCGCTGGATGGCTAAGATAAGCGACAAGTGGCCGACACAAACACCTGGCCCATCTAGGAGTGGCACTGTAGTGTCAGGCAGGATGGCACTTAAAAAAAATAGTCCCCAAACAGCACATGATGCAAAGAAAAAAAGAGGTGCACCAAGGTCGTTGTGTGACTAAGCTAAGCGACACAAGTGGCCGACACAAACACCTGGCCCATCTAGGAGTGGCACTGCAGTGTCAGGCAGGATGGCACTTCTAAAAAATTGTCCCCAAACAGCACATGATGCAAAGAAAAAAGAGGCGCACCAAGGTCGCTGTGTGACTAAGCTAAGTGACACAAGTGGCCGACACAAACACCTGGCCCATCTAGGAGTGGCATTGCAGTGTCAGGCAGGATGGCACTTCAAAAAAATTGTCCCCAAACAGCACATGATGCAAAGAAAAAAAGAGGCGCACCAAGGTCGCTGTGTGACTAAGCTATGCGACACAAGTGGCCGACACAAACACCTGGCCCATCTAGGAGTGGCACTGCAGTGTCAGGCAGGATGGCACGTCAAAAAAATTGTCCCCAAACAGCTCATAATGCAAAGAAAAAAAGAGGTGCACCAAGGTCGCTGTGTGACTAAGCTAAGCGACACAAGTGGCCGACACAAACACCTGGCCCATCTAGGAGTGGCACTGCAGTGTCAGGCAGGATGGCACTTCTAAAAAAATAGTCTCCAAACAGCACATGATGCAAAGAAAAAAAGAGGCGCACCAAGGTCGCTGTGTGACTAAGCAAAGCGACACAAGTGGCCGACACAAACACCTGGCCCATCTAGGAGTGGCACTGCAGTGTCAGGCAGGATGGCACTTCAAAAAAATTGTCCCCAAACAGCACATGATGCAAAGAAAAAAAGAGGCGCACCAAGGTCGCTGTGTGACTAAGCTAAGAGACACAAGTGGCCGACACAAACACCTGGCCCATCTAGGAGTGGCACTGCAGTGTCAGGCAGGATGGCACTTCAAAAAAATTGTCCCCAAACAGCTCATGATGCAAAGAAAAAAAGAGGCGCACCAAGGTCGCTGTGTGACTAAGCTAAGCGACACATGTGGCCGACACAAACACCTGGCCCATCTAGGAGTGGCACTGCAGTGTCAGGCAGGATGGCACTTCAAAAAAATTGTCCCCAAACAGCACATGATGCAAAGAAAAAAAGAGGTGCACCAAGGTCGCTGTGTGACTAAGCTAAGTGACACAAGTGGCCGACACAAACACCTGGCCCATCTAGGAGTGGCACTGCAGTGTCAGGCAGGATGGCACTTCAAAAAAATTGTCCCCAAACAGCACATGATGCAAAGAAAAAAAGAGGCGCACCAAGGTCGCTGTGTGACTAAGCTATGCGACAAAAGTGGCCGACACAAACACCTGGCCCATCTAGGAGTGGCACTGCAGTGTCAGGCAGGATGGCACTTCAAAAAAATTGTCCCCAAACAGCACATGATGCAAATAAAAAAAGAGGTGCACCAAGGTCGCTGTGTGACTAAGCTAAGCGACACAAGTGGCCGACACAAACACCTGGCCCATCTAGGAGTGGCACTGCAGTGTCAGGCAGGATGGCACTTCTAAAAAATTGTCCCCAAACAGCACATGATGCAAAGAAAAAAAGAGGCTCACCAAGGTCGCTGTGTGACTAAGCTAGTATACTTGATGACACAGAGGTAGGTAGAGCAGTGGCCTTCCGTACCGTACTGCTATATATATACTGGTGATCACTGTGTCAGCAAACTGCAAAACTAAAATGCACCACAGGTATAGAATGTAGATGGATAGTATACTTAATGACGACACAGAGGTAGGTACAGCAGTGGCCTTCCATACCGTACTGCTATATATACTGGTGGTCACTGTGTCAGCAAACTGCAAAACTAAAATGCACCACAGGTATAGAATGTAGATGGATAGTATACTTAATGACGGCACAGAGGTAGGTAGAGCAGTGGCCTTCCGTACTGTACTGCTATATATACTGGTGGTCACTGTGTCAGCAAACTGAAAAACTAAAATGCACCACAGGTATAGAATGTAGATGGATAGTATACTTAATGACGACACAGAGGTAGGTACAGCAGTGGCCTTCCGTACCGTACTGCTATATATACTGGTGGTCACTGTGTCAGCAAACTGCAAAACTAAAATGCACCACAGGTATAGAATGTAGATGGATAGTATACTTAATGACGACACAGAGGTAGGTACAGCAGTGGCCTTCCGTACCGTACTGCTATATATAGTATACTGGTGGTCACTGTGTCAGCAAACTGCAAAACTAAAATGCACCACAGGTATAGAATGTAGATGGATAGTATACTTAATGACGACACAGAGGTAGGTACAGCAGTGGCCTTCCATACCGTACTGCTATATATAGTATACTGGTGGTCACTGTGTCAGCAAACTGCAAAACTAAAATGCACCACAGCTATAGAATGTAGATGGATAGTATACTTAATGACGACACAGAGGTAGGTACAGCAGTGGCCTTCCGTACCGTACTGCTATATATAGTATACTGGTGGTCACTGTGTCAGCAAACTGCAAAACTAAAATGCACCACAGGTATAGAATGTAGATGGATAGTATACTTAATGACGACACAGAGGTAGGTACAGCAGTGGCCTTCCGTACCGTACTGCTATATATACTGGTGGTCACTGTGTCAGCAAACTGCAAAACTAAAATGCACCACAGGTATAGAAAGACCGCGTAGGGAACATAATGTGACCATAGCGGCATAAACGCACCGTCTGGGCCTCCGCAGCACCGCTCGAGGCATCACCTTGGCCTGTGAGGGGTTAATGTTTTTTGCTGGGAGGAACGTAGAGAGAGGGCCGGGGGCCTATTGGCTGGATCATGGAGAGGGGGCTGGCCTGTCATGCATATATGCAGCTGGCAGGATACTTCCTGCCTCTCTTCCAGCTCTTTTCGTGAGGACTGCAAGTATTGATCTCAGTTCATTATATTTCTCATTATTCATTCTGCTCACATCCCATTTAAAACTTTTTATCTTCCTTTCCTCTGTTCTTTACCCTTTGTATCCTCCTCTACTCCTTTCTTATATCCCTTTTCCTATCCTCGCTTCTCTTGCTCTTAAACTTATCCCTTGCCTACTTAGACCCGCCTTATGGCCACTAGAATTCGTCCCAGCCGCGCCGCTGGCCTCCCCGCCCGGCTCCTGGACACGTCTGATGTCCAGCCGGCACGGGGAAGGACTGCTGCGGCTGCCGTGCGGGAGGCCCGGGGCGCGCGCGGCCGGGCTCGGCCGCCCGCCCGGGCTCCCCCGCGCTTGCGCTCTCCGTCCCCGCAGCTAGCCGCGGCGGGGAACGGAGCACTGGGCGGCCGGGGACGTACGCGGCGCACGGCCAGGGATGGTGTCCTGCCGTCTCTGAGCCCGCCGCTCGCTACCCGCGACCGCTCTGATCACGTGGGGCCGGGACGGAGCTCCCGGCCCACAGATCAGCTGCCTGTTCCTCTCCTGCAGGACGCTGCTGATGTTGGTGGGCGGGAGGGGGGTCGTGCGGCTGCCTGACCTGTACAGTCCAGGCAGCGCGCGCGTGGCACAGTTGATCCTGCCACTCGGGGGGCCCAGATGAGGCCTGGCCCCTCTGTTCGGCCCTCCTCTTCACCCAGTCTGGTCCGGCCTGCGCCCTCCCCCGACAGGGCAGGGCATCGCCCCCGCCCCTCTACTGCGCGTCCTCCTTTAACTGTCTCTGATAGGGCGGGGCCCGTCCGGCGGAGGCGTTCTGCGTCTGCCCGCGGTGGAGCGGCCCACTGGCCATCTCCTGCCGGGTGTGGCCCCGGAGCGCCCCCCCCCCCTCCAGGATACCGCGCCTGGCGCATGGCGCTGCTGCCGCCGCCCATGGCCATGCGGCTCCGACCGGGGTTACTCACCCCGTCAGGGGCGGCATGCACCATCGATGTTGCTGCGGATGGGTCACATTCCGACGTTGCGCCTCCTCCTTCCAGTGGCGACGACTCTTCGGTTTCTCATCCTGTGGCCAATGCTCGGGATCGGAGGAGGTTGCGGCGTGGGCGATTGGCGCAGGATTTCTCACAGCGGGACGGCGATACCGTGACGCCCGACAGTGAGGGATCATCCGGGTCCTTGCTTCCAATGGGGGGTTTCCGATCCTCCCGCGGAGAGCACGACTCGCGTGGCGGCTCTCATTTTCCTATGCCCGCCAAGTCGGCTGCACCCCTGGTGGACACCACCGTTCTGTCCGCCATTTGTGCAGCTGTGATGTCGGCAGTGGTGCCCTTGTTATCCTCCGTACCCGGGGGACTTGGGCGGCCCGCTGCTTCTTTGGCAGACAGCATTGCGCATGCTCTTGCCCCGCTTCTGTCCTCTAGCGCGAGGGTTCCCCCGCCTGCCCCGCTCCCGACTGTGGCAAGCCCGGTGGGGGTGCAGGGGAACCATGTCTCTTTTGTCTCCCCAGCCGTGGACATCGGGTCAGAAATGGAGTCTGTTCGTGCATCCGCGAGTCATCCGGTGGCCGTTGGGACGGATGGTGTTCCCTCTCGTGCAGGTGAGTCTTCATCGGACCCCGACTGGTCCCGGGGGAGCGCGGTTACACCCCCTAGCGGCTTGGGATCGGGTACTCACTCCAGCTCCTCTAGCGTCGGCAGCAGTGTGCGTAGGGTTTCTAGCAAGCGCAGCAGGCGCAGCCGCAGGCGTCGGTACACGGACTCTTCCCTTGCCTCCACGTCTTCGGAGGGCCTGTCCTCCTCTGACGGCGGCTTGCACAGGGTTAAGCGTCGCAGACGGCGCGAGCATCGGTATTCAACCTCGTCCTCCTCCCAAGTCTCGGTGGAATCGGACACCGTGCACTGCGCTAATACGGCGGTGCAACGTGGTCTTAGGCCCCGGGTCAGGGACCGTATCCGTAAGGGCCAATATGTAAATATTTTCGCTCTTACTAGTGACGATCGAAAAGCCTTACTTTCAGCTAAGAAAAAGGGGCAGGGCAGCGAGGACGCTTTGCGCTCCTACCCGAATTGGGTACGATGCATGTTGATCTTTGCTGTATGTTACATAGAGACCCGCCCGGACGAACATATGAACATAGTGCGATATCAATTCCTCATACATGTTCTGTACCACAAGTACAAAGGGTCGGCCTGGCGTCGTTATGATGAAGATTTTCGGCGAAAACAACACGGGCAGCAGATCTATAACTTCGGTAAGAAGGATGTGGAACTGTGCTCGGAACTGACTCAGGGTTCGGCCGGCGCTGAGGAAAGCGGCACGACGAGGAGGTGGGCTAAGCGTCCTGCTTCTCGTCCTGACGGCTTTCGCGGCGGTTCAGGGCGCGCGGGGCATGGAAAATACTTTGCTTTTAATAATGCTCAATGCGACTTAGGCGGCCGCTGTCGTTTTCGTCACTCTTGTATCCGATGTGGGGGGGGCCACGGGATTAAGGACTGTCCCAGTCCTGGGGCCGGAGGGGCTTCCGGACCACAGACCCGGCAGAGTCGCGCTCCCGCTGCCTCTGGTGTTGGCCACAGCCCCAACCCCAATTAGACTTCGGGCACTCCTTCCCTGGCTGCGACGGTACCCGCGGCCGGCAGACGCCCAATTCTTACACTCGGGCTTTGCGTCGGGCTTCCCCTTGCCTATACATGGGCGGGTGGGTCCCGGGATGGGTACGAACCTGCGCTCGGCCAGGGAATTTCCGGAAGTGCTCCGCCAGAAGGTGGAGGCCGAGGTGGCGCTAGGTAGAATGGTTGGCCCTTTCCGGGAACCCCCCTTGCCAGACCTGGTATTGTCCCCCGTTGGCATAGTGCCCGAAAAGACCATGGGAAAATTTCGCCTTATCCAGCATCTGTCCTGTCCTCCGGGGTCATCGGTTAATGATGCCATCACTCCGAATCAGTGTAGGGTTGTTTACCTATCCTTTGATTCAGCCATTGACACCATCCGGTCTTTTGGTCCGGGGGCAGTGATGTGTAAATTGGACATCCAGTCAGCGTTACGCCTCCTTCCGCTGCACCCGTCCGCCTTTTGGTTTATGGGTTTTAAACTGGACGATGGTTTTTACATCGATCGGTGCCTCCCTATGGGCTGCTCCATCTCTTGCGCCTACTTCGAGAGATTCAGTTCTTTCCTCCACTGGTGTCTCCAGCAGGAGACGGGCGAACGGGGCATTTCGCACTACCTGGACGATTTCCTTTTTATCGGCCCATCAGACTCGGATCGCTACGTCCTCTTGCTGCAGGGGGCTCTTGCCCTCTTCGCACACTTCGGAGTTCCGGTTGCACCTGAGAAGACGGAGTGTCCCTCTGCCTCCTTGGTTTACCTCGGGATTCAGATTGATACGGTCGGTGGTCTGTGTAGGCTCCCTTCGGACAAGGTGTTGCGTTTACATGATGGTATCCTATATGCGCTGGCGGCGGGCAAGCTCACTCTTAAACAGGCTCAATCCCTCTTGGCCCTGTTTAACTTTGCTTGCAAGGTTATCCCCATGGGCAGGGTCTTCTGTAGAAAATTGGAACGGGCTACCGTGGGGGTTAGACGCCCACATCATTTTCTTCGGTTGTCTCTCGAAATCCAAAGGGACTTGCGCATTTGGGACGGATTTCTTGTTCGTTTCAACGGCATCTGTATTTGGCAAGAGGCGGCTGTGTCTAGCCCAGCCCTGGAGCTTTTCACGGACGCCTCTGGCGCTTACGGGTTCGGAGCTTATTTTGCAGGCCGTTGGTGCGCGTGTCCCTGGCCCCGGGCCTGGCTTAGCAGGGGCCTCACGACGAACATGCTGTTGCTGGAAATATTTCCCATTTTGGTCGCTCTGGAATTGTGGTGCGATGCCCTGCGTAACAAACAGGTTGTCTTCTGGTGCGACAATATGGGCGTGGTTTTTGCCATAAACCGCCAAAAATCCACGTCCTTGCCGGTCCTGCGGGTCCTTGCGCAGATAGTCTTTCTATGTTTGGTGAACAACATTATGTTGCGAGCCAAACATGTCCCTGGCGTGCGTAACGAAATTGCAGATGCCCTGTCTCGGGGCGATTGGCAGCGGTTTCGGCGCTTGGCTCCTGCAGCGCTAATCCATGGGGAATTATGTCCTGCTTATGTGTGGCAGGTCATCCACCCGGATTGGAGGAGTTAGCCCACAGATCGTTGGCCCCTGCTACTTTTACGGCCTATCGTGCCGCCTGGGAGCGGTGGCGTCGCTTCCTCCTGGAGCGAGGCCAGCGTGGTAAGACCTCTCACGATTTACTCTTAGATTATATCTGGATGATGTACTCCGACGGGATTTTGCGGGCGTCTGTTAACAGGATTTTGGCGGGTATATCATACTTTCTGCAGCTTCGGGGGGAAGCGGATTTTACGAAGTCCTTTTTCCTCCGGCGGGTGTTGAAAGGTTGGGCTCAGGCGTTCCCGCCCCTCCCGGATACTCGCCTGCCGATCACGGGTGCTTTGCTGCGGTGGATTTTGGGATCCCTCCTGAGTATTTGCTCCTCGGGATACGAAGTTCGCCTCTTCATGGCGGCCTTTACGATGGCCTTCCACGGTGCATTCAGGGTGGGCGAGCTGGTGGCCGTCTCTCGGACTTCTGCCTCGCCCATGCTGGCAGCCCACGTCGTCGTACGCCCGACGGTTTGTGGTGCAGGATTCAGCGCTCCAAGACTGATGTAGTCGGCAGGGGGCAGTGGGTTCGAATGGGCCAGGCTTGTGCGCGGGGCATTTGTCCAGTTGCCGCGGCCCAGGCTTATTCGTCCCTTCGGCCTCCAACGCCCCCCGGGTGGCTTGTCCATCGTGACGGTTCCCCGTTGACCAGATATCAATTCCGGTCGGTTTTGGGACGTTGTCTTCTGTACCTGGGTCTCTCTCCGGCCGACTATGGGACTCACTCTTTCCGCATCGGCGCTGCTTCAGCAGCCGCTGCGGCGGGTTGGTCCGAAGTCGAAGTCCGGGCACTGGGTAGGTGGAGGTCTGGTGCAGTCAGACGCTATATCAGGCCTTTTCCTCCCAGTGCGCCCATTTGAGGACTAGCCGCTCGTCGCAGTTGCATTTTGCGATTGCGGGGGCCTTGAGGAATTTTTGTTTTATCGTTGGTTTTACTACGGCTTTTGCCGGCTAAGAAGTTTTGTTTTTGCCTCAAGTTAAATTGGGTGGCCCAAACCCCCCCCCCCTTCCAATCCCCGTTAGGGACGCAGTTAGGTTGCCCATTTAAAAATGCTATCTTTTATGTCATTTATTCACCTTCGTCACACCCTTCTTTTACAAGACGGCGGTTAGATCTGCACTTTATATGATTTGTCGGCCATTCGTACATCTATTGGCTGTCCGGGTCGGCTGTGGCCTGCGACACGACTCGGTTTCCAGAGCTGCGGGCCGTGCGCTAGTTGGGGCGTAGAGGCCTCCGCTGGGACGGCCTGCGGGACTGGCTTAGGGCGGCAGTTGGCCGGTTTGGATATCCGCTGTTTTTGGTCTTGCATCTCGGTGGCCTGGTCGTGCCGCACAGTGGTATCTCCTTCCGGGATCCGACTCTATACCGGTCTGTCAGGGTGCATTTGTCGCCAGCTGGCATGGTGATCTTCTTGGATGACATTATTCACGTTCTTCGGTCCCCTTAGGTAGTCGTTTCGGATTTTCGTTGCGTTAGTTAGTTTTTAGTTAGTTGTTAGTTAGTGTTTAGTTAGTTTTGTCGGCTTTTAGCCCCTCCTCTAGTTAGTTGTTCGGTGGCGGCGGCAGGTTGGTAACCTGGCAGTTGGACGGTTTCCGAACGGTTACTTAATTTTAACTATGAGTTCAAGGTTAGAAGTTTGGGTGTGCTTTTAGAAAAATTTTTCTTAGTCGTTTGAATTAGTTTACGGGCATCACTTTACCAAGTGGAGTCCATTAATTGGTATAAACATGTGGATGGCGGGGCCGGTGGCCCGATTTTTTACCTCGTAGGGGCGGAGCGTACCTCCGTCCCTACAACTGTTGGTGGGCAGGGGTAGTGGCAGAAGGTCGACCCCTGTCCTTGGATTTTTGATTTGTCAATGTCCGGGATGGAGGCAGGAGGCCGATCCCGGAACATCGGGGGCAGAAGGCTCCCTCACACATATGTTTTTTATTGCTTGCTTTTTTCTGTATTACAATGTTTTTTTCACCCATGTTACGTTTATTATGTTAACCGTTCTTCTCCCCGCCACCTTAGTTAGAGAGGGAAGTCTACATTTTAGTTTTAGTATTTAATAGGCCTTCCTCTCAGTCAAAAAATAAAAGCTGACCCCTTTCACGCCAATTACAGTTGTGGTGTCTTTATTTTATAGAATAAGTGTGCTTGAGTGGCGAGTGGATGCATCTGACGTGTGGGGTTTATGTAGATGGATAGTATACTTAATGACGACACAGAGGTAGGTACAGCAGTGGCCTACTGTACCGTAATGCTATATATTATATTATATACTGGTGGTCACTGGTCAGCAAAACTCTGCACTGTACTCCTCCTATATAATATTAATTATACTGGTGGTCCCCAGTCCCCACAATAAAGCAGCACACTGAGCACAGATATGGAGTGTTTTTCAGGCAGACAACGTATACTGGTGGTCACTGTCAGCAAAACTCTGCACTGTACTCCTGCTATATAATACAGCTGCTCCCCAGTCCCCACAATTAAGCAGTGTGAGCACAGATATATGCAGCACACTGAGCACAGATATGGAGCGTTTTTTTCAGGCAGAGAACGGATAAAACTGGTGGTCACTGATCAGCAAAACTCTGCACTGTACTCCTCCTATATTATACAGCTGCTCCCCAGTCCTCCCCACAATTAAGCAATAATGCACAATCAAGTTCAACAATAACGGAGAGGACGCCTGCCACGTCCTCTCCCTAACATTTCCAATGCACGAGTGAAAATGGCGGCGACGCGCGGCTGCTTATATAGAATCCGAATCTCGCGAGAATCCGACAGCGGGATGATGACGTTCGGGCGCGCTCGGGTTAACCGAGCCATACGGGAGAATCCGAGTATGCCTCGGACCCGTGTAAAGTGGGTGAAGTTCGGGGGGGTTCGGTTTCCGAGAAACCGAACCCGCTCATCACTACTTGTAACTGACGAGTCCAGATAACAAACTTTAGTGTCCAGTGTTGAGAAGGTGCCGGTGTGCTAAAGTGCAGAATTGTGCCAAAGTGCTTGTGCTGATTCGCAGAATCTCACCTCACAAATATGGGTACTGTTGTTAAAGTCACTGAAAATAACCGTTATTGGGGATCAATGTCCATACCAATCTACAGAAGGGTGCGGAGGTGCCTTGTTCCAAGATAATGAATCAATCATTAAAATAGTATACGGATGCTAGAACCGGCACTCCCCCTCAGTAAATAAATAATGCTCCGGTGCCCTATGGAAACATGGATATACAATCAAAGGTAAACAAGCAGCGGCACTCAGGAGACTTCTTCAAGGTTGATAAAGTGCAAAGATTTTAATCCATATTGAAATCGGGTGACCAACGTTTCGGGGCCGTGGCGCCCCTTTGTCAAGGTGATACAAACATAAAAAGAAAATAACATATCTTATATGCAAGAGAAGACCCGCGAACGGGACACACGCCGGAGGAGGGGGGTGGGAACTGTATCCGTCCTACACTCCCCGGGCTGTGGTGACGTCAGCGTGTCTGAACCGCATCTGTCGTCACTTCCTGGAAACCGGAGCTTGCACGGCAACCATGGTAACCGGCGCTTCCTGGCAACCAGGCTTCGGATAGGCGGCAGCGCTGCTGAAAATAAACAAAGTGCAACATAGTAAAATATACCAATGCAGTGCCTACAAACAAAGAGTGCATGTACATACAAATGGACTACGTCGTTAAGAAAACACTTATTAAAACCGTAATAATTAGTATAAACAAACTGCCATATAGAAGTCAGTACATGAATTGATATACCAGGGCAGATACAGATAGCCAAACTGAAATAAATGTATTTGTAAGCATTATTTACGCAAAATATCAGTATGTGTCTATCATATACCCACATATATAGCCAATTAGGTTGTCTTATATGGAATCTAGTGATATATAATACCATCCATCTAACCATGGTGGTAAAGCTCGTATTATGTATATATATATATGAAGCCACATATTTGGGCAGCTATATATGTGGGTATATGATAGACATATACTGATATTTTGCGTAAATAATGCTTACAAATACATTTATTTAAGTTTGGCTATCTGTATCTGCCCTGGTATATCAATTCATGTACTGACTTCTATATGGCAGTTTGTTTATACTAATTATTACGGTTTTAATAAGTGTTTTCTTAACGACGTAGTCCATTTGTATGTACATGCACTCTTTGTTTGTAGGCACTGCATTGGTATATTTTACTATGTTGCACTTTGTTTATTTTCAGCAGCGCTGCCGCCTATCCGAAGCCTGGTTGCCAGGAAGCGCCGGTTACCATGGTTGCCGTGCAAGCTCCGGTTTCCAGGAAGTGATGACAGATGCGGTTCAGACGCGCTGACGTCACCACAGCCCGGGGAGTGTAGGACGGATACAGTTCCCACCCCCCTCCTCCGGCGTGTGTCCCGTTCGCGGGTCTTCTCTTGCATATAAGATATGTTATTTTCTTTTTATGTTTGTATCACCTTGACAAAGGGGCGCCACGCCCCCGAAACGTTGGTCACCCGATTTCAATATGGATTAAAATCTTTGCACTTTATCAACTTTGAAGAAGTCTCCTGAGTGCCGCTGCTTGTTTACCTTTGATTGTATATCCATGTTTCCAGAGGGCACCGGAGTATTATTTATTTACTGAGGGGGAGTGCCGGTTCTAGCATCCGTATACTATTTTAATGATTGATTCATTATCTTGGAACAAGGCACCTCCGCACCCTTCTGTAGATTGGTATGGACATTGATCCCCAATAACGGTTATTTTCAGTGACTTTAACAACAGTACCCATATTTGTGAGGTGAGATTCTGCGAATCAGCACAAGCATTTTGGCACAATTCTGCACTTTAGCACACCGGCACCTTCTCAACACTGGACACTATGGGGTACATTTACTAAGCAGTGATAAGAGCGGAGAAGTGAGCCAGTGGAGAAATTTCCCCTTCAACCAATCAGCAGCTCTGTATCATTTTATAGTATGCAAATTATAGATCTTACTTCAGTGCTGATTGGTTGCCATGGGCAACTTCTCCACTGGCTCACTTCTCCGCTCTTATCACTGCTTAGTAAATGTACCCCTAAAGTTTGTTATCTGGACTCGTCAGTTACAAGTAACATCTGTGATTTTCATTTACTGCATACCCGTTCTGACATAATATGTCTCAAGGCACATCCTCAGGTTGCTTCAGCATACCATCCAATCCAACAGGTATGCTCAGCTTCAGTGATGTGGACGCTGAGCGGGTACTGTTTACGGAGGATTTGGCTGACTCAGAGAATTAATTAAGCATGGACGACATTTATCATCAACTCATTAAGCTTAAACTCCGTGAGATAGATTACTTAATGCATGGCATCTCTTTGTCAGACTATTTTCGCGATAAAATGATCCCACGCGGATTTAGAATCCGTAACGTGCCTTCCATAGGCCGTTTTAATCCTGAATTTTGCAACAGATGGATGGCCATTTTAAACACGTGCAGTCTGGAGTTAATTCTGCTAGTTGTGGAGGAATCTGGACGTGAATTGAAGATTACCAGGGATAAAATACAGGAATTAGAACGGGAGCACAAAGCCACTTTATCACTAGACACCAACCAAAATTTGGTACAGAAATTGAAAGCCCAATGTGACACCTACAGGAAAGAGTTGGTTAGATTTAAACGTAATAAATGTGCAATTGTAAGAGAGGATTATGAAACCTACAGGGTGTACCGCTGGGTGTCCAGCGGCGAACCAGAGAACCACCGACCTTACAACCAGAGAGCCAAACATACGTGGCGTAAACGGCATGATTATCGGAACAGGGACTACGCAACGTCCAATAGTGACAGTGAGTTTATTACAGCTGACTCAGATGGTCCGTCTGATACCACCAGTGTCCCTTTAGGAGTTTCCCCTGCTGGCGTGGAAGTCACCAAAACAAAAGGACGCCCACCCGCAGGGGCCAACAGAACCGCAGGCTCCAGAAGCAGCACTCCCAGAAGGAAAACCTGATTTATAACCTGTCAGACCGTACACTTACCAACATGGAAATCAGAGTTCTCAACAATGGACTATCCTTTATACCTACGAATAAATTTGATGGCCTTACTTGGCAGGCTGAATTACATCAGTTTGCTCGTAAATTACGTCTGCAGGAGTATTTTCAGGATCACCAACCTATTTCTTCAAATGATCCGCATCAGGATTTTCTTAAACAAAGGCTTAAATCGTCATTTGATCCACAGTCCAACAACTCGTCAATTAAGACGTTTACCACGTTACTTGATGACTCTGTTGTTAAGTATACTGCTGCTTCTCCAGCTGCTAATCAAAATTTGTCTAGATCCGAGCACAGAGCATTGAAACAAATGAGTTCATATAGGGATATCATTATCCGTCCCGCCGATAAGGGGGGCGGGATAGTGGTTATGAACCTCTCTGATTATAGGACTGAAATTTATAAACAGCTAGCTGATAATACGGTCTATATGAGTCTTTCTTCCGATCCCACATCACGATTTAAGTCGGAGTTAGATGGCATCCTAGATCAAGCTTATAGGTCCTCATTAATTTCCGACAAATTATGCCGTGCTCTCAAACAGGAATTTCCCAGGGTTCCCATTTTATTTACAGTACCCAAGATCCACAAGGCAGGCCAATCATTTCTGCTCATCAATCTATATACCAGCCTATTTCTGTATTTTTGGACAGCATTTTACAGCCGCTTATTTCCAGACAACCAAATTTTATTAAGGATACCACTTCCTTTTTAAATCAACTGTTGCTACTTAATGACGTACCTGAGGGTACCTTGATCTGTACCATCGATATATGTAGCTTGTATACAAGTATTCCTCACAGTAGTGGCCTTAGGGCCATGGAACATTTTCTCATCAGTGAAAATTTGACAACATTTGATGTGGGACTATTTCTCAAATTACTAGAGCTCACCTTGACAAGGAACTATTTTCTGTTCGATGGTAAATTTTTCTGTCAGACCAGCGGATGTGCGATGGGGAGCAACGTCTCCCCCTCCTTTGCTAACGTATTCATGATACAGGAGGAACAGGAGATGTTTTTTGCTGATGTTAACATCAGTCGACACATCCTGTATTATGCACGCTACATCGACGATGTATTTATACTTTGGATGGGGGGCCAAGTATTGTTTGACCAAATGGTCGCTGGAATCAACAGCAGGGACTCTCCAATAAAGATTACGGCACAGAGTGATCCCGCCTCTCTTAGTTACCTCGATGTCAAAGTTATCATGGATGAAGGGAAAATTCACACCGAAGTATTCTATAAACCCACCGATAAGAATACTCTTCTACGAGCTAGCAGCCATCATCCCAAGGCGCTAAAGAAGGGTTTGCCTAGATCTCAATTAATGAGGGCCGCTAGGATCACAAGCGACCCGTCAAAACTGGACCAAGCATTGTCCACAGTGGTGGACCGCTTCTCTGAGAGAGGATATGATCCTACAGAGCTTCGGAAATACAAACAGGAGGTTACTAGTATACCCAGGAAAATATTGTTAAGCAAGGAGACAAAACCTCAGCAACAAATCTTGCCGCTTGTTACCAAATACAATACTTCCAGTCCCGTACTACCCAGGGCCCTTAAAGCTATGTGGCCTATAGTAGCTTCAGACAGAAAATTACCCACATTCAGGGACAAACGTCCTCTGGTTTGCCATAAAAAGGGTAAGAGCATTAAAGATCACCTTGTCCACAAGGATATCACAGGATTTGAGGAATGTATTACAACCAACTTCTTGACCAAAGCACCAGGCTGCTACAGATGTCTCGGGTGCACGACTTGCACCAGTATGCAGCCTGGAACCTCTTTCAGTTCTATGGCTACAGGCAAAGTGTTTTCCATCAGACATGTGGTCACCTGTACTACCACTCATACAGTGTACCTGATTACGTGCCCCTGTAGGCTACAGTACGCGGGCAAGACGGTACGTTGTGCACGTGAATGGCTGGCTATGCACCGATCGGCCATCAAGTATGCCATTTCGGGGAACTCGTCGGACCAGCCGGTAGCAAAACATTTTGCGGAACAAGGTCATTCGCTGCAGGAACTGAAGTTTCAAATTATTGACCACATCCCCAAATCTATAAGAGGGGGTGATCGAGGTGGTCAACTCCTACGGAAAGAGGCCAGATGGATGTACAGCTTGGACACCATCAAACCTAAGGGCCTCAACGACAAGATCCAATGGAGTGTCTTTCAGTAATATCCTGGACTTATTATGTTTGTTAGGCAGTGCTAACTTGACAATTAGGTTGTCTTATATGGAATCTAGTGATATATAATACCATCCATCTAACCATGGTGGTATAGCTCGTATTATGTATATATATATGAAGCCACATATTTGGGCAGCTATATATGTGGGTATATGATAGACACATACTGATATTTTGCGTAAATAATGCTTACAAATACATTTATTTCAGTTTGGCTATCTGTATCTGCACTGGTATGTCAATTCATGTACTGACTTCTATATGGCAGTTTGTTTATACTAATTATTACGGTTTTAATAAGTGTTTTCTTAACGACGTAGTCCATTTGTATGTACATGCACTCTTTGTTTGTAGGCACTGCATTGGTATATTTTACTATGTTGCACTTTGTTTATTTTCAGCAGCGCTGCCGCCTATCCGAAGCTTGGTTGCCAGGAAGCGCCGGTTACCATGGTTGCCGTGCAAGCTCCGGTTTCCAGGAAGTGACGACAGATGCGGTTCAGACGCGCTGACGTCACCACAGCCCGGGGAGTGTAGGACAGATACAGTTCCCACCCCCCTCCTCCGGCGTGTGTCCCGTTCGCGGGTCTTCTCTTGCATATAAGGTATGTTATTTTCTTTTTATGTTTGTATCACCTTGACAAAGGGGCGCCACGGCCCCGAAACGTTGGTCACCCGATTTCAATATGGATTAAAATCTTTGCACTTTATCAACTTTGAAGAAGTCTCCTGAGTGCCGCTGCTTGTTTACCTTTGATTGTATATATATATATATATATAGATAGATAGATAGATAGACAGACAGACAGACAGACAGACAGACAGACAGACAGACAGATAGATAGATAGATAGATAGATAGATAGATAGATATATACAATGTTCTAAAGCCTGGCACTCCCTCCGCTGGTCAAATGCCCCGGTGCCCCCAGAGTAGATGCTGATAGATTGAACAAAAGCTGCGGCACTCAGGGTCTTAAACTCAAAAGGTTTGTATTAAAGTTCAGTTACATAGCGCACCCACGTGGTGGGGCGCGGGTGCGCTATGTAACTGAACTTTAATACAAACCTTTTGAGTTTAAGACCCTGAGTGCCGCAGCTTTTGTTCAATCTATATATATATATATATATATATATATATACCTTTATGCTGTCTGTGTCCTGACGACAGGGTTTATAGCCTCGAAACGTTGATGTATGGTTTAACAAGTTTTTTTATGTTATTTGCTGACTCTGAGTGCCGTTTATTTCTGGAGCCCTATTATCATAGAATCTGGCACTGGAGCAAATTGATCGGATGTTGTGAGTGCCGACTCAAATGAGATGTGGCACTCGTTTGCCATACGCATCAAGTTTTCCTGGCTCGTCAATGTTTCATTTATTCATATAGATTTTGTCAGGACACAACAAAATTTATTTGAATAAATGAAACGTTGACAAGACAGGAAAACCTGCTGCATATGGCATACATTAGTACCTGTGAGTGCCGCATCTCGTTTGATAGAATATATGTGTGTATGTATATATATATATATATATATATACATATATTCTATGTATGTTAATGGGGTACTACTGTGTAATGAGAATAAGGCTGCACTACTGTGTGGCGTAGTTTTGAATTTCTATATTTTTTATCTTAATTTATTTATATGTACCTTTTTTTTTGGTGCGTGTGTGTCGGGGGTGGGGGGGGGGGGGTGGGGGGGGCAGGGGGGGCGCGCTAAATTACTGCCTTGCCCCGGGTGCCGAAAATCCTAGTTTCGGCCCTGATGCAGTCACCAATGACTGTCATATTTTCTGTATAAAAATGAAGCATTCGCAATGCAATGCATCACTGCAGCTCAGATTAAATCTACGTGAAATCCAATGTAACATGCTAATTGTACAAAGTGTGGAAGAGTAGACTTATGTAGACATGGTACCATTTCATAGTACCATGTAATAAGATGCGGAGATAGTTTTGATAAATTTGATTGTGCTGCTTTTTTTTCTTTCTTGTTAAGGTGCATACACATGGGGGGTCATTCCAACCCATTCACACGCTGCGGTTCATTGCAGCGGTGTGAACGGGTCGGAACTGCACATGCGCGACGGCCGCATTGTGCAGGCGCGTCGCTGCCCGGCGATGGCTGTCACCAGGCAGCGATACTGCATACGAAGAAAGTGGTCGCAGCGGCGACCGCAAGAAGATTGATCGGAGGAAGGCGTTCCGGGGCATCAACTCCGGGCATTGAGATCCGAACGCAGGCGTGTCCAGGCGTTTGGAGGATGGATGTCTGACGTATATTCTGGGGCTAGTCTTGTTTCACACAAAACTTTTTTAGCATAGCAGGGCTGCACAAGCGATCGCAGCCCTACTATGCTAACATACACTCCCCCATAGGCGGCGTCTAGTTGATCGCACGAACAGCAAAAAGTTGCTACATGCAATCAACTCGGAATGACCTCCCATGGTGCGATATTTCCTTACGATTTTGACTATATAGTCAAAATTGTAAGAAAAGTTGGCACATATCGCACCATGTGTACACAGCTTGCAATACCGATGCACGCTCTTGTGGGGTCGGTATTGCAAGAAAAAAATTATACTGTGCAGGCAAGTAAATTTTGACTATAATGTGTAAAATACACAAATCTAGTACATAGTGGGCCTAATTTGTTAGCTAATGGGCAAAACCATGTGCGCCACAGGGGAGGAGTATATAACAACGTGAAGAGAGAGTTAGATGTGGGTGGGGTGTATTCAAACTGAAATCTAAATTGCAGTGTAAAAATAAAGCATCCAGTATTTACCCTGCACAGAAACAATATAACCCAATCTAACTCTCTCTGCACGTTATATCTGCCCCCCCTGCTGTGCACATGGGGGGTCATTCCGACCCATTCGCATGCTGTTGTTTTTCGCAGCAGTGCAATCGGGTTGGTTCTACGCATGCGTGGCGGCCGCAATGCGCAGACATGTCATTACCCAGTGACGGCCGTCGCTGGGCAACGACAAGCAGAACAAAAAAAGCGATTGCTGCCGCGATCACAAGAAGATTGACAGGAGGAATGCGCTACGGGGCTTCAACTGACCGTTTTCTGGGAGTGGTTCGGCAAACGCAGGCGTGTCCAGGCGTTTGGAGGGCGGATATCTGACGTCAATTCCGGGACCTTCAACGCTGGATTCATCGCACAGGGTAAGTAACTCATACCCTGGACTAGTTCTGCACAAAACTTTTTTTGCATAGCAGGGCTGCACAAGCGATCGCAGCCCTGCTATGAAAAAAAAACACTCCCCCATAGGCAGCGTCTAGATCGCACAGGCTGCAAAAAGTTGCAGCGTGCGATCAACTCAGAATGACCCCCATGGTTTTGCCCATTAGCTAACAAATTTGCTGCTGCGAGCAAATCTGAATTAGGCCCAGTATACAAATGTACAATGTCCAAATCTTGTACATAGTATAGTCAAAATTGGCACTTAGTCAAAATCGCAAGTAAAGATCAATATCGGTGGTTCTGGGCTCCGAGGAGTTCAAGAGAAATTAAAAAGTCAAAATGGGCACTTAGTCAATATCTCTCAGTGTGGATGCACCTTTACTATCTAATGGAGGGGAGGAGTCATTCCGGTACTACAAGGAATGCAACAAAAGTTGCAAAAAAGTAATAAGAGCAGCTAAAATTGTAAAAGAGCAACCAAAATTGTAAGCGAAAAAGCAAATCGCTATAGAGAGTAAATGTCACAACTGAGGGCCTGAGCTGACGGGAGGCAGCCTCAGTTGTAGGGGCTGAGATGTACCGGAACCTGGGAGGTTGTATCAGACCCCTGGACATGTAAGTAACATGAATAATAACTGCCCGAAGGCGTGACCACGACAACTTGGATAAAAGTCAATGATGTTTATTATGACAACTCCGCAACACAGCAGCAGTAAAAGAAAACATAAAAGTCAGCAAAGAATAAATACAGTTCCTGGGTACTACAGGGTGGCAGGAGCCACAGGGCACTGGTAGTGTGAGATAGTTCTAATAATCTTCTAGATGGAAAGTCCTTACCAGGCCCGACTGTAGCAATGGAGATAACCCAGGATTGTACCAGCTGGTGTTCCAGGAAAAGCTGGGCTGCTGTAGATAAAACGGCTGCTGTGGATACTGGCTGGAACCAGACTGTTGTTAGCACGGAGTGGATACTGGCTGGAACCAGTTAAATAATAAATGAACTTGGGAGCGATGAAATATGAGCTGAAATGTAGAGCTTGAGAGCGGAGAAATAATAATACCGGTGGAGAGTGGTAAACTGTAGAAAGGACACCGGCCCTTTAAGAGAAGCTGTACTCTGCTGGAAGCTGGGCTGGAAGCAGGTAATGTTGTAGCTGGAAACAGATGAATCCAAAATGGATCGGAGAGTCAGGCTACACCGCAGGTGGAATGCTGGTGCGGGTCTCTTTGGTGGAAGTCTTGAGACAGGAGCTGGAACCTGGAAGACAATCACAGGAGAGAGACAAACAGGAACTAGGTTTGACAACCAAAGCACTGACGCCTTCCTTGCTCAGGCACAGTGTATTTATACCTGCAGCAAGGAAGGGATTGGCTAGGCAATTATGCAGATTATCAATACTGAGAACAGATTGGTGGAAATGATCAGCTGACAGAATCCAAGATGGCTGCGCCCATGCAGACACTTGGAGGGAAGTTTGGTTTGTAATCCATGTGGTAATGAAAACAGTAATGGCGGCGCCGGCCACCGGAGACAGGAGGCGCCAGGCTGACAGATGCACATCCAACCACGTGGACACAGCGGAGGCCGCGGCTGACGTAATCGCCACTCAGACACTCTGCATGCAGAAGTTCAGGGACGGCGGCGGAGGCCGCGGGAGACGCCATGCCAGGTGTAATATGGCGTTTACTGTGACAGCGTCCCAGAGTGACAGGAGAGGATACAGGAATGTACACATCAGGATAACAGATGGGATCCGGTCCTGGAGCGCTGAGCCAGCCTTAGGAGGCATCTGATGGGTAAGAAATGGCGTCCAGATACCCGGATCGTGACAGCACCCCCCCCTTTAGGAGTGGCCCCAGGACACTTCTTTGGCTTTTGAGGAAACTTGGAATGGAATCTCCGGACCAAGGCAGGAGCATGGACATCAGAAGCATTGGTCCATGAACGTTCCTCAGGACCATAACCCTTCCAGTCAATAAGATATTGTAGTTGACCGTAACGGTGACATGAGTCCAGGATCTTGGCCACTTCATACTCAACGCCTCGTTGAGTTTGGACTTTCGGAGTTGGAGGAGGTGAGGAATGAAACCGATTCAAGTTCAAGATCAGCGGTTTCAACAGGGAAACATGGAATGTCCTGGGTATTTTTAAGAAGGGAGGCAACTGGAGTCTGTAAGCAACAGGATTGATGACTTGTTCAATCTTGAAAGGACCGATATAGCGAGGTGCAAACTTCATACTGGGAACTCTTAACCTCAAATTCTTCGTGGATAACCATACCCGATCACCCACCTTGAGAGCAGGAACTGCTCGACGCTTCTTATCCGCAAACTTCTTGTACCTGAACGATGCCTTGAGCAGAGCTGATCGTACGCTCTTCCAGATATTGGCAAACTGATGCAAGGTGATATCCACTGTGGGAACAGAAGTTGCTGGAAGCGGTTGGAACTCAGGGACTTTAGGGTGGAATCCAAAGTTAGTGAAGAATGGTGTTGAAGCAGATGAAGAATGATACTGGTTGTTATGACAGAACTCGGCCCAGGGAAGTAATTGAACCCAGTCATCTTGAGAGGAGGACACATAGATGCGGAGGAAGGCCTCCAAGTCCTGATTCACCCTCTCGGTTTGACCATTGGTCTGAGGATGGTAAGCCGTGGAAAACTTTAGCTTGACTTGGAGGACTTGACATAAACTTCGCCAGAATTTGGCTGTGAATTGAACTCCTCGATCTGAGATAATTTCTTCAGGAAGACCGTGGAGTCGGAAGATCTCTTGTATGAATACTTGAGCCAACTTGGAAGCTGACGGAAGACCGGTGAGAGGAATGAAGTGTGCCATCTTGGTGAACCGGTCAACTACCACCCAGATGGTATTGAACTTGTTGCACATGGGTAAATCTGTAATAAAATCCATCGACAAATGGGTCCAAGGTCGACGGGGAACAGATAGTGGAACCAGTTGCCCCGCAGGCGACTGGCGGGATACCTTATGTTGAGCACACTTTGGGCAAGATGCAATAAACTCCAAGACGTTCTTTTTCAGAGTTGGCCACCAATAGGACCTAGAGATAAACTCCAGGGTTTTTTGGATACCTGTATGTCCGGCAAAACGGGAAGCATGGGCCCAATGCATGAGCTTCTTCCTTAGCATCGGTTTCACAAAACTTTTCCCTGATGGGGGCGTAGAGTCCATCCCTATCGTGGAGAATGCCAACGGATTTATAATAGGATGCTTGTCTGAAGACTCTGACTCATTTTCTTGCTCCCATGAGCGGGAAAGGGCATCGGCCTTGCGATTCTGAGAGCCCGGACAGAACTGGAGTTTAAAGTCGAACCTGGAAAAGAAAAGTGCCCATCTGGCCTGACGAGGGTTGAGACATTGTGCGCCTTTCAGATATAAAAGGTTCTTGTGGTCTGTAAGTATGGTGATTGAATGAGAAGCTCCCTCCAACAGATACCTCCACTCTTCTAGAGCGAGCTTGATGGCTAGCAACTCCTGGTTGCCAATGGCATAGTTGCGCTCAGCTGGAGAGAACTTCCGGGAGAAGAAACTGCAAGGGTGTAAATGGCCATCTTTAGCCCTCTGAGATAACACCGCTCCTACTCCAACGGAGGAGGCATCCACCTCTAAGATGAAAGGAGAGTCGATGTCAGGCTGTTTCAGAACAGGCGCAGAGATGAACCTTTGTTTTAAAAGATGAAATGCTTGCATGGCTTCTTCAGACCACTTGGACGGGTTAGCACCCTTCTTAGTGAAAGCAGTAATAGGCGCCACAATGGTGGAAAAGTCTCGTATAAACTTTCGGTAATAGTTAGCGAACCCTAAGAACCTCTGGACCCCTTTGAGGGTTAAGGGTACTGGCCAATTTTGGATTGCTTGTAGTTTCTCAGGATCTATCTCTAGTCCGGAACCGGACACAATGTACCCTAGAAACGGAATGGACTTGACTTCAAAGACGCATTTCTCTAATTTGCAATAGAGATGATTGACACGGAGACGGGACAGAACCTCTTTAACCCAAAAACGATGTTCCTCTAAATCGTTGGCAAAAATGAGGATATCGTCTAGATAGACCACGACATGACGGTATAGAATGTCTCTGAAGATCTCATTGACAAAATGCTGGAAGACAGCTGGAGCATTGCTCAATCCGAAGGGCATGACGAGGTACTCATAATGTCCGTCACGGGTGTTAAAGGCGGTCTTCCACTCGTCACCCTCACGGATCCGGATGAGATTGTATGCACCTCTCAAGTCCAGCTTTGTAAAGATGGTAGCTCCGCTAACTCTGTCAAAGAGCTCAGTAATCAGGGGTAAAGGATAACGGTTCTTGATGGTAATGTCGTTCAAACCTCTGTAGTCGATGCACGGCCGCAGACCACCATCTTTCTTTTTTACAAAAAAGAAGCCTGCGCCGGCTGGAGAAGAAGAAGGTCGAATGAACCCCTTTGCTAGGTTCTCTTTAATGTATTCCTCCATAGAATGCGTCTCAGGCAGAGACAACGGATAAGTTCGGCCTCGAGGTGGAACCTTCCCTGGAACGAGATCAATCGGGCAGTCCCATTCTCTATGAGGAGGAAGGATATCAGCAGAAGCTTTACTGAACACATCCGTGAAATCTTGATATGGAGGAGGTGGAACATCAGACGACCTGAGGGAGGAAGAACAGACAGGCAATTCTTTAAACAAACATGTCTCAGCACAGGAGGAACCCCATGCCAGGATTTGCGTAGTCGTCCAATCAATTGTAGGATTGTGAAGACGGAGCCATGGAAGGCCCAGGACCACAGGATGTGTGGCTCTTGGAATCACTAAAAAAGAAATAAGTTCGGAATGAAGAACTCCCACTCTCAGACGAACTGGTAGAGTCCTTAAAGAAATAACTGCATCAAAAATTTTGCTGCCATCCACGGCAGTTAAAGAAATGGACGAAGGAAGTCTCTCGGTGGGTAGGGACCACCGTTTAACATAGGCTTCGGTAATAAAGTTCCCAGCTGCTCCGGAATCAAGGAGGGCAATAACGTTCCGATAACGTTGAGCAACTTGAAGCGAGACTGGGAGATTACAATCTTGAGGAGATGGAGAGGAGATCATTACTCCTAGCCGGCCCTCTCCTTGGCGAGCTAGGATTTGGAGTTTCCCGGACGTTTGGGACAGGCATTAATGGTGTGAGACGGAGCTGCACAATAAAGACAGAGAGACTCGGAGAGACGTCTTCGGCGCTCAGCAGGAGTTAAACGGGAACGGCCAATTTGCATGGGCTCATCTTTAGTTGGTGACAGTTGGCGAGGAGGAGGAGCAGAAGATTTTGGAGCAGATGATCTTCCACGCTCAGTTGCTCTCTCTCTGAAACGTAAATCAACTTTCGTGCAGAGTGAGATTAGCTCATCTAACTTAGAGGGTAAGTCTCTGGTAGCTAACTCATCTTTAATACGCTCAGATAAGCCATGCCAGAATGCAGCATACAGGGCCTCGTCGTTCCATGCCAGTTCGGATGCCAGGATCTGGAACTGTATCAGATATTGTCCTACAGTACGTGACCCCTGGCGTAAACGGAGAATCTCGGATGAAGCTGAGGTTACCCGGCCTGGCTCGTCGAAGATGCGCCTGAATGTTGTCACGAATGCAGTGTAAGAAGATAGCAGGGTGTCGGACCTCTCCCATAACGGTGATGCCCAATCAAGGGCTGAGCCACTGAGAAGAGAAATAATGTAGGCAATTTTTGTACGGTCACTGGGAAAATTGCCAGGTTGTAGCTCAAACTGAATCTCACACTGGTTGAGAAATCCCCTGCAGAATCTTGGAGATCCGTCAAATTTTGCTGGCGTTGGAAGATGAAGACGTGGAGCAGAAATGGGTAAGGTGGGTGGGGTTATAACTGGAGTCACTGTGGTTGACGCACCAGAAGCGCCTGATCCACGGAGAGTTGTCTGAATCCCATCCAGCCGAGTAGAGAGATCCTGGAGACAGCGGATGATGTGGCCCTGTGCAGCCTCCTGATGTTCTAGTCGGGCTGCCAGTTCTTGCATCGGCCTGGCCGCTTGATCCTGGTCTCCGGCTGGATTCATTAGGTCAGTGCTTACTGTCACAACTGAGGGCCTGAGCTGACGGGAGGCAGCCTCAGTTGTAGGGGCTGAGATGTACCGGAACCTGGGAGGTTGTATCAGACCCCTGGACATGTAAGTAACATGAATAATAACTGCCCGAAGGCGTGACCACGACAACTTGGATAAAAGTCAATGATGTTTATTATGACAACTCCGCAACACAGCAGCAGTAAAAGAAAACATAAAAGTCAGCAAAGAATAAATACAGTTCCTGGGTACTACAGGGTGGCAGGAGCCACAGGGCACTGGTAGTGTGAGATAGTTCTAATAATCTTCTAGATGGAAAGTCCTTACCAGGCCCGACTGTAGCAATGGAGATAACCCAGGATTGTACCAGCTGGTGTTCCAGGAAAAGCTGGGCTGCTGTAGATAAAACGGCTGCTGTGGATACTGGCTGGAACCAGACTGTTGTTAGCATGGAGTGGATACTGGCTGGAACCAGTTAAATAATAAATGAACTTGAGAGCGATGAAATATGAGCTGAAATGTAGAGCTTGAGAGCGGAGAAATAATAATACCGGTGGAGAGTGGTAAACTGTAGAAAGGACACCGGCCCTTTAAGAGAAGCTGTACTCTGCTGGAAGCTGGGCTGGAAGCAGGTAATGTTGTAGCTGGAAACAGATGAATCCAAAATGGATCGGAGAGTCAGGCTACACCGCAGGTGGAATGCTGGTGCGGGTCTCTATGGTGGAAGTCTTGAGACAGGAGCTGGAACCTGGAAGACAATCACAGGAGAGAGACAAACAGGAACTAGGTTTGACAACCAAAGCACTGACGCCTTCCTTGCTCAGGCACAGTGTATTTATACCTGCAGCAAGGAAGGGATTGGCTAGGCAATTATGCAGATTATCAATACTGAGAACAGATTGGTGGAAATGATCAGCTGACAGAATCCAAGATGGCTGCGCCCATGCAGACACTTGGAGGGAAGTTTGGTTTGTAATCCATGTGGTAATGAAAACAGTAATGGCGGCGCCGGCCACCGGAGACAGGAGGCGCCAGGCTGACAGATGCACATCCAACCACGCGGACACAGCGGAGGCCGCGGCTGACGTAATCGCCACTCAGACACTCTGCATGCAGAAGTTCAGGGACGGCGGCGGAGGCCGCGGGAGACGCCATGCCAGGTGTAATATGGCGTTTACTGTGACAGCGTCCCAGAGTGACAGGAGAGGATACAGGAATGTACACATCAGGATAACAGATGGGATCCGGTCCTGGAGCGCTGAGCCAGCCTTAGGAGGCATCTGATGGGTAAGAAATGGCGTCCAGATACCCGGATCGTGACAGTAAAACCAATCCTAAACAGTTTTATAAATACATTAACAATAAAAGGTTAAAAAAGGAGATGTTAGGCCCATTAAAAGATGAACTGAGAGTCTTGATAAACGATGACAAAACAAAAGCGGAAATACTGAACAATTTTTTTTCATCAGTATTCACCAGGGAGGATCAGATGGTGATAGTAGAGCATAATGACAGTGAAGGTAATGACTCTTGGCTAGATGCTTGTTTAAGCAAGGAAGTAATCCTGGAGAGATTAAGCAACACAAAGATTAATAAATCACCTGGCCCAGATGATTTTCGCCTGTGGGTTATTATGGAGCTCAGGTCACAGCTAGAAAAACCCCCATACTTGATTTTTTATAGTTCAATTAGATCAGGCATGGTACCGAAAGACTGGCGTTTAGCTGAGGTAGTACTAATATTTAAAAAGGTAACTAAAAGTATTCCTGGTAACTGTAGACCGGTTAGTTTAACCTCTATAGCGGTTAAAATATTGGAAGGAATTTTGAGGGATAGCATAGAGGAGCATCTGCAGACAACTAAGATTATTAGCAAGAGTCAGCATGGGTTTGTGAGGGACAGATCATGTCAAACTAACTTAATTAGCTTCTACGAGGAAGTGAGCGATAATCTTGACCAGGGAAAAGCAGTGGATGTGGTCTATTTAGATTTTGCAAAAGCCTTTGATACAGTGCCTCACAGGAGACTGATCATCAAATTAAGGGAGCGTGGCCTAGGAAATACTATTTGTACATGGATAAGTAATTGGCTGGATAACAGGGTACAACGAGTAGTGGTCAATGGGATGTTCTCCAGCTGGGCACCAGTAGTCAGCGGAATACTACAAGGGTCCGTACTCGGCCCGCTACTGTTCAATATATTTAATAATGATCTAGGTATATGGCTGGAAAGCACAGTGTCAATCTTTGGAGATGATACTAAACTGTGTAAGGTAATTAATTCTGAAATCGATGTGGAGTCTCTACAGAATGACTTATTTAAACTTGAAACATGGGCATCTAAATGGAGAATGAGTTTCAATATAGAAAAATGCACAGTTATGCATTTTGGGATGAAAAACAAACTTGCATCCTACACATTAAATGGGGAAAAGATAGGGGTAACAGTAGTGGAAAAAGCTTTGGGGGTGCTCATAGATAATAGGCTTAATAACAGCACACAATGTAAAAATGCAGCAAAGAAGGCAAGTAAGGTGCTTGTGTGCATAAAACGGGGTATTGAGACAAGGGACAAGGATGTAATCCTGCCACTGTACAAATCACTGGTACGTCCGCACCAGGAATATTGTGTTCAATTTTGGGCACCACATTATAAAATAGATATTGGGGAACTCGAAAGAGTTCAAAGGCGAGCTACTAAATTGATTAAAGGGTTAGAGACACTGGAGTGCGAGGTAAGGCTTACCAGGTTAAATATGTATACACTGGAAAAGAGGCATCTAAGAGGAGACTGTCACGATCCGGGTATCTGGACGCCATTACTTACTCTTCAGATGCCTCCTAAGGCTGGCTCAGCGTTCCAGGACCGGATTCCATCTGTTATACTGATGTTCACATTCCTGCCTCCTCTCCTGTCACTCTGAGACGCGGTCACCGCAACGCCTGTTACATCCGGAATGGCGTCTCCCGCGGCCTCCGCCGCTGTTCCAGAGTTTCTACATGCAGAATGTAAGAGTGGTGATTACGTCAGCCGCGGCCTCCGCTGTGCCCGCGTGGTTAAATGTGCACTTATCAGTCTGGCGTCTCCTGTCTCCTGTGGCCGGCGCCGCCATTGCTGTTTTGATTCCCACATGGATTACAAACCAAACTTCCCTCCAAGTGTCTGCATGGGCGCAGCCATCTTGGATTCTGTCATCTGTTCATTTCCACCAATCTGCTGTTTGCAATGTTAATCTGCATAATTGCCTAGCCAATCCCTTCCTTGCTGCAGGTATAAGTAATCTGTGCCTGAGCAAGGAAGACGTCAGTGCTTTGGTTGTCAAACCTAGTTCCAGTTTGTCTCTCTCCTGTGGTTGTTTTCCAGGTTCCAGCTCCTATCTCCACACTTCCACTAAAGAGACCCGCACCAGCATTTCCACCTGCGGTGTAGCCTGACTCTCCTATCCATTTGGATTCATCTGCTTTCAGCTACAGATCCACCTGCTTACAGCAATCAGCTTCCAGCAGAGATCAGCTCTTCTTAAAGTGCCGGTACCCTTTTCTGCAGATTACCATTTATCACCGGTATTATTATTTCACCGCTCTCAAGCTCCATATATCATTTCATATTTCATCGCTCTCAAGCTACATTTATTATTTAACTGGTTCCAGCCAGTAATCACTCCGTGTCAACATCAGTCTGGTTTCAGCCAGTATCCACAGCAGCCGTTTTACCCACAGCAGCCCAGCTTTTCCTGGAACACCAGCTGGTACGATCCTGGGCTATTTCCATTGCTACAGTCGGGCCTGGTAAGGACTTTCCACCTAGAAGATTATTAAGAACTATCTCATACTACCAGAGCCCTGTGGTCCTTGCCACCCTGTAGTACCCAGGAACTGTATTATTTCCCTGCTGAGTTTTATGTTTTCTTATTTGCTGCTGTGTTACGGAGTATGTCATAATAAACATCATTGACTTTTATCCTGGTTGTCGTGGTCACGCCTTCGGGCAGTTATTCTACATGTTACTTACATGTCTAGGGGTCTGATACAACCTCCCAGGTTCCGTTACATCTCAGCCCCTACAACTGAGGCTGCCTCCCGTCAGCTCAGGCCCTCAGTTGTGACAGAGACATTATTAATATCTTCAAATATTTAGAGTCATTACAAGGAGTTAGCAGGGGATTTGTTTATTAAAAGAACTCTGCATAGGACATGTGGGTACTCGCTGAGGCTAGAGGAGAGAAAATTCCGTACACAACGTAGGAAAGGGTTCTCCACGGTAAGGGCAATAAAGATTTGGAACTCCCTGCCAGAGAAGGTAATATTGGCGGACTCTGTAAACGCATTTAAAAGCGGATTGGACAAATTTCTAACTGAAAAAGATATCCATATAATATATTGACATTAAATATCTGGGAGTGATACGAATTACAGTTGTCAATTGGTACTAAAACCATTCAGCAGGTACATTATAAGGTGCATAGCTTAGTATAAAATATAGGTTGAACCCGATGGGCATTTTGCCTCTTTTCAACCTCATTAACTAGGTTACTATGTATTGTTTTATATGGTTTAATATAACAAATAAAAAAAAGTTTTATGACTTCCGGTTCTAGCGGTGATGCGGTGAGACACCCTAACCGCTAGCTCCTCTGCCCATCCAGCTCTCTCAGTGTGAATGGCCTCCTGGCAACCTCCATTTGCTGCCACATACAGTACCTGTCTGACCACCCGATGCACTGCCCATGGTGCATGGAGCATTTTCTGACTCCCTCCATGCCCGGAAAATCTCACCACCAGAGGACTTATAGGCACCGCACGGATTCCAATATGACGGCTGTGGCTGACACTCCAGAGTCTACTGAAGTTCAGGGGCGTATCTGCCCCTTGGCCAGGATGGCACTCGCCAGGGGCACTGAGTAGTGTGGGACGCTGCCTGGTGGTGTCACCCATGGCTAGAGGGTACAATTAAGGGGGAGACACAGGGCTTGATAACCCGGGCTCCGCTCTCTCATGGAGCCTCCGGCTGCAGCACAGGACACCACTATAAACTGTTAATAGGAGTCGCACTGCGCATGCACGGGTAATGGACCCATTGGAGTAGTGCTGCGTATTTGCAGTGGGTGGCGGGAGTCCGTGCCCGTGGCTGGTGCTGAAAATAGACTGTGGTAATGCCTGTCAGAGCCTGCATATGAGTACTGGACACACAGCTCCCTCATCCCCCTGCTTCCTGTGTACTTGCTGTGTAAGGCACATCGGGGGAGAGTACAGTGTATTGGGAGCAGTCTATGAAGGGGGTGCCATGCAGCATATGGGGAGTAGTCTGTGGGGGTGCCATTCAGCATATGGAGAACAGCACGTGAGGAGGGGTGTAATAAGCGTATGGGGAGCAGCGCGTAAGGAGATGTGTCATGCAGTGTATGGGGAGCAGTGTGTGAGGAGGGGTGTCATGCGGCATATGGTGTAGCAGCATGTGAGGAGAGGTTTCATGCGGTGTATGGAGAGCAGCGCGTGAGGATGGGTTTCATGTGTCATATGGGGAGCCGCGCGTGAGGACGGGTTTCATGCAATGTAGGGGGAGCAGGCATGAGGAGGGGTTTCATGTGGCATATGGGGAGCAGCACGTGAGGAGGGATGTCCTGAACTGTATGTGGAGCAGTGCGTGAGGAGGCCAGTGGCGGATCCATTGGAGGGGGTGGGGGGTGGGAGTTGATAAGGGTGATTGCTCATAATGTGAAGGGGCACTTTTACTGTGTGGCATAATATGTAAGGGGCACTATTGTGTGGCATAATGTCTACTGTGCAGCGTAACATGAATAAGGGGCTCTAGTGTGTGATGTATGTGTATAATGGGTACTGTAGTCTGGCATAACGTGATAGACACTACTGGCATAGTGTAATGTGAATGAGGGACACTGCTATGCTGTGTGGCATAATTTGAATTAGGGATACTATTGTGTGGCCACTCCCCTCCTCCATGAGACCATGCCCCTATTTTATGCAGGTGCGCTGTCTCATTAAAATACGAGGGGGAGAGGGGAAATCCCAAACTTTGCCAGGGGCGCTCGAACCTCTACCTGCCACCCAGCCTTCTAGATTTATTGCAGATATCGGATGTATGTACAGGCACTGGTGGTCATTCCGAGTTGATCGCTCGCTAGCAGTTTGTAGCAGCCGTGCAAACACTATGCCGCCGCCCACTGGGAGTGTATTTTAGCTTAGCAGAAGTGCGAATGAAGGAATTGCAGAGCGACTACAAAAATATTTTGTGCAGTTTCAGAGTAACTTCAGACATACTCAGCGCTTGCGATCACTTCAGACTGTTCAGTTCCTGTTTTGACGTCACAAACACGCCCTGCGTTCGCCTGGCCACGCCTGCGTTTTTGCTGGCACACCTGCGTTTTTCCAAACACTCCCTGACAATGGTCAG
This sequence comes from Pseudophryne corroboree, assembly GCF_028390025.1. Taxonomy (NCBI): domain Eukaryota; kingdom Metazoa; phylum Chordata; class Amphibia; order Anura; family Myobatrachidae; genus Pseudophryne; species Pseudophryne corroboree. The sequence goes on from NC_086447.1 coordinate 667,837,945, forward strand.
TTGACACCCAGAAACGCCCACTTCATGTCAATCACTCTGCGGCCAGCAGTGCGAATGAAAAGCTTTGCTAGACTCTGTGTGAAACTACTACATCGTTTGTTGTAATAGTACGTCGCACGTGCTTATTGCGCCCCTGTCATTGAACGAGCACACAGAGTGAGTATGACACAAGATACATACCAATCCCGTCCCAGTGTTGTCCTTTTCAGATGGCTGAGCTATGGGGGTAATTCAAAGTTGATCGCAGCAGCAAATTTGTTAGCAGTTGGGCAAAACAATGGCCCTCATTCCGAGTTGTTCGCTCGGTAAAAATCTTCGCATCGCAGCGATTTTCCGCTTAATGCGCATGCGCAATGTCCGCACTGCGACTGCGCCAAGTAAATTTGCTATGCAGTTAGGAATTTTACTCACGGCTTTTTCATCGTTCTGGCGATCGTAATGTGATTGACAGGAAATGGGTGTTACTGGGCGGAAACAGGCCGTTTTATGGGCGTGTGGGAAAAAACGCTACCGTTTCCGGAAAAAACGCAGGAGTGGCCGGAGAAACGGAGGAGTGTCTGGGCGAACGCTGGGAGTGTTTGTGACGTCAAACCAGGAACGACAAGCACTGAACTGATCGCAGATGCCGAGTAAGTCTGAAGCTACTCAGAAACTGCTACGAGGTGTGTAATCGCAATATTGCGAATACATCGTTTGCAATTTTAAGATGCTAAGATTCACTCCCAGTAGGCGGCGGCTTAGCGTGAGCAACTCTGCTAAAATCGCCTTGCGAGCGAACAACTCGGAATGACCTCCAATGTGCACTGCAGGGGGGGGGGGGGGGGGGAGATATATCATGTGCAGAGAGAGTTAGATTTGGGTGGGGTGTGTTCAAACTGAAATCTAAATTGCAGTGTAAAAGTTTAGCAGCCAGTATTTACCCTGCACAGAAACAAAATAACTCACCCAAATCTAACTCTCTCTGCAAATGTTATATCTGCCACACCTGCACTGCACATGGGGGGTCATTCTGATCCGATCACACGCTGCAGTTTATCGCAGCGGTGCGATCGGGTCAGAACTGCACATGCGCCGGCGCATGCCAGACGCCCGAAGGCCGTCGGGCCACTATGATCGCCTCTGCCTGATTGACAGGCAGAGGCGGTCGCTGGGCGGGGGCGGAAGAGCGTCCGTTTCGTGGGCGCAGTCCGGCCAACGCAGGAGTGGCCAGACCGAATGGGGGTGGGCCGCAGTGACTGCGTGACGTCACACGCAGCCGATGCGGGCCGGGGAGCGATGAGTAGCTCCCACCCAGCACACTAAAGCTGCGCTGGTCGGGAGCTACTCTTGAAGTGCAAAAGCATCGCTGCTGTGCGATGCCTTTGCACTTCTGCGGGGGGGGGGGGGGGGGGGGGCACTGACATGCGGGGCGGGATAGCCCTGTGCTGGGCGTTCCCCCGCATGTCAGTGTGAATGATCGTAGCTTTGCTAAATTTTGCACAGCTACGATCATCTCAGAATGACCCCCATGGTTTTACCCAACTGCTAGCAAATTTGCTGCTGCGATCATCTCTGAATGACCCGATCGCACGCTGTAGTTTATCGCAGCGCAGCGATCGGGTCAGAACTGCGCATGCGCTGGTGCCGCAGTGCGCCGGCGCATGCCAGACGGCCATAGTCCATCGCTGCGGTACGATCGCCTCTGCCTGGTTGACAGGCAGAGGTGGTCGCTGAGCGGGGAGGATGAAATGGCGACGTTTGACCACCGTTTCGGGGGCATGGTCCGGCCAACGCAGGCGTGGCCGGACCGTGCAGGGGGGCGGGCCGCAGTGGCTGCGTGACGTCACACAGACCCACTGCGGGCCGGGGAGCGATGAGTAGCTCCTGGCCAGCGCGCAGGAGCTGCGCTGGCCGGGAGCTACTCCTAAAGTGCAAAAGCATCGCCGCTGTGCGATGCTTTTGCACTTCTGCTGGGGGGGGCGGCACTGACATGTGGGGCGGGATAGCCCTGTGCTGGGCGTCATCCCGCATGTCTATGGACATGATCGTAGCCCTGCAAAATTTTGCAGGGCTACGATCAACTCGGAATGACCCCCTATGTTCACAAGAATGCCGTTTGGGTGGCGTCTTGGAAAATTTGTAAGCTATAAAGCTTATTGAATTTCCAAGATTATTCTGTGGACGTCACTAATGGCCATAAAGAATTTTCTCCCATTTGCTCCAGTCTCATCAATCTGGGTTGGAAGTTAACAATTTTACTAGAGCAAGTGATGCGGAAGCCTTCCTGAATGAGGAACTAGCTGCTGATGAAGCTACAGAAATTCCTGCTTTCCAGCTACTGAAGCTTCTGTTTCACCATGATTTCTGGACACCAGTTCTGCCTCCGTTGCATTTTGTGTGACTTGACCATTCTGCTTCTGGATCTTTTCAGGAGATACATTAATGATTGCGGTGTTGTAACACCTCTCAGCGATTTGAAATTTGATTGCTTGCTACCCCACTTATTATTGTGCTTACTCCTTTGTTATTATACTTTTTACATGCTAATCACAAGTTTTGCCCTCATATTCTATTATGTTCTTTATTTCCTAATATTGTTCATTAATCTTTCATATTTTATTGTATTACTGTATGTTTATGTTATCTCATGTCATGATCATTAATGTTTCTCGAATATTTAGCTGCATACTTTAACTCCATATCCTTCCATGGCGGGTTAAATTCTCTGTTCTCTGTCTAATATTTTTGTTATAGCAGCTGTTTCTCATAATATAGGGGGTAATTCCAAGTTGATCGCAGCAGGATTTTTGTTAGCAATTGAAAACCATGGGGGTCATTTTTTTTCGCAACGGAGCGAATAGTCGCTAATGCGCATGCGCAATGTCCGCAGTGCGACTGCGCCAAGTAAATTTGCTATGCAGTTAGGAATTTTACTCACAGCATTACGAGGTTTTTTCTTCGTTCTGTTGATCGGAGTGTGATTGACAGGAAGTGGGTGTTTCTGGGCGGAAACAGGCCGTTTTATGGGTGTGTGCGAAAAAACGCTACCGTTTCTGGGAAAAACGCGGGAGTGGCTGGAGAAATGGAGGAGTGTCTGGGCGAACGCTGGGTGTGTTTGTGACGTCAAACCAGGAACGACAAGCACTGAACTGATCGCAGATGCCGAGTAAGTCTGGAGCTACTCAGAAACTGCTAAGAGGTGTGTGGTCGCAATTTAGAGAATCTTTCGTTCGCAATTTTAAGAAGCTAATTTTCACTCCCAGTAGGCGGCGGCTTAGCGTGTGTAAAGCTGCTAAAAGGAGCTTGCGTGCGAACAACTCGGAATGACCCCCCATGTGCACTGCAGGGGAGGCAGATATAACATGTGCAGAGAGAGCTAGATTTGGGTGGGGTGTGTTCAATCTGCAATCTAATTTTCAGTGTAAAAATAAAGCAGCCAGTATTTACCCTGCACAGAAACAAAATAACCCACCCAAATCTAACTCTTTCTGCACATGTTATATCTGCCTCCCCTACAGTGCACATGGTTTTACCCAATTGCTAAAAAAAATCCTGCTGCGATCAACTTGGAATTACCCCCTTAGTGTATATTGTAGCCGAGCTGGGCTGACGCTATGCGGTAAGCAAGGTATGGAGTGCAGGAAGGCTTTGGGCTGGAGCGACATCTTCCCTGCTCTGCTGGCAGTTAGCTATTTCCCTGGGTCCTCTCCCTAATCTGTGGTCATTGGCCACCAGCTGGGGATCAGAAGTAGTGGGGCTTTTTTCCTTATGGAAGAGGGTGCAAGTTTATAGTTTGCAAGAGACACTGAACACCTTAGCACCGGCCCTGTAGCCGGGTATGGCATAGGGGCCATAGGTTACTTTAGGGGACATTTACTAAGCAGTGATAAGAGCGGAGAAGTGAGCCAGTGGAGAAGTTGCCCCATCAACCAGTCAGGAGCTCTGTAAAATTTTATAGTATGCAGATGATAGATGTTACTTCAGTGCTGATTGGTTGCCGTGGGCAACTTCTCCACTGGCTCACTTCTCCGCTCTTATCACTGTTTAGTAAATGTCCCCCTTTGTCCCTGTTTATTCTCTTTTGTAACTATGCGTTCTGGTTGTCCTTTTTGCCTATTATATGTATGTGTCTACCTACTGTAGTTCTACTCTCTCACAATTCCCATTCATACCCTTTTCAGACAGAATTCCCGGCAATTACCTGGCATTTCAGTGCTGGGTCGTTTTGCCGGTCTCTGCCTGACCCCCACTTTCACACAGAGAAGCAAATTACCACTCAAGAATTTCTCTTTGGTAATTTGCAGATCAAAACGGGTATTTTGTCTGTGTTAAAGGGTCAACCCGGGTCAAAATTCCCGGGTCTCCAACCCTGGTAAATTCCCGGGTCGAAGTCCCGGGAATTTCAACCCGGATTGACCTTTCCACACAGAAAAACGACCCATGTTTTTCATTTCCTGTGTGAAAGAGGTATTATCTATTCCATTCCCCCTTTTCCTTGTTCAATCTTTTTCTCCCCTTCTCTTTCCCTTCTTTCTCCTTTCTCTTTCCTTTTTCTGTGGTCACTGCTGTTTTGATATTCCTCAATTCTATTGGATGGGTATGCTTGTAACCTACAGTGATATCCCTCTACCTATATCACAAAGTAGGTGCTTTAAATGTTGGGGATCTACATTCTCCAATTAAAAGAAAGTACATTTTCACATATTTGAATAGAATGGGCATTTATATTATATGCCTACAGAAAACACTTTTATTAGAAACTGAGATTTAAAAGTTAAACATGTTAAGATGGTTAATGATAGTATCTGCCCCATACTCAATGCAGTCTTTTCATATGGGCTCAATTGGCACTTGCCCAAGTTCTGCAGGAGTATTAGGGCCCTAGGCTGATAGCTGAGAGTCCCCTCTTTCCAGGGGCACCAGATTTATTTTTTTAAATCGTCACTTGGGAACCTGAGATATCCGACTTCTAAGAAGTGGTCCCCATATGAGCCTGTTAATT